>NW_027187460.1:28474052-28672856 GCF_028583685.1 Petaurus breviceps papuanus | reverse complement strand
GGGCAATTGGGGTTAAGTGACTTGCCCAAGATCACACGGCTAGTTTTTGTGTTGAGTCTGAGGCCAGATTTGAACTCAGGTCCTTCTGACTCCAGGGCCAGTGCTCTATTCGCTGTGCCACCTAGCCGCCCTGAGCTCCATGACTTCTAAACATCGGTACTGTTGTTTGGCACAGTGACATAAAAAATTATAGTAAAGCCAAACCATTGGGAAAACCAGCGAATTTTATAACCTAGAGAGAGGTAAGCACTAAGGTGTATTAATAAACCTAAAGATTTTGAGATTTTAGAAACAACAATCCCAAACCCCAAAGAGAAAGAACTTTAGGCTGAATACAGATCCCATGCATGAGAGTTTTTGAATTTCATGGGGCCATGTGTTAAAAAAAACCAAAACACTGAATTCCAAACAAGACTGCCAACAAAACTGATTAAAAACTGTATTACTACTACAGATAACTCAAAGCCTGCAGAATCATCTCCTTCAGAAATTTTAAAAAACTTTCTGAGATGGGTTAGGTTCAATCTTTTGTGACAGTAGAAGGATGGGCTGATTTGACTGAATCCATCAACAACCACAGTGACAAAATGGTTGGGAAGCTGGTGTTCAGGGGAAAAAAAATAAAGTGACCAGAAATAATAAGACTGGAGAAGACTGGAAACAAACAAATGTTTCTATTTTTTTAATTGGATAAGAAGGTGGATACTTCATCATAGGCTGCTGTAGCTGACAGAGTGCTAGATGGAGTTAGGGAGAATAAGAGTTCACATCCAGCCTCAGACACTAGCTAAATGGTAGCCCTAAGAAAGTCACTTCAGTGAACTCTCCTGGACTCAGCTCCTTATCTGTAAAATGGGGGAGCTGGACTAGATGGCCTCTAGGGTTGCTTCTAGCTCTAGATCTATGGTGCTACATAAAGTTGATATAATAGAATCACAGAGAGGTAGAAGGCGGCCTTATCTGACTTTTCAGAAAGAAACAATCACTAGACCATCCCAGAAAGGTGGTTGTCTTGTCTTTATTGGAAGAGCTCTTCTGGGGAAGAACCCATCACCTCAAGACGGCCCATCCCCCTTGTGCACAGATGAAATGGGTTGCCTCAAAAGGTGGTGGCATTCTTATAGTGTCATATTTTGTTACATACATATGCTACAATTTGATCAGCCATTTCATAATCTATGGATACCTACTAAGTTTCTATTTTTTTTGCTACTGTAAAGAATGCTATACAAGGTCCTATGTGAATAGGGACTTTCTGTCAATGATGGTCTATGAGGATCTTGTTATGTTCTAATTCTGAACTGAAACCACCAGACTAGTGTAAATTAGAGCTAGTCTGTGGTACCCCTTATTTTACAGATAAGGAAACTGAGGCTCAGAGAGGTTAAGTTACTTGCCCAGGGTCATAAATCTAATCAGTATTTGAGGAAGGAGTTGAACATATGTTTTCCTGCCTCCAAGTCCAGAACCCTAGACACTAAACCATACTTCCTCTCTAAAGGATGAAGTACAAACTCCACTGGACATTTAAAGTCCTCCAAGATCTATCCCCAATCTGCCTATCCCCCAAATGACTCCCATTCCAAATAAACTGGTTTAATCAACATTTCCCCACCATCCCTTTTATGTCCCTATCTTTGGTCACATAATCTTCCTGCCCGGAATACTGGTTCATATCCTTGATGACTACTTAAAAACTATTCATTTTTAAGAACCAACTAAAATTTTTACCTCCTCTGTAAAGCTTTTCTTACTCACCCAAGACTTAAGAAAGCTCCCTTGATCAAAGTCACTCAGCTAGTGAAGTGGCAGAGCTGAGACACATACTCAGATCTTTGGGCTCTAACTCTAGTCCCTCGTTCTACCAAGCCTTGGGGTCAGGTTTTTATTTAAGGGATCTTCTCCTCTGAACCGCTACACTTTATGAAGGAGAATGGAACTCTGTTAATTTTAAACATCAGATTTCACATGAAAGGCTATGGATATTATGGGTATTACCTGAGTCCGTAGTATGAAGCATCAACCACCGGATAGTGACATTGCAATCTCTCAGGCAGTTCAGCAGCCTTGGGATGTTATCCAGAACTAATTCCTCCCTTAAATAACCTTCTTTTAGAAACTGCTGCACTTGGGAATGTACTCGCTCACCGACACTGGCATATCTGCTTGCCTTGAGGGTACAAAAATTTAATCAGTTCAACAGAGAGTATTACAGACACACACACACACACACACAATTTATAACGCAATTCACATGGCAGTGAAACATGTGGCAAACAGTTGCAGTGACTACACAAACTGAATGATATCATATGACGAATTATAGGTGTTTAAGGGGCTTGTGAGGAAGAGCTAAGAACATAGTTTGATGTTGCCAGTTATTTCACTACTGTTTGCCTTGAAATTCAAGGCAGAAGCAGCTGAAAGGTAAAAACTAGTGGGTCAGATTTTAGTGGAAAACAGAAATGGCTTTAATTTAGGTAAAGAATAGGCAGATATCTAGTCTACTTTCTTTATCCAGAGAGGGAAGTAAAATAAAATTTAAAACATTATTAGTGGCTTCTAGTTGGGTTGAGACTATCAAGTGATATTCCAACAGCAGGCACTAAACAATTTAAAATGTCACAAAGCAGAATATGTAAATTTGGAAAGGCATCTTGGTAATGAAAAATTAATACTCTAGGAGCATGAAGTAATGAACTGCACTTTCTCCAGGATATATGCCAGGAATCAAATTATTCTGTACATTATTTATAAAGTTTAATTTACCTAAGTAAAACAGGCTAGATTCTTTTTTTTGGGGGGGGGGTAGGAAGGTGGAGTACATGGAGAAAAATATTTTTTTTTATGGAGCAGAAACTTTAAAATCCAGACTTCCAGAGGGAGGAATAGGCTTTGAAAAGCTAGCTGTGCTCCCTCAAATTAATTATTCTTCTCTATCTAGGTTTTTCTTTCTCCTTCGAATTCTTATCAGATATAGAATGAAGCCTTATAAAAGAAAGAGAAGCAAACCCTTTGTACTTTTGGGAGTCCATTTTCTTAAGCCCATTTACCTGTCTATATTCCCAGATACATTCTTTTTTTTTTTGCTTTTTGGAGGGGAAATTGGGATTAAGTGACTTGCCCAAGGTCACACGGCTGGTAAGTGTTAAGTGTCTGAGGCTGGATTCGAACTCAGGTCCTCCTGACTCCAGGACTGGTACTCTATTCACTGCACCACCTAGCCGCCCCTCCTTTAGTCTTTAACTAACTGGTTGCAGTTTGACTGAGGCAGCACCCATTCAGTGATTAAGGCTTAATAAGAAATGAAGCAAAGAATGGCCTCTTAAAAAAAAAAAAGGATCTGGGAAGGGAAGACCCTCAGGGTTTCTGGCAAAAGCAGAATTCTGAATCACAGATGGAGTTGCAGTGGTAGAAACTTTCTTATGGATGCTATCATCGCCTTTCACTTTACCAATACAAAACATTGATCCCAGCCAGTTCTTTAAGAGCCAATTCTACCTACAAGAAGAAAGATGAATAAAGACAGCAAACCAAGTCATTAAGGATTATGGTCCCTTACTATGGCATATCACACTGGCTACCATTTAGGGGGCTAGGTGGCACACAGGCTTGGGTGCTGGAACTGGAGTCATCAGGTCAGATCTTCCTAGGTGTGTGTTTGTGAGCAAGGACCTTCATCTGTTTCAGTTTTCTTTTTTGTTGCTTGCTGTTTGTCCTCTGTTCTCAAAGAGGACCATGACATCAGGACCATGCCAAGGCTTGCAAATGGACTGGATTTCAGTGAGGCAGGGCTGTGCAAAGTCACCAGCCTTACTTTCTCCTCTGGAGCCATCTGGGTCCAGTGGCAAGATATGGATCAGGACAACTGGAGATGGCTCAGGATGCAATGGGAGACCCTGGGCCTTTTCAAGCTAAGGTCTTTAACTAACTGGTTGCAGTTTGACTGAGGCAGCACCCATTCAGTGATTAAGGCTTAATAAGAAATGAAGCAAAGAATGGGCTCTTAAAAAAAAAAAGGATCTGGGAAGGGAAGACCCTCAGGGTTTCTGGCAAAAGCAGAAACAACTGTTATTCACATTCATTCTGAGCCAATCAGGGCCCAAACAGAGAATAACAGCAGAACCTATTGAGAAGGCAGTTACAACAAGAAGAGATCATTTATGTAAAGCAAGACTTTGTCAATCTTTTTTTTTATATTTTATTTTAAGCAATTGGGGTTAAGTAACTTGCTCAAGGTTACAGGCCAGTCATTTCTGGGTGTGGTGCTAAGTATCAGGGCCCGGATTCGATCCCAGTCATCCCGACGCTGGGGCTGGTGCTCTTACTCACTGAGCCACCTGGCAGCCCGACTTTGTCAATCTTAAAGTGCTAATATGAAGATTAGCTTTTATCATGTCTTCCTAAAGGCTTGTTTTCTAATTATAATTAACTTCCTAAAGGTTTGTTTTCTAATTATAATGCATGATTTTAATTATGCAAGATTACTGTAGTATTTTGCTAACACAATGAAATTTTCTTGTAATTTATCATTGAATTAATGTCATTCTACTGAAATCCCTGTCTAGACTTGTCTCAAATTGAATAACATATTGATACAGTTTATGCTTTGTCTCGCAAACAGTTATGAGCAATCTTTCTTTGATTAACCAGACATACCTGCTCTTTGATGTTTGAAAGATCCAATGTGTTATTCAGAGCAGTTTTTGCTGCTTTGTAAGGTTCCCAAGCATCTGCAAGATTGACTGTAATTCCCATGTAAATGCTAATCACCTAAAACAGTAAATATTCATTCATTCAATAAATATTTAAATAAGCTACTGTGGAGGCTACAAAGTTGTATGAGATGTGGTCCAACCCTCAAGGAGCTAATAATGTAATAGAAACAAGATGGGGTTTTTAAGACACTCAACACTAATTTAAAATATATAACATATTTGAATATATATAAATGTATATCAAGTAAACTTCTCTTATCTCGTTAGAGAGTTTGCTGGAAAGCCAAACAAATCAGAGAGAGAAGGGAAGAGAACCTACTCTCAGGAAGCTTTAACTCCCAAAGAGTTAACTTTCCTTTAATTAAAATATCTCTGAATTTAGAGCTATAGCCTAAATGTAATTTCTCTGGTGGCATCTAGTCAGAAAAAAGGGACAGAATTATAACCTTCCTCTTCATCACTCAATTCTAATTCCTCTAACATGTGCAACTGTGCCTATTAACTCCCACCTCCAAGTTGTTCTTAAGAATGTCAATGAGCATGTTCATTTAGGCCACTTAGAATGTTAAATCAAGGGTTGGGTAAGGGGAAACAATGGATACTTCCCAAGAACAGGAGTCTAGAATGCTCTGTATCTTATCAACTCATAGTAATACTGAGTATAATGTTAGGTACAAGGGAAATAATTCATGGATACTGTTTTTTCTCTGACTAAATTAAAATATAAAATTAAAGATTTCAAACAAGTCTAAAAAATTTAAACATTCTCCTGAAGTATTATGAACTCTAACTGAAGAAAATCATGACATTTTAAAAGTAAAATTCAGTATAAAAGCAGACTGTACTATATGAGAAGCATCATGGCACTTAGTGCTGGATAGAGTCTTGGCTCTGGAGTAAGTGGGACTTGGTTATGGGAGGGACTAGACATGTGACGAACTACTTCTCCGAGCCACAATTACCTAAGACTAAAAGTCACAGATGGGTTGTATCTGCAATAGATGAGACTAGGTTATTGGTCCAAGGATAGGAAAGGTAAATACACACACACAAAATTAAAACTATGTGAATAAATTAATGGTTAACAGTGACCATGGAAACATATTATTTTAATGTGACTTTACTTTAAAACCCACTATTTATAAAAACAACTAAAAGGTTCCACAAAAAAAATTTGGACCTCCTGAGGAGGTCTATCTAACATGTTGGAAGTCTTCCCCTAAATCCATTCACACCGTGGGAGCATCAATGGAGCCCAAGATTTGCTATGTCGAACCCTAATTCCTTACTCTTACTAACTGACTGGCCCACCCTCTTTTCTGGTCAATCATCTTTTTGATGAAAAAAAAAAGAAAGAAAAAAAGAAAGGAAGGAAGAAAGAGCATTTGGTAAGAGCATAAAGTCTGGTAAAAAGTTAATGTAGAATAAGGATATGTACCCAGTTATCTGGAAAATATTTATCCACTATTTCTCTCATTTTTGCTTGATGGTTATGAAGAATAGATGGCTCAAAATAGAGGATCACGTAGAGCATAGCTGCTTGATTTGCAAGGGCAGTGCTCCGGTGCTCTGGCAGTGGATATGCTGAAACCTAGAATAAAGAGGAAAACCCCCCGATGCTTGAATTTCAGGATATTTTCTGTCACACACTTGCCAAATGGCTGATACATACCAGCTGTTCTAAATCTGTGTTGTTTTTTTTAAGAACAATTTATTTAATAGATGTCATACCAAATACACCATCAAGGCTGCATAAAAGGAAAAGCTTTCAAAATATAGTCACTCAGTACAGAGATTCTCAAAGTATAAAAGAATAATAGTAAGATAGTGATTTGTTCTTGCACCATGTCTATCAAAAAGATTAGAACAAGATGAATAATAATAATGAAAAAGAATAATAGTTTCTATTTCTATAATGCTTTTATGTTTTCAAAGTATTTCATGAATACTCTCTAATTTGAGCCCCACAACAGTTTTGGGAGGTAGACACTACAGATATCAGAAGTAAAAGTTATAGGGCGGCTAGATGGTGCAGTGAATAGAGCACCGGCCCTGGAGTCAGGAGGACCTGAGTTCAAATCCGACCTCAGACACTTAACACTTACTAGCTGTGTGACCTCAGGCAAGTCACTTAACCCCAACTGCCCTCCCCCCCCCCAAAAAAAGTAAAAGTTATGATATCAAGCTCAACTAATATCTCTACAAAGTGCTAACATTTGAAATTAGGTTACTAACCTAATGTGTGATGAAAAACTATAGACTAGAAATGCTGGTAATACTGTACTAATGCAAATCCAAATGAACAGATAAACATTTATTAAATTTTTTTTATCCAACAAACATTTATTAAGCATCTTTACTTGCCAGGTACTGTCCAAGGTCCTGAGGACACAAAATTAAATAATACTTGAATTTAAAGAGCCTATACCTCAAGATTCTACTTTAAAACAGTGTTTTGTAGACTGACTTTGGTATCTCTAACTAGAATTACAGGGATCAGACCTATAAGACCCACCAACTATTGGGTGGTAGTAGAACTAATCCTAACATTTCTCCCTTCTCTACTATTTGTATCCATCTACAAAGGAGAACGGAGGCCCAAGCATCATTTTTTTTTTTTTTATTAAGCAATCAGGGTTAAGTAACTTGCTCAAGGTTACACGGCCAGTTATTTCTGGGTGTGGTGCTGAGTGTCTGAGCCCGGGATTCGATCTCCAGGTTGTCCCAACACTGGAGCTGGTGCTCTTACTCGCTGAGCCACCTGGCTGCCCCTAAGCAATTGGGGTTAAGTAACTTGCTCAAGGTTACATGGCCAGGTGTTTCTGGGTGGGTGCTAAGTGTCTGAGCCCCGGATTCGATCTCTAGGTCTTCTCAACACTGGAGCCGGTGCTCTTACTCGCTGTGCTACCTGGCCGCCCCCCAAGCATCATTTTGATGGAGGCAATGTTTACAAGGGTAAGTATAGCCTTTATATTTTAAGTTATTTTGTTTCATTAATTTTAGGAGATGGTAGGAAGAAGGACAAAGTAAAGGAGAGATGTAGAACAAGGTAAGGGAAAAGGTCAAGAAATCACAGTGACTATAAGAGTGGACAGGAATGAAGGATATAAAAAAAATCCTCTGTAGTGGGCAGCTGAAGTTGGGCATAGGAAAGGAAGAAAATGAACTGGTACTGAATGTGATGTCATGAGTCCTTAAATGGTAAGCCATTTTCAAAAAGGCAACTAGTAGGTTGTCTAAATAGAGCTTCTTAAATTTTTCCCACTTATGATCCCTTCAGTGCTTCTTAAATTGTGGGCCACAGTAACACAGTAAAGGTCTCCTTCCTGATTATTGGTTAGTATTCACAGTGACAGTCTGTAGCAACTGCTTGTCACATCTAGAGAAAATACCGAATAGTACAGACTATGGAATGATGAAGTCTAACGTTTATTGTCTTCAACACCCTCTGAAGCCAGTGGAAAATTCAGATAACATGGAGTGAATAGAATATGAATATAAAAAACCCAAACCTCAACAATACGACATTATCTGGCAAACCCCAGTTGAAGGGAAACTTTTAAGTAGACAAAAATAACTTTGTTTTTTCTAAGATACTGCACACTTGATCCAATTAGCTGCTTCTCAAATCTGGGTCAAAATTTTTTGAGGAAAAATGAATAACAAGGCTTATTCTGCATAACTCAAAGGGTGACTTCAGAATCCTGCATTAAAACATCTTCATAGAGTAATAAAATATTAAGAGCTGCGGAGGACCCTGAATGTCATCCAATTCATATGTGAAGCATGAACCTCCTAAAACAGATAAATGAATACCTCTGCTTGAAGGCCTCCAGTGGTGGGGGAAACTTTCATGCTATGCTGGTTTAGAATTATATACTTTATAAAGTTTGATAAAAAAAAAGCCTTTGGCAAATTCATTACGCCTTTTAAGAAGGATTATGTAATTTCTTTCTGATGATGAGTCTCAGTATAAAGAAGATAAGATATATATTTCACAGCATTCTTATTAATTTTCAAAAATTAATTTGCATTTGAAGAGAATATAATAAAATTACTTTCTATTTCAATGATGGCACTTGGCAGATTTTTTGAAGGAGGACTAACATGTAGCCTTGCACCTGCATTTGGTTTACATTTCTTTTACTTTCATTATAATTACATTCTATGGTCATTTCAATTCTTTTTAACTCTTTGGAGAGGGAAGAGAAGGAAAGAGTTCTTATAAAGATGAGAACAGCATTTAAGAAAATGAAAAATCCCCCTATCTCACATCTAAGCAAAATAGTTTTAATGCTATTCATATATGAAGCTTAACTAATGTGCTCATTTTTCCAAATCCATCAAGATTTGAATGGAAAGCAAAGCTGTGTAAGTCAAATGCCACTACAACAAAGGACTCTGGAACAAAAATAAGTCCAAGATCTAGTCTGCTTATTTAAACAATTGGAGATACAATAAAATAATTTCCTCAGATCTTAACACCGCCTGCAATGCATTAACTTTACAAAAACAAAAATGAGAAATAATGGACAAATTATTTTAGCATAGATAATTTTAAATTTAAAATGAATTCAATTCCTACCTGGTTGTAAATATCATCAGATCTTAATCGCCCAATAACCATGCTGACAAAAGTTTCACTAATGGGCACCCTGCCAAAGTAACTCTCTGGATAGTTGGGTGGTCTTTTGGCTCCTGGTTGGCTAGAATATCCTGTGCTACGAAGGAGTTTACAAATATCATCCATATTTGAGTCAGCAGAAGATCGAGCAGCACTGTCATATCAAAAGAGAAAATACATAGAAATCAGAAATTTTAATTCAAAAGAGTGGAAACCTGCGGCAACAGATTCAGATCAACTGTAGATCAATTCATATACTTCAAACACAAAAACCAGGTCCAGTATCAGCCTGATGCAACATAACTAATTTATGAGATGGGCATTAGTTCTGTCTTCCAATGTCAATGTTTTACAATAACCAATGTCATTAAAAACATCAAAGCACCATAAAATCTGTAAAAAAATTTTTTTTCCATTTTTTTTTCCCCATTAGAAGGCTGTTTCGTTCTAATAGAAGTCTTTAAAAACTTCCTTTAGGCAGCAGCATGGACTAGATGACCACTCATTCAAGTGGACCAGATATTGTTAAACCAAATGTCAGTAAGAACTACACAGGAAAAGATGATGTATTAATAAAAGGAGTAGTAACTGCCAACTGACTTAATTCAGAGGGATTCAAAAAGAGAAAAGACCCATTTTCAAAATGAGATTTTAAAGGTTTTCCCCACACCCTAAATCCTACCAGGAATAGAGGTATAGCTGCTCACATGGATTTTAAAAATCAGTTTCCACTGATACTAATGTGAATAAAGTATAAGCTGGTGGTCGTGGGATAAGTAAACCTATCAACATATTGTCAAGGACCAGTGAGGAAGGAGACTACTTGGGCAAGTGAACCTATATTAGCCCCTCATTCAAAAAACTCCACAGGCTTCCTATCACCTCAGGATCAAAAGTAAAATCCTGTTTGGATTTTAAAGCCCTTCATAACTTGGTCCCTTCTTATCTTTTCAATTGTTTATACTTTATACTGCTCCACACAATCTACAAAAGACACTGGCCTCCTGGCTGTGTCCTGAACAAGACCTTCTGTTTTCTAACTCCAGGCATTTTCACTGGCTGCCTTCCATGCCTGAAATGTTCCTCCTCCTCATTTCTGCCTTCTGGTTGCCTTTAAGTCTGTTAAACTCCTATTTTCTGTAAGAAGCCTTAATGCTACTATCTTCCCTTTGTGATCATCTCCAATTTACTCTGTATATATCCTGTTTGTATTTGTTAGTCAGTTGTTTCAGTTCTGTCTGACTCTTTGTGACCCCATCTGGGGTTTTCTTGGCAAAGATACTGGAGTGATTTTGCCATTTCCTTCTCTAGCTCATTTTACAGATACAGAAGCTGAGGCAAACTGGTTTAAGTAACTTGTCAAGGGTCCCACAGCTAGTAAGTATCTGAGGTTGGATTTGAACTCAGGTCTTCCTGACTCCAGGCCCAGAACTGATGTAATATGGCATTTAGCAGTGATGGCTCAATAAAACCATAGTTAAGTACTCTATTTTCAAATGCTCATGGACACAGAGTTCTTGAATCAGAGATTGGTAAAAGCAAGGGTTAAGACAGCAGGGAACATGAAGAAGACATCCTCCAGTGAGGAAACTCAGGAACCAAAGAGTGGAAGCAGACAGGAATATTTGGGTGAAGGTAAAAGAAAAGAGAAATGAGATTTTGTCCCTAAGGATGACTTATAGACCACACAGGCAGAAAGAGGGAAGAAATGCAGAATGTAGGGAACAGATTCCCAGTTTGCCTCTAAAGCAAGAATATAGCAGAGACAGGGCCTTCATTTATTCAGACAACTGCAGGTGCTCTCTCTCTCTTCCCAAAACAGAGCGGCTAACAACTTCTTGATTTGGTAGTTGTCTTCAAATGTCTGAAAGGCTGTTAGGTGGAGGAGGGATTAGATTTATTTCACCAGGCCCTGGAAGGTAGAGCCTGGAGTTAGGGAAGGGAGGGGGAAGGCCAATGGAAATTTGAGGTTAGGAGAATGTTCTTAATAATTACATCTGTCCCAAAGTGTTAGGGCTGCCTGGGAAGGAGGGGGAATAGAGGGATGGGGACTAGCTCCCTCTCTGGAGGTCAGAGGCCATATATATAGTGGGGATTCCTTTTGTTAATGGGTTGGACTAGATTGCCACTGAGGTCTCTTCTAATTCTTAAATGCTATGATTCTGTGATGGCAGTTAAAAATTCCATAACTTTATCTGCTGTGAGTTGGCAGAATAGACAGAATGCTAGACCTGGAGTCAAGGAGACTAGAGTTAAAATCTGGCATTAAACACTTGCTAGCTATGTGACAATAAGCAAGCCATTTAGCATCTCTCTGCCTCAGTAAGATGGAGACAGTAATAGGGGTGCTGTGAAGATCAAATGGGATATGTATAAAGTGCTCTGCAAACCATAAAGAGCTACATAAATGCTAGTCATTATTATCACTTGCTTAAGTTTTTGTATGAATAGAAATAAAGAAGTTAGAGATAAGACTTCCAAAATGCTTTAAAATAATTTGTTAAACAAAGTCGGACCCAATTTGCTCTTTAATATTTTACCGGTTTCCCTTTCAGGACATATATAGGACAGTGGTTTTCTTTTCACAAACACAAGCCAAGCATAGTCACCTGTATCGATAGTAGGAAACCAACATCCTCTCTCGGACTTCGCCTTCAATCTTTTGATCGATAACCAACAGCATGACCCCGTAGAGATACAGAGCTTCGCACTAGCCGAAGAGAACAAGGATAACCAATGTCAGGTGATCTGAAGAAAAGTATGCTATTTTCTCAGTGAAGAAGTCTGATGTTCTTAAAGGGCCTATCGTCTCACCCTCTTTCCCCACTGCCGATCTCTGAGTTTTGATTCTCTCACACCCGCTGACTTGCTGGTCCTGAAAAGGGAATCATAAGATTCCTTGCTTTCCACGGCCATTTCCAGATTCTTCCTTTATAATCACCACTCAGGTTTCTTTCCTCCAGTGAGGTTCAAATGTCCCGAATGTCCCACCCGATTCAGATTCTGGTGGCTGCTCTTTACCAATCCTTAAGGTTCTCTCCATTGTTTTTCAATGAGTTCAGTTGGCTCCCCTACTCTCTAACCTCTACATTGATGTTCCCTCAAAAATAGTTTCTCAACCTACTCAATTCCCAAGACTTCCATTCCACCTCGATTATACACAGGGACATCCACACCCTTGATCTTGCCATGACCCTTAAGTGTTCTACCTACCTCCATGACTGTGAACTTTGAAAGCCCTTTATCTAATTATAATCTCCTGTTATTCCATTTCTTCCTAAGCTTTACTGTGCTTTAAAAGTATTTTGGGATTTACTTCTACCTTCAATTCCTCCATCTTTCAGTCCTTTTTCAGTTTATCACTCTCCTTTGGCTATTACTCTTCTCTCTTGCAAACACTGACCCTTAGAGAACTGGGCCAAATCTATACTATTCTTTACCAAGGAATCACTTTCTTCCCTGTCCTACTGCCAGACCTTGCTGGACAAATCTCAACCTTGCATGATTCCCACTATCATCTTTTTGGTTATTACTGAAACATAATATACACTGAGATACTCTATCCCCTATCTCCATGCCTTTGTACTATCTGTCACCCATGCCTAGGATGCTCTCCTCCTTCACCTCTGCCTCTGCTGAATACTTGGTTTCCTTCAAGACTTGACTCAAGCACCATCTTCTTTTCCATTTCCACCCCAAGGTTATCAAGAATCTTGCATATACTTATAAATCTGCACATTGTTTCCCCTGACAGAATGTATTATATTGGGGAGGAGGGCCAATATAGAATAATATGTATTCTCCAGCAAAATGACCTCCTTGAGCTCAGGAACACTATTTTTGCCTTTATTTCCCCGGTTTAGTGACTGACTAATCTACCTCTGCCCCTTCTATTCACAAGCTGCTGAAGAAAACTGGACACAGTCATGCAGTGGTGCTAACTGGGCAAGTTTCAGCAAGATAATTCTTCTACTCCTCAGTCATTGATTCTCTATCCCTTTTATCACAATGGCCATTCCAAACCATTTCTTCTCTCCTCAGGCCTCCAGGAGCATTTCTTTCCAGGACCTCACTTCATACTTTAAAGAAAATATAAGCCATTTGCTGAAAGTTCCCCTTTCCCCAACTCACAACCTTTTGACATTGATCTTCCCCTCCCCTGCCCCTAGTTTCTTTTATTTTATTCTAGTTTTTGGTGAAGAGTCCTCTTCTCCTGGCCAAGGCTATCCTCTTGAGTCTTCTCTAGCATTCTGCTAGAGAATATATAATATATATATATTTTTAAAGCAATCGGGGTTAAGTAACTTTCTCAAGGTCACACATCCAGTTATTTCTGGGTGTGGTGCTAAGTATCTGAGCCCAGATTTGATCCAGGTCATCCCGACACTGGAGCCGGTGCTCTTACTCACTGAGCCACCTGGCCGCCCCTAAGCAATTGGGGTTAAGTAACTTGCTCAAGGTTACAGGGCCAGGTGTTTCTGGGTGGGTGCTAAGTGTCTGAGCCCGGGATTCGATCTCCAGGTCATCCCAACACTGGAGCCGGTGCTTTTACTCGCTGTGCTACCTGGCCGCCCCTGAATATAT
Source organism: Petaurus breviceps papuanus (assembly GCF_028583685.1). Classification (NCBI taxonomy): domain Eukaryota; kingdom Metazoa; phylum Chordata; class Mammalia; order Diprotodontia; family Petauridae; genus Petaurus; species Petaurus breviceps. The sequence goes on along the minus strand of NW_027187460.1, from coordinate 28,658,930 downwards.
AATATTTTAGAATGGTCCTCTTCCCTAATATGATATACAATATTCTTGAGTTGTCCTTATCTGTATCTTACCACTTGGTCCAGATAGCTCCAGAGGAGAAAGTGAGGCTGGTGACCTTCCACAGCCCTCCCTCACTTAAATCCAATTCACTTGCAAGTCATGGCATCACCTTCCTGATGTCGTGGTCCTCTTTGAGAATGAAGGACAGACAACAACATGTAATATTCTATAATCTCCCTCCTCACTAATCTCTTTCTAAATATTGATTTCTTCTTTGCTGTCTAAAAACATGCCCAAGTATTCCCCATCATTGAAAAATCCTCACTAGATCTTGTCATGTTCCTAATTATCTTCCTCTACTTCTCTCCTCCTCAAATTTCTAAAATCAGATGTACCCTTAGTCCTTCCATTTTCCCTCCTTCCATTTTCTTCCAATCCTCTGCAGTCTAGTTTCTAAACTCATCATTAAATTGAAAATGCTTTCTCACAAGTTACCAATGATCTCTTATTTGTCAACTCCAATAGGCTTTTCTCAATGATATCTTTGCAGCCTATGACATCACTGACCACATTCTACTCCTGGACAATCTCTTCTCTAGGTTTTCATGACACTGATAACTCTTGGTTTTCTTCCTAGTTATCTGACTTTTCCTTTTCAGTCCCCTAACTGGACTATCACCTATGAGATGCCAAATATCTGTGAGTGTTCCCTAAGACTTTATCCCATACATTTTTCCCTTTTCTCTCTATGTTAACTCACTTGATGACCTCAACAGTTCCAATGGATTCAATGACTATTTCTATGCAGATGAGTCCCGGGTCTATACAACCAGCTCTCATTTCCCTTCAAAGTTCCAGTCATGGATGTCCTATAGGTATCTCGAATTCAACATGTCCAAAACAGAACTTCTATTTCCTCCCAAACCTAAATCTCTTTAGAATTTTCTTTCTATTAATGAGGACACCACAAAACAGACATCCAGATTTATAACCTTCGTATTATCCTTGATTCCTCATTTTCACTCATTTGAAGTATCCAATCATTTGCTGACTCTGTCTTCACAACATCTCTTGAATATGTTCCCTTTTCTCCATTCACAGAGACATTTTCCTTTTCACCTCTTGCCAGGGTTGTTTCAATAGCCTCCTAATTGGTTTTCATGCCTCTATACTCCCCACAATCCAATCCCTAGGATATGGTTGCTATTTAATAAATATTTGTTCAGTTGACTTGAATCTGTGAAATCTGCCCTACACCTGCTGCCCAAATTGGAACTTTAAGCCTTTAGTGCATTTGACAGTCAAAGGTTTTAAACGAAGAAAAAGTGACGCTGAATTGATACAAAAAATTTTGCTTTATATCGTTAACGTTAAAAACTTACTAGAAGTTGCTTTCCATCCTCGTTGAGCAGAACAGTTTCTAATGTCTGTTGAATATAAATTCCTTCACTGAGATCATCCAGATATCTAGAAGTGAAGACACAGAAAAAGTATTTGCAAAAGGAGGAAATCGTAATTCTTTTCTTAAAAGATGTTCAAGTATAGGGTTTTGAACATAGTAGGTACATGATATTTATCTGATGAATTGAATTTCAAAGTGAGAAAGGCTAGAGTAGAGCCCAGTCTTAGGTTCTAAGGTCTCATGGTTTGCAAGGTTGCCATGTTGGAAAGTGTTCTGCAGGAAGGCCAAACAGATAGTGAAAACAGAAATATCTGGCTGTGTGATAAGGTTTGTGTTGATCCTGTATCTATGCTCTGGAAACACTGACTGTAGAAGTCAGTAGCAGGGTCAGAAGCCCATATTAAGATCAGGCCTGGGAGAGAACCCTGACTACTCTGTGCAGCTGCATAGACTCAAGTATAGGGCTGCAGGTGATGGGACCTCTACAGGAGCAGAACCACAAACTGCTATTTACACCACTCAGATGGCCTAATCACAAATATTTCAAGGATATCAAAATGTGACCAAATATAATTAGTTGAAAGAATGAATAAGATATACAAGTACTCAACAGCTGTAGGAGAAGCAAGAAGCTAACCTGAAAAATGTTACCTCACCACTTAAGGTTTTCTTTTTTTTTTTTTTGCCTTTTGGAGGGCAGTTGGGGTTAAGTAACTTGCCCAAGGTTACACGGCTAGTATTTTTTGTGTGGGTGTTAAGTGTCTCAGGCCGGAACTGAACTGTGGTCCTCCTGACTCCAGGGTGCGAGCTTTACTCAGTGCGCCACCTAGCCGCCCCTTAAGGTTTTCTAAGTAGTGAAAGTAAGTTTTTTCACTAAGTAGTGAAAAACCACTGACAGTCAATTAGAATATAGTTATTCCATGTTCAAATTACATGATGCAACAAAAACTGCTTTAAACTTGGAATGACATGAACTAAGGTAAAATTCTGACTCTGCCACTTACTACCACAGTTTTCTCCTCCGAAAAATAAGGGGGGTTGGTTGCACTAGATAATCTTTAATGACCTTTCTAGCTCTGGATCTAGTATCCTATGAATAGTACTCATGTTATGGCTGGTGACTTTGCACAGCCCTCCCTCACTTAAATCAGATAAATTACTCAAAGGAAAGGGAATTACATTAATTATATTATAGTATACATTATTTAAAGATATTAAGGCTTACTAAAATATTAAGAAGAATGCAGCTATGAAAACAAAAAGGTACTGCTGCCTGCAATAAACTAATTGCAAAGGGTCACCTGGTTAAATCAAGAAAAATGCCTAAGACTCTTTAAATTTTTCCTTGATGTTCCTCTGCTTCTTTCCTCACAATATATAATTTATCAGAATCAAATTATGATTAGATTTATGAATACCTGTTTAGATCTACAATATATTTGTGGACACTCTGAAAAGCTGAGTAAAATCTTGTCACAATTTCTATGTTGTTTTCACGAAATTCTTCATCTAAATCCTGTAGATCTGGTCTTGCTTCCAGTCTGCTTTCACACAACTCTGGACCCTGAGAAGAAGAACAATTTGCTATGAAGTGTAAAAGAAAGTACATTTGTTAGTAATGCAAAGTTTTTGACTAGTCTAATGAAAATTTGATCTTATGATCTATCAATAATTTTAGGTAGAGTTCAACAATTTATGAGGATAATGTCACAGTATTAAAAACATTCTGCATATTTCTAGGTGAGAAACTTATCAATTATACTTGACATTAATTTACATTTAAGTTAAACTATTTCAATGTGAAATACAATATTAATGTTTTCACAAGATCCTACTGTACTCTCAAAATACACAATATATGTATCTTCTGGTCATTTTAAAACAGAGCACAATATCTCTTTAAAACAGAAAATACCTTCTTTTTCACTGTCACCTCTTTTCCACAGAATAAATCTTTTGTTTTCCAAAGAAAGTGTACTTTGGAAAATAAGGGATTACTTTAAAAATCTGCATGTGGATGAAGACTTACCTTAAAATAACTGAAATCAAAGATAATATCTCCATATTTCTGTTGATCAGCACGGTCTTTTAATCTGAAAACACTGGGAATGAACTCAGAGAGCCTTAAAAGCTCAGCAATGATGGCATTGCCACAGGACACAATCCTCAGACATGCCTGTCCACAGAGGTTGTTTTCAGCAAGAAAATCCAACATTGTGAAGATGGCCAGCTGACCCTTGACTGGGCACTGGAAATGGTCTGGTCTTTTGCAGTTATGACCTACCGATTATCTGAAGAGACCTGAACTTCTTACAAATTAGGTGCTCCATTAAAGTACCTGATTAAAAATATATAAAAATCAGTAACATTCCAGTAGAAATGTCAGAAGGCACAGAAAGAAAGCATGACATCTTCTTCCAAAACGCTGTTTTAAATTACTGACAGTATTCTTTGTATCCAGAAATCTGAAATGGGACATAAGGCCATATGTAAGTACTAAATCAAATCAAGTTTTAACAAGTAACTATTTACTATCTGCTTTTTAATTTTAAAATGTGTATACTCTAAGTAATGCATTGTGATTGGCTCAGAAAGACATAGATAAATAATTAATATTGCATCCCCTCACAAGCTCACAGTCTAGTTGAATAAGAGAATCACAGAATCTCAGAATTAGAAGACATCTAAGGGGTCAACCAGTATAGCCCATATCTAAAGAAGAATCTCATCTATAATTTAGCTGGAACAAATAGGTGCATCTCAGCTCTGTTTAACTACCTGAAGTAATGAGGAAGTCATTATTTCCCAGGTCAGTCCTTTTTACTACTGAACAGCTAAAATGATCGCTAAATATCCAGACTACCTTCAAGAGAAACAACTGCCAGTTGTACTACACTTTAAGTTTTATAAAGACATGCAACCAGATACAAATAATGCAAAATGGAATGTAAGGGCAGAAAGTTCTAAGAATCGGGTTTTATGGCAATTTTAAAATATGAATTAATTGTGAGTACTCTAAACATTAACACTTGGTCTGATAACCAAGAACTGGCCATACTACCTGAGGAACTGAATCATACTAATACGGTCATTCTCACTACAAAGGAAACAAAAGACAAATGGAAGTCACCATGAAATGGATGGATGACTCACAGTTTCTTTTTGGGGAAAGAAATAAAGGACTTGGTTTTTATCCTGTATCCATAGGCAATGAGAAATATTATTTCCTGGGAAATTTGGTTATCTATAACAGTGCTCTCAATAAACATTTACAAGAAGACCACCGTGGGGGCGGCTAGGTGGTGCAGTGAATATAGCACCGGCCCTGGAGTCAGGAGGACCTGAGTTCAAATTTGGCCTCAGACACTCAACACAAAACTAGCCGTGTGACCTTGGGAAAGTCACTTAACCCCAACTGCTCTACCTTCCCCCCTCCAAAAAGCAACCCCCCCCCAAAAAAAAAACCAAGAAGACCACCATGGGGATAGAGGGTCTACCTATCTACAGTGCACTTGAGAAGTTCATTCCTTCAAATTAAATCAACATATACTTCCACATTCTATGATTTTAATGCTAGGGTGGGTATTGGTGGATGATTAAATATCTTAGAAAAGATGGTTCAAGGGCAAGCCTTTGGTAACCCCAAAGCTTCAGGCTACATGGAAGCCTTCTGTCTATACATCTCATGAATATTTTCTTCAAAGGGAGAATTAAGGGATTCTAGGTTGGGTGAGGACCAAAGAACGTCACAAAAATGATACTGATTATACTTTAATGGAGAGGAAATTACTGGTTATTGATGTTAGAGTAATTTCTGAATCAGCTGTTTGTGCACAACTGGACCACTTACTTGCTAAAGCAAAAATAAAAATCAATACTGAATTAGAAAAATAAACATAAGAAGATAATGGTGTGCAGCTGAGACAACTCTAACTTGAACTTTTTGAGCAAGTTTGCTGACAATGAAAAATAGGAAATGGATACAAGGACATGCAATGACAAAGTATGACCATTTGCCAAGGAAGTATAACCAACATAAATTAAATGCCACAATGAACACTTACGAAGCCTAGAAACTGCTTCAGCCAGCAAGCATTTGAATTGTGAAATATGGTGACTAAGAATGCCACAAACTTAGAATATAATTCATTTGTAAAATATTATGATTGGAGATGGTGGGAAACGATCAGGATCACCTTGTAAAACAGTGAGAAACAGTGAAAAAGAATGTTTACTGAACTCTTTGTGATGGACTGAACTAAGTCAAATTATCTCAAAGGCATTTGAAGATTAAACTGGAAAATAAAAACAAACAGATAAAAAGTAGAAAAGACCCATACATTTTTTGGTAAAAAAGTCTTTTCACTATCACAGTCCCTGGTACTTTTTTTTTTCTCGGGGTAGGGGGGCTTTTTTGGAGGGGGGAAGGCAGGGCAATTGGGGTTAAGTGACTTGTCCAAGGTCACACGGCTAATAAGTGGTTAATTGTCTGAGGTCGGATTTGAACTCAGGTCCTCCTGACTCCAGAGCCGGTGCTCTATTCACAGTGCCTCCTAGCCTCCCCCCGGTACTTTGTAAAAATAGAAAAATGGGGTGGCTAGGTGGCTCTTACTGTGCCACCTGGCCGCCCCTTTTTGCATTTTTTTTTGTCCTTTTGGAGGGCAACTGGGGTTAAGTAACTTGCCTAAAGTTATACAGCTAGTTTTTTGTGTGTGTTAAGTGTCTGAGGCTGGAACCAAACTCAGGTCCTTCTGACTCCGGGGAGAGCACTTTACTCACTGCGCCACCTAGCTGCCCCTCCAATGGTCTTTTCTTAATCCTCATTCTCCTGGACCTTTCTGCAGCTTTTGACACTGTTGATATTTCTATTCCTCAATACTTTCTTCTCTCTAGGTTTTCAAGACATCACAATCTCCTAGTTTTCCTTTTACCTATCTGACCACTCCTTTGTATCCTTTACTGGATCCTCCTCTAGACAGTGCCCACTAATCAGAAGTGGTCCTCAGAATTCTATCTTGTGTCCTTTTCTCTCTGTTACTTCACTTGGCGATGTCATCAACTCCCATGGATTTAATTACCATGTCTATGCTGATGGTTTTCAGACTTCCTGCCCTAGTCTATTGACTTCCAATCTTGTGCCTTTCAGACATTCTGAACTGGATGTCTAGTAGACACCTTAAATTCAATACATTTAAAACGGAACGCAGGATATCCCCCCCCCCCCCCCCAACCCTTCTGGCCTCCTACCTTCTCTATTACTATTGAGGGCAATACCACTCCCCTAGTCCCTCAGGTTCACCACCCAGGAGTCATTCTTGAATCCTCACTATTTCTCTCTCCTCATATCTAACCTGTCACCAAGGCTTGTTAATTTCACTTTTGTAGCATCTCTCAAATACACTCTTTTCTCTCCTCTGACACTGCCACCCCTCTAGTGCAGTTCCTCATCACCTCAGACCTGGATTACTGAACTAGCCTGCTGGTAGGTCTGCCTGTCTCAAGTCTGTGCCCCCTCCCAACTCAGTCTTCATTTAGCCACTAAAGCGATTTTCCTAAAATGAAGGTGTGATCATGTTCCTCACTCCCATTCCTCTCAATAAACTCCAGTGGCTTCCTATTGATTAGAGGCAAATACAAAATGCTCTGCTTATCATTCAAAGCTTTCCATAACGTAGCTGTCTTCTACTTTTCCAGATATCTTACACCTTACTCTCCTACACATACTCTTTGACCCAGTAACACTGGACTCTTGGCTGTTCCATTTTCTTGGTTCAGAGCATTTGCTCTGGCTGTCCCTCATGCTGGTATTGCTCTTCCTACTCCAGACTACTGACCTCCCTGGCTTCCTTTTAAGTCCCAACTAAAATTTCACCTTTTACAGGAAGCCTTCCTCAACTCCTCTCAATTCTAGTGCTTTCCTTTTGTCAATTATTTCCTAGTTATCTTATTTATGTATCTTGCTTTTTATATATTTATTTGCATGTTGTCTCCCCCATTAGATTGTAAGCTCTTTGAGGGCAGGGCCTGTCTTTTGCCTCCTTTTGAGTCCCTTTTGCTTAGCACAGTGCCTGACACATATTAGGCACTTAACAAATGTTTACTGATTGACAGTATGATTTAGTGGAAACAAGCATGGGATTTTAAGTCAGAAAATTTGCATTTTAATTTTGGCTGTAATATTTACTATTGTAGGGACCAAAGAAAAGTCACTTTAACTTACACCTCTACAAGACTCTTTTCCTATCTATAAAATAAAAGGAATTGAACTAAATGATCTCTGAAGTTCATTTCAGCTCTAAATCCTATGATCCTAAGTGTCCCTCGATCTACATGTTTTTCCTAAGTCCTAGAAAAGTATAGAAAAGGTTTTGTTTATGAATTGGCATGCTGTCCAGTAATTTTCTGGATGGGAAAAAATAGTAGAAAGAATCTGACTACTTCGAAGAATGAAAGAAGGACTCATAACACACCCCTCTATAAGCAAACCTAGAAATGTTAAATAGCCTTTGGAAAAACCCTGTATTTTCTCTTACCTCCTGTCTTTACTTACACACACACACCCTAAAAACAAACCTTGCTTCAACAAAAAAGCTACCACAGGGGAGCATCAAACCTGGAAAAAGTGGTATCTGTGTACCTAGGTACTTGGTTACACCACAACCTTCATAAAAGTTCAGCACTGTGTCAAGTCTCCAAGCCTATACTTCCTGTCTTTGGGCCTCAGTTTCTTCAGTCTGTACTTACAACTAGGGAATACTCCAGTTTAGAGTATGAAGCATAGGGTTTAGAGCTGGAAGGAGTTTTAGGATCACTTAGTATTTTTATTTTTATAAACGAGGAAACTGAGGTCCATGAAAGTGAAATGACCTGCACACCTAGGAAATAGCAGGAAACAGAATTTAAAACCAGGGCTCCCGCTACATCATCGTGACCCTCCTGTGGAGATCTCTAAGGTTCCCTCACTTCCTAACTTTCACCCATGCATGCAGGAGGGGCAGGGGCTACACTCCTTCCTGCACCCCTCATCATTTATAATCTTTTCTTCTCCATGGTCACCCTGTCCCAGGGTCTCAAGCCTAAGTCCTCGGTCCCAGCTACCACCAGCCCTCGGGGAGCAGGCAGGTTCCCTTCCAAGCTCCTTCCGCCTGGACAGTCCCCCCCTGTCCCTTCGGCTCGTGGACCCGACTCTCCCTCAGTCACCTGTCACGGGGCCAGGCCCTGCTCCGGCGCCGGGGTCTGTGCGGGTCTGTCTCTGCTTGTCCCAGTCTGGGGGGGGGGCAGGAGGAGCTGTGGGGAGGGGGCAGTCCGCGCCCTTCTCGCCAGTCACGGCAGGCGACCAGTGCCTGACAATCTCCCCTCGGCCCCCCACCCCAACTGAAAGACCCGACCGACCCCCTTCCCCAGCCTCAGTGCCGCTCCGGTAGTCACATGACTAGAATTGGATGGAACAGGGTGGGGCGCGGAGGCGGGACCAGGGAAGGTCACGTGAACAAACCAGAAGGAAAGGGAGGTGAGCGACATCACGTGACTGACCTATGTGTTCCTCGGCTCCTTAGTGATGACGCATGATCGGCGCCTGGTGATGACATACGATCGGCGCCAGTTCTGCGCTTGTAGCTATAAGGGATCTGAGAGAGCGGGAGCCTAGGTCTTGTAGGAGGTGTTGGCTGTGGCTTCTGAGTGACACGGGTCCGAGTCTGGGCCCGGCGGCCAGGTAAGGGCCCTGGGGCGGGAACTGTTGGCCTGTGAGTGGTCTCCTTCCGGGGAAAACCTTAGAGAGACTCACCTGAACTCGATTCCGTTTCCACCAACGTTTTGTTAAATGCGTAGCTTGTGACAGGAGCTGGAGGGGGACCTTCTAGTCCAAATCCCTCATCGTACAGGTGAGGAAACTGAGGCTCAGAGAGGGTTATGTCAGCTCGAGGCTGCACAGTCATCAAGTATTAACAGTCAGCATTTAGGTCGCTTTCAGGGTTCTTTTTTTCTAACATTTTATTTAGTCTATAATTTATAAAAATTAACATAAAAAATCTTTCCCACATTGAGCAAATTAAAAAAAAAAACAACCAGCAGAAATCTTAAAAATAAAACCATTGCTGCATAAGACAAATCCGCATTTTGGCCTCCTCTGACAACGTATGTATGTCCTTTCTGCACGATATGACTGGCGTGTTTCATCTTCATTCTTTTCGACTTGTGGTTTGTCATTGCTTTCATAGTGTTTTTTTTCTTATAAAATTTATCATTTTAGAAATGGTTCTAGTTCTGCTGACTTCATTCTGCCTCAGGTCATAGAGTTCTTTCCATTTTTCTCTGCATTGGTCTGTTTCATCATTTCTCTATGGCACAATAACATTCTGTGCTTTTAGGTTTGCAAAACACTTTACAAATATGCCATTATATCACCCCAACAATGTTGGTAGGTGTTATAATTATCCCCATTTTGCAGACGCGGAAACTGAGACAGACAGAAGTTATGGAACTTGCCCAGAATCATGTCGTTAATAGTATCTGAGATATGATTTGATCCCAGGTTCTGTTTCTTTTTCTCTCCCCCTTTCTCTCTGTCTCTTGTTTTCTCTTCTCCCCTTCCTCTTTGAGCTTGTGTTTGGGGGTAGGGGGAGGAGAATATTTGTTTCCAAAGGTATAATTATATATGCAAATTTATTCCCATAACACATGGGAAGCATAATCCCACTCCCTTTTTTTTACCACCTTACTCTGGGGAGGGAAAAGGATTAGGTTCATAGTTAGCTTGGTTACCATAAAGCACATTCCCAGTTCCAAAACCAAAACTTGCCTTGGATTCAAGTGCCAGGCAACTCGTTTTCTCCTGGCTTCCCTGCCGGGCTGACTCACCAGCTGCTCTGTCCTGCTTGGAATCCTGATTGCAAGTGGGCCATGGCTCAGACTCCTGGGTCTAGTGAGGATCACCTCCTGCAGATGAAGCTGAGAAGGAGGAGTAACACTTTAAGACATATTATGCAGAGGCTGGGTAAAAGAAGAGACTGGGGAAGGAGGTTCTTTCCTGTTCTACTGGTTCATTTTGTCGCAGTGGTGTTGTGGATAAACAGGTACTTCTGGACCATGGCTTAAAATACAGAAATGATCATCTGATCAGGGATGGCATGTACCTAATAAGGCTAGTAGAAATGTGTTTTCCTGTATTCTTGTAAATTTAATCATAAAGACCTTACACTTAAAAGAAGGGGAAAAGAGAAAATTATCTATGGTATATGTGACAAGGTAGTTATTACATCGTGTAGCTATAATGAAAAGTTTAGCAGTTGAGATAACCAGAAATTCACAGTAGAAAAACAATCCAAGAAAGGAAATAGTAACAAAGTTTTATACTTTGGCATCTATATCTATAAATTATAAGAAATAAGATGAATTAGAACTTCTCATGAAAGGAGGCAGATTTGACCTCTAGGTATCATTGAGCCTTTATTTAATGAGTCCCATAGAAGTGTATGCCTTATTAAAAAAAGAACAGGAGGAGTAAAAGGAAACAGAAAAATTAAGAAAAAAATAGTTGTATGAATATATCCAGCAACCCAGAGGTAAAAGAAGTGTGATAGAAAATATTTTGTTTACATCAATGGAAACAAGCAGTATTATCATCATAGTAAACTACACACCATCTGAACTGAAGAAGAAATAGATGAATTCAGGAAACAGATCCCAAACCATGGTATATTCATGGGATTTGGGGCGTAATTACTGGGAGGTCTTGTGGAGTATTCTCTCTGTTAAAAGTAGAACAACTAAGAATTTCCTGACTTAATGACATTTTCATCCTTTGGAAGGGTGGAGAAACAAAAAAAAAAATTCTGTTCTGGTTCTGATTCACAGCAGGAAAGAAACCTGGTATATGAGATGGAAATGATGAGAACCTTGTGGGGAAGTGACCACTCCACCTTAGAATTTGTAATAGTGAAGAAATTGGGAATAGTTTGACGTGCAACTTTGGTTTTAGTAGGCCCTCATAGCTTAAAGTTTCTTACACTTACATTCTTATACCTGGTCGTGCCCTTCACATCCCAGTGACTGAACTTCTGTATAGTACCATTCAAATCCCATTTCTTACCTGCTCCCTGCCACCAGGTTCTTGCCTGTTCCATAGGCAACAAACTTCTTTTCATCTTAAATCTATTCTTCTCCCACTCCTTCCATTTATTAGCTCTTACTGAAACCTGACTTCCCCCAGATTACACAGCCTCCCTGCCTACCCTTATCACTACTGGCTACCCTTTTATCTATTCTTCTTAGCTCACTGATCAAGGCAGGGAAGTTGAAATGCTTCTTGCTCTGTATTGCCATTTCTAGGTTTTCCCCCTTCTTACTTCTGAGGGAAATATTGGTGTTCATATATACCATGAAATCAAAATCCTGGTAGCTGTTATCTAGAAGTTCACGCCCCATCACTCTGTTTCCTTTCTTAGTGAATTTGGTACATGGCTCACAATTTTTCTCTCCTCCTTGACTTCTGCTGTAATACTACGAAACTTGTACATTGATTCTTCCTCAAATACTCTGATCCCTCAGTTCCTCAACCTACTCACCTACTGTGAACTCCTCCACTCCACTTCAGCAACATACAAAGATGGTCATGTCCTTGATCTTGCCATTACCTACAAATGTACCAACTCCCATGTTCAAGAATTCAGAAATCCCCTTATCTGGACATAATCTATTGGCTTTTCACCTTGCCCTCTGCCTTCCATTCCATTGCCTTACTCTTTACCCTCACTGTGAATTCCAGTCCCCCTCAGTTCTCTCCCTGGCCATCTCTGCTGCACTATTCACTTTTTCTTTTTCTTCCCACTTTGACTCTTGGTGAACCCATTCAACTCTGCACTTTCCTCCTATCTTGAATCCCTAGCTGCTTCTTCATATTGGCAATTATACCCAACCTTGAACCACTCCCACCATTTGTCACCTTCACTCTTAACATACGTGCTGCTGAATGAAAGTGGAGTAAATCATGCAACTGGGTTCACCCATATTACCTAACCTCAATTGGACCCTTACTGCTATGAGGCAATCCTACTATACCTCCCTTATCAACTCACTATCCCACTCTCTGCAGCAGCTTTTCCAAACCTTTTTCATCCCTCCTTAACTTCTCATGGCTCTTACTACCTCCACTATCCCAGCTGAGAACCTTGCGTCATATTTTGCAGAAAAAATTGAGCCTGTAAACTGCCTCTATTTCCTTTTCCCATATCTCCTATCCCTCAGGTGCCTTCTGCTAATTTCTCCTCTTTCACCTCTGTCTTGTATAAGGAACTAGCCTTGCTCTTTACCAAGTCTAACCTTTTTCTTTATTCAAGCAATCCCATTCTGTCTTCTCCACTCTTTCATTTATTTTCAATTTTTGCCCCTCTATTGGCTCATTTCCTACTGTCTATGAACATGCCCATATCTTCCCTATCCTGAAAAAAGCCCTCACTTGACTCTTTCATTGTCACCGAGGATGATCTTATATTTCTTCTGACCTTTTCGCTAAACTCCTCAAAAAGACCCTTTACAATTGGTGTCTCCATTTTCTCTCCTTAACATCTCATTCTCTCCTTTACCTCTTAGAATCTGACTTTCGACTTTATTATTTACACTGAGACTGCTCTCTTTAGTTAGTAATGATCTCCTAGTTGCCAAATCCATTGGCCTTTTCTCAGTCTTCATTTTCCTTGACCTTTCTGCAGCCTTTGACACTGTTGATCCCTTTCTCTTCCTTCATGCTCTTCTCTTTAGGTTTCCAGGACAACACTCTCCTGGTTTTCTTCCCTCTCGGACTGCTCCTTCTTAGTTTCCTTTGCAAGATCTTCTTTCATATCATGCCCTCTAATCGTTGGTTTCCTTCAGGGCTCTATCCTGGAACCTCTTCTCTTCACCCTCTATACTACTTCACTTGGTAATCTCATCAGCTCCCATAAATTTCGTTACATGTCAAGGCTGATGATTCTTTTTTTCCCCCAATTTAAAAATCTTTTTATTCCAATTTTTCCAGTGTTTCTTCCATTTTTCCCAGTGTTTCATTTTTTCCAATTACATATAAAGACAATGTGTACAATGTTTTCCTGGTTCTTGTTCTTAAATCTATCTTTCCTGCCCTAGTTTTTCTGCTGACCTCCTACCTAGCTTCTCCATCTGCCTTTTAGACATCTCAGACTTGGATGGCCAGTAGACATCTTAAACTCATTATGTCAAAACAGAAATCATGTTTTCTCCAGACTCTCCCCACCTTTTATCTTCCATATTATTGTTGAGAGCAATACTATCCTTTCAGGCTCATAATCTTGGAGTCATCCTGGATTCTCCACTCTCTCTCTAACATCTCATATGCAATCATATCCAAATAAGCCAAGACCTATTGATTTCACCTTTGCAACATCTCTTGAATATACCCCCTTCTCTTTTCTGACACTGCCACCACTCTGATACAGGCCCTCATCATCTCATGTCTGGACTATCACAGTAGTCTATTGGCTTTTCACTTTGCTGTCTGCCTTCCCTTCCATTGCCTTATTCTTTATCCTCACTGTGAATTCCAGGTGAAACTGTATGCCTCAAGTCTCTCTAGTCTGATTTATCCTCCATTTAGCAATTAAAGTGATTTTCCTAAAACACAGATCCAACCTTGTCAACACCCTATTCGTTAAACTCCAGTGACTCCTTTTTACCTCCAGGATAAAATACAAAGTGCTCTGTTTGCATTAAAGGCTCTTATAACCTCTGCTTCTCTTTCCATCTTACTCCTTACTCCCCAGCACATGCTCTTTGATAAGACTGGCCTCCTGGCTATTTCATGGTCATGGTCTCTTGGTTCTAGGCATTTTTTTGGATTGTCCCTCAAGTCTAGAGTGCTCTTCTCTTCCTATTGGCTTCCGTGCCTTCCTTGAGGTCCCAGCTAACATCCCATTTTCTATAGCAAGTCTTGCCCAACTTCTTTTAATTATAGTGCCTTCCTTCTTTTAATTCTTTTCTGTTAATTTTATGTGTGTTTTGCTTGTACATATTTGCTTGTTGTCTCTCTCGTTAGACTGTGAGCTCCTTGAGGGCAGACTATCTTTTGCCTCTTTTTGTATCCCTAGCACCTAGGAGAGTGACTGGCACACAGTAGGTGCTTAATAAATGTTTATCAACTGACTAATTTTGTATCTCCATTATTTAGCACAGTGTCTGACACCTAGTGTGTACTTAATACATGCTTCCTTAGTGAATGCTTGTTGTCTTGACTTAATGATTTGAAACTGGATAAGATAGGACATGTAGTAGAAGGAGTGGTGAGTGTAGAATCAGAGGACTTAGGATCGCATTTCAGCTCTACCAATTGTTATTGCCTCTGTGTCCTAGGGCATGTCATTTAACTTCTGTGTTATCATCTGTAGAATGAAGGTTTTGAAAGAGATGATCTCTAGTCTCTTCCAGCTTTAAATCTTTAAATCTTAAATAAAACATTATCTCCTCTCAAAAAACTTATCTTGGTGGATCAGTAGAATAGGTTAGGTACACAAGATATAGTAATCAATGACTATAGTAGTTTACTGTTTGATAAGCCCAAAGGCTCCAGCTTCTGGGATAAGAACTCATTGACAAAAGCTGCCGGAAACTGGAAAATTGTATGGCAGAAACAAGGCATAGACCAACATCTTATACTGTATACCAAGATAAGGTCAGAATGGGTACATGAATTAGACATAAAGGGTAATACTATAAGCAAATTGGGAGAGCAAGGAATAGTTTACCTGTCAGATGTATGGAGAATGGAAGAATTTGTGAGTTAGGAAATGCAAAATAGATAATTTTGATTACTTTAACTTAAAGGGTCTTTTCACAAACAAAGCCAATGCAAGCAAAATTAGAAGGAAAACAGAATGCTGGGAAGCAATTTTTACAGCCAGTGTCTCTGATAAAGGTCTAATTTCTAAAATATTTAGAGAACTGAGTCAAATTTATAAGAATGCAAGTAATTCCCCAAATGATAAATGGTCAAAGGATATGAACAGTTTTCAGATGAAGAAATTAAAACTAGTCATGTGAAAAAATGCTCTAAATCACTATTGATTAGAGAAATGCAAATTAAAACAACTTTGAGGTACCATATCACATCTATCAGATTGGTTAACATGACAAAACAGGAAAATGATAAATGTTGAAGATATGGAAAATTGGAGCAATAATGCATTATTGGTGGAGTTGTGAACTGATCCAGCCATTCTGGAGAACAATATGGAACTATGCCCAAAGGGCTATAAAACTGTGCAAACCCTTTGACTCAGTATCCCAAAGAAACCATAAAAGTGGGAAAAGCTCTTTTTGTGGTTGCAAAGAATTGGAAATTGAGGGGATACCCATCATTTGGGGAATGACTGAACAAGTTGGGTTTTATGGAATACTATTGTTCCATAAGAAAAAACCTGAAAAGACTTACATGAACTGATGCTGAGCAGAACCAGGAGAACATTGTGTGCAGTAACAGTAACATTGTACAGTGACCAACTTTGATAGACTTAGCTCTTTTCAGCAATGCTAAGACAATTCTAAGACTAAAGATGGAAAATGGTATCCCCATCCAAAGAAAGAACCATGGAGTATGAATGCATATTGAAGCATACAATTTGCTCTCTTTTTTTGTTTTTTCTTTCTCATGGTTTTTCCCTTTGGTTCTGATTCTTCTTTACGAAATGACTAATATACAGATATATTTAATATGATTGTACTTGTATAGCTTATATCAGATTACATGCCATCTTGCTGGTGGGGGAGGGGAAGGAGAGAGAAAATTTAAAACTAAAAATCTTATAAAAATGAATGTTGAAAACTTAAAAGAAATTTTAAAAATAAAATATAAAAGAAATTTATCTGATAGGAGATGGAAACATGTTACTATGTAATAGAAAATTTTATAGATTTCTATCTGTATTTGGAGTACAGTCAAGTATTTATTTATTTATTTTTTTGCTTTTTGGAGGGCAATTGGGATTAAGTGATTTGCCCAGGGTCACACGGCTAGTCCTTGTGATAAGTGTCTGAGGCCGGATCTGAACCCAGGTCCTCCTGATTCCAGGGCCGGTGCTCTATTCACTGTGCCACCTAGCCGCCCCAGTCAAGCATTTATTAAGCACTTACTGTATGCCAGGCACTGTGCTAATTTCTGCAGATGCAGAGGGGAAAAGAAACCAAACTGTCCCTGTCCTGAAGGACCTCACATTGTAATGGGGGATGGGGACAACATACAAACAATTGTGTACATAAAAGGTATAAACTGTGTAAATGAGAGGTAATCTCAGAGAGAAGGCACTAGCAGTGGGAGGTGGTGTAGAGAGTGGGAAGTCTGGGGAGAGGCCTCTTTATAAAGTGGGATTTAAGATGCGTCTTTAAAGAAGCTTTGGAAGGCAGGAGGTGGAAGTGAGAAAGAACGTTTCAGGAATGGGACACAGTTTTGAGAGATGGAGTGTTGTTGTGAGAAACAGCAAGAAGTATGGTTTTGCGGGATCTTAGATCTTAGTACTGTGTAAGATAGGGATGGAGGGTTGTGAGGGGCTTTTAAAGCCAAACGGAGAATCTTAGATTTGATCCAGGTAATAGGGTGCCACTAGAGTTTATTAAATGGGGGTTAGAGTGAGTTATTTTGTTGTTTTGGTCATGCCTGACTCTTGGTGATCCCATTGGGGTTTTCTTGGCAGAGATACTGGAGTGGTTTGCTATTTCATTCTCCAGCTCATTTTAAAGATGAGGAAACTGAAGTAAACAGGGTTAAGTGATTTGCCCAGGGTCACACAGCTAGTTGTGTCAGAGATTGAATTTGAACTTAGTTCTTCCTGATTTGAGGCCCAGCGCTTTATCCACTATGCCACCTAGCTGTCCAGGCTTAGTTGAATCTGTAATGTTTGTTGTATTGAACAGAAACATTGACTCTGACCATATTTTGAAATGACAGCAGCAAAACATACAGATGGAAAACAGTGGAAGGAGTAACAAAACAAGCAAATTATTTTGTTTTTCATTATTAAATTTCATTATTTTCCTTAAAATTTTTCTCATCTTCTTAGTCACCCAGACATGCAGTTTTGGTGTCATTCTTGATTCCTCAATTGTACTCACCCCACATGTCTTCTCTTTCTGCCTTCACAACAGTTCTTCTATACTTTCCCCTCTGTTTGCTCACATAGCTGCCACTCTGGTATGGAACTTACCCCTTTATTTATGGATTTCAGCCTTCTGCTTGGTCTCTGCTTCAAAACTCTTCCCACTCCAGCCCATCTTCTACTCGCCTACCAAAGTGATCTTCCTAAATAGAAGACCTGGTCATGTCACTTTACTTAATATACTCCAGTGGCTCCCTGTTTTCTCTAGGATGAAGTTTAAAATGCTCCGTTTGTCTTTTAAAGCCTTTTACAAGCTAGCCCTTTCTACTTTTCTAGTCTTACACTTTACTGTCCTCCATGTATCTGATCCAGTGACACTGGCCTTCTTGCTGTTCATCACACAGGACACTTTATCTCTAGATTCCATGAAGCCTTTTCATTCAGTTAGAATGAATGTTAGAATACATGTTCCTTGTGCCTGAGGTACTCTATTCAGAATTTCTTCAAAACATGCCTTCTGAAAGAGGACTTTCCTGGTACCCCTTCCCCTCTACTGATGTCTTCTCTCTGAGATGACCTGTTTGTATATATTTTGTATGTACATAATTTGCCTGTTGTGTTCCCATCAAAATGCTTTCTTTACTTCCCTAAGTCTTAGGTTAGTATCTGGCATATAGTATGTGCTCAGTTAATGCTTGCTGACTTAAAGAAAATAAATCCCCAATAAAACATAATATGTAAACCATATTTTAGTAACAAAAAAATATATATATTTGAACAAAAGTCTAATCAAATCAACAAGTGTTTTTCAAGTGTTTACTCTGTGCCAGTGCTGGGAATAAGGTAAAAACAATCCCTGCTTTCTTTTGGCTTATTTGGTTGTATTTGAGGTTGTTATTAAATTTATAGGAAGATTTATTATATCCTGAATAGACTGGTAAACTTGAAATCAGGAAACTGCGTATCTTGAGTCACGTCATCAAAATCCTCTTAACTCTTAATGTCTTTATTTCTTTAAATATCTGTAAAAGGGAGACCATTTGTAATACCTGAATTACAGGGTTGTGATAAGCAAAGTGCTTTGAAACCTTAAAGAACTAAATAAATGAGTTATTTTTAACAAAAATTAAAAATTATTTGTTTTTTCATGCTATTTGTTTTGAGAATTCAGCTTTGGAAAACTATGTTTCATATTCATGAAGGCTGAGCCTTTCGATTTCTGTTTCAGGTAAGGGCTTTTTAGGCATAGAGCACATTTTATCCTTTTATAGTTAGAGTGCTCGACAAATATTGATAAATGCCTACTCTAGAGTAAGCACTGTGTTTGTGGAAACATAAACATACATGTTAAAATTCTTTAGTATTCGGGGAAAGGTTGTAGTTAGATTTCTGCATATTCTCTGGACCTTGATATATCATTTTAGACTGTCAGATAATCTAAAAATTACTTTCAGTTTCACTTAGAGTGATTGCTCTCTAGTATTTTTTTTTTAGTAGTTTACGGGTTTATTTAACACAAATAAAAATGTGTAAAGCTGTTTACTCATTTTCTTCACTCCTCAGTCTAGCGTTTGGATCAGTGATCTTGATGGCTAGCTGAGCTGTTCTCTCAACAATAACTTTCCGATTCTTAGAGGAAACGTTGTGAGCAATCTCATAACAATAAGATTTGTTGCACATCAGGAGCACTTCTAGCTCTTTGACATTGTGCACCAAAAACTTCCTGAATCCACTTGGCAGCATGTGTTTTGTCTTCTTATTGCTTCCATAACCAATATTGGGCATCAAGATCTGGTCCTTGAATCGCCTTCGCACCCTGTTGTCAATGCCTCTTGATTTACACCAGTTTCTCTTGATCTTGACATATCTGTCCTACTGGTAGTGAATGAACTTCTTGGTCTTCTTGACGATTTTAGGCTTCACGAGGGGTCTGAGGGCAGGCATGGTGCCGGCAAAGAGACAGTGCTCCCTCCACTGTCTAGTATTTCTTAATATGGAAAGTATTAGGGCTTCACATATATTTATGTGGACGTTTATTCTTCTTCTTTCTGCATTCAGTACTTTATTTTTTTGGAGGGGGGGAAGGCAAAGCAGTTGGGGTTAAATGACTTAAATGATTTGCCCAAGGTCGCACAGCTAGTAAGTGTCAAGTGTCAGAGGCCCAGATTTGAACTCAGGTCCTCCTGACTCCAGGCCTAGTGCCCTATTCACTGTGCCATGTAGCTGCCCCACTGGGCCACCTAGCTGCCCCCAATACTTTATTTCTTACAGATTTCTTTTTATAATTTCCCTTTTTTTTTTAAAATACAGGTAACAATTTCAGGATGCCAGAGAATTCTGATGATTTTCCTTGGATATTTGTCAACAATGTGGACAATGCTCTCAGCAACCTGAAAAACTGTGAGGCTTATATTGTTGCTGGAATGCAAAGTGTCACTAACACTGCCCTGGATCTTGTGGTAACTCAGAGTAAGTAATACTTCAAAATATATTTGTTTTTATTTTGGAGTATGATATATATTTCAGTTTGCCTAATTATTTTATGTTGTAATTGATTTTGAAGGTGGGACTTTTTCCTCCCTGAAATAGCACTGAATGAAAAATACATGAAAATATAAAGTACTTAGATTTATTTGTTAGGCTGAAGTTCCCATGGGGAATATTTTATCTTCACCCCAGAAATTGCCTTTGTCCAAAATTCCATACAAGTGGATGCTTAATAAAAATTGTTTTCATTTGCCTTATTCTGTTAACCAGTTGACTGTACTCCTACATAGTCTTTTAGTAATTTGCTCAATCATGTCATACCTGTATCTTTAGTCTTTAGGTATTTCTACTGCCCTAATACTTTATGTTTAATTGTTGTGATTAAAGCTCATTTATTTTAAACCATGGTTTAGAACCTTAGGATGACTCAACTTTTAATCAAATTTTCTTACAAAAAGTACATTTACTTATGCTTTCTGGCATAATCCATGTCTTTCCAACTCAAAGCAAGATGTAGGTTTCATTTCCACTCTAAAACAAGTGGGGTCATGATACCAACAGAGGTAGTTCTGAGATGCTAAAGAAGAGAGAAGCTAGGATGGGTTGAGCCAGAGTGGGAAGCTAGGTCAACAAGATAATAATAAAACCTTACATGTATGTAGTACTTCAGTATTTTCAAAGCATTTTCTTTACAGATATTGTCTCATTTACTAGCCGTGTAACCTTAATCTCAGTTGCCCTCCAAAAGGCAAAAAAATATATATATTGTCTCATTTTATTCTCACAATAACCCTGGGAGGCAGGTGCTATTATTATTCTCATTTTACAGATGAAGAAACTGAGGCAGATGGAGGTTAAGTGACTTGCCCAGGGCCATACAGCTAGTATTTGAGGGAAGATTTGAACTTTGGTTTTACAGGCTCCAGGTCTGGCCCTTTATCCTTTGTACTGTTAGCTTCCTCACTTATTAACTGTATAATTGAGGGCAGGTCACTAAACTTCTCTCAACCTCAGTTTCCTCATCTGTAAAAAGAGTAAGTTGGACTTGATGGCCTTTAAGGTCTCTTCCAGGTTGAAATCTGTCATCCTTTTTCACTTGGTCCCAGGGCTGCCAGAGAACATTTAATTACTTAGGATCAGAATGAGAAGGGCCACAAGGCAGTGAGTTCTGATCTCCTTTCCCACCCATCCCAGCCCTGTTTGTAGTTTAGGATCAAAGATTTAGTGCTAGAGAGACCTTAGGGAACATCTAATTAAATTCCCTCATATTCCAAATGAACAAACTAACCCCTAGAGGATTGAATGCCAATGGTTACACAAAGAGTAATATAGGTGGCAGAACTAGGATTGAAATCCAGGTCTTCTGATGCCAGTTTTTTTTTCTTTACTTCTGGGTAGGCTTGGAATTCTTGTCCCTGTTGAGGGAGAAATAAATGCTGATAAGTAAAGTGATTTACCAAGTAGCAGAATGTTGTAGAATTATAGAAATTCTGAGATGAAGTTGTGATATTGCAGAATGATCTATTAGTAAGCTTCATATCATAAAGGTTAAAAAATTTACTTAAGATGAACATGTTTCAGTGAACCTGGGAACTTACTTGTTTTAAACTTCATTGACAGTCTCTGGGAACCAGTAGATAAATTGTTAAAGATTATGAACAGGTAGTTTTCAGACAAAGAAATCAAAGCTATCTATAGTCATATGAAAAAATGCTATATATTACTATTGATTAAAGAAGTGCAAATTAAAACACCTCTGAGGTACCACCTCACATCTATCAGATGGGCTTATATGACAGAAAAGGAAAATGATAAGTGTTGGCAGGGATGTGGGAAAATTGAGACAGTGTTGGTGGAATTGTGAACTAATCTAACTGTTCTGGAGAGCAATTTGGAACTATGCCCAAAGGGCTATAAAACTGCATATACCCTTTGATCCAGCAATACCACTACTAGGTTTGTATGCCAAAGAGATTAAAAATGGAGGGGGGGAGGACCTCTTTGTACAAAAAATATTTAGCAACTCTTTTTGTGGTGGCAAAGAATTAGAAATTGAGGGGGTGCCCATCAATTGGGGAATGGTTGAACAAGTTGTGGTATAATGATTGTAATGAATACTATTGTGCTATAACCAATGAGGAGCTGGATGATTTAAGAAAAATCTGGAAAGACTTTCATGAACTGATGCAAAGTGAAGTGAGCAGAACCAGTAGCACATTGTACGTAGTAACAACAGTGTTGTATGATGATCAGCTGTGAATGACTTAGTTATTCTTAGCAATACAGTGAACCAAGACAGTTCAAAAGACTAATGATGAAATGCTATCCTCTAGAGAAAGAACTGATGGAATCTGAATGCCAATTGAAGAATACTATTTTTCACTTTGTTTTTGTCATGGTATTTTTTTTTGTCTGTGTTTTCTTTTACAACATGACTAATGTAGAAATAAGTTTTGATTGATTGTACTTGTATAACTGTTTTAAATTGCTTATCATTTCAGGGATGGAGGAGGGAATGGAAGGAGGGAAAGAATATAGGACTCAAAATTTAAAAAAATAGATGTTGAAAATTGTTTTTACATGTAATTGGGAATAAAATAAAATATTATTTAAAAAGTCTCTGGGAAAAATAGTCCCAAGACAATGTGGCAGGAAGCAGTATAGTGAACTCCCCTTAAAATTTCTCCCAAAACATCTAGAAAATGTGTTAGACTGAATCCTGATGGGAAATCCAAGGAAAAGTCACATTTTTACAGTACTTGTTGGCAGAGGGAGTCAGAGATGTCTATAGGCACTGTCTGATGAAGAATATGTTTATAGAGTATTCCAGTGCCCAGGGGAAAATGCTCTAGAGCAAGAAGAAATCCTAGACCTGTATTAGGGTGCCAGTGTTAGAACAGGTGCTGGTGTTGCCCACTCCCCAGTTCTGGGTCCCAGTTCTGGAATAACAATAGTCAGTACCCTCAGAAAGAAGCAACAGGACTAGCCCACACCTTCATTATGCAAAGCCCAGCCCTAATACCAAGTCTGAAGTTAGGAAGTAGATTAGAAAAATTTGCAAATTTAAAAAAGTCTTACCACAAAAAGTTATTTATAGTAACAGGGACACTCAAGACACAAAGCCAGAAGAAGACAAATCCCAAACATCTACAAGCAAAACATCAAAGAAAACACAGTTTAGGTACAAGTTCAGCTAGAATTCTTGGGAGAGAAGAAGCAAGAGTAAATAAACATGTAATTTAAAATAGTCAGAAAATCTAGAAAAATAGTGAAAAGTTAAATGACATGAGAGTGCTAGAGGAAAGTATTGGAAAAGAAATTAGACCTATTGAAGAAAGCATTTAGAAGGGAATTAATAGCTTGACACAAGAGAGACAAAACCTTGTATAAGCACCAAAGTCTCTGAAACTTAGAATGGACTTCAGAAAAGCCAGTGATTTTGTGAGATAACAAGAAATAATTCTTCACAGTCAAAATACTGGAGGGTGGGGGAAGAAAATATAAGATATCTCATAGCAAAAACAAGTGACCTAGAAAATAAATCCAGGAGAAAAAGTTTAAGAATCACTGGATAACTTTAAGCCACGGCTCCCAAAAGAGTCTAGATATATTTCAAGAAATCTGGAAAGAAAACTACCTGGATATTTTAGAACCAGAGAGCAAATTGGAAATAGGAAGAATCTACCAGTCATCTGAAAGAAGACCCAAAATGAAAACTTCTGTGAAATATCATAGTCAAAATCCAGAGCTTCCAGGTTAAAGAGAAAATATTGCAAGCAGCCAGACAGAAAGAATTTAGGTACTGAGGAACCATAGTTAAGCTCATACACAATTTAGCAGTCACCACTACTAAGGAACAGAGAGCTTGCAATGGAATATTCCAGAAGGCAAAAGATATAAGCTTACAGCTAAGGATAATCTACCCAGCAAAACTCAGGATAATCCCACAATGGGGAAAAAAACCAAAAAAAAAACCAAAACGCGGATGCTTTAAGGAAATAGAGGACTTCCAAGCATTCCTGATGAAAATACCAGAGCTGCAAAGTTCAAGCACAAGAATTTAGAGAAACATAAAAAGGTCAACATGAATGAACTATCATCATGCACTAAATAAGAATAAGCTGTTTACTTTCAAATATGAGGAGATGATAACATGTGTCTCCTCTAAATCCTATTATCATCAGGGGTCATAGAGTGTAGTGTGTCTAATTAGATAGAAGGCCTGGAATTGGTTCTGTTATGCCTTGATGATCCAAAGAGAAAGATGGGGTGAGGAATACATGGGTTAGGGGGTGGGGAAGGAGGAAAAGGAAAGCGAGGTAAAATTGTCTCACATAATTGGGGTGTACAAGTAGAAGGCTATACAAACAGGAAAGGGTACGGTAGGGAAAAGCTGACACCTGGACCTCACTTATCTGAACTGGTCAAAGGGAGGGAAGAATACACACACACACACACACACACACACACACACACACACACACACACAAACACACACACAGATTTGGGTATAGAACTATGTTTCATTCAACAAGGAAATAGAAAGGAATGGGGAGAAGGAAAGATGAGAGGGACAGTAGATTAAGGGAGGGATTAGTCCTAAGCATAACAAACTCTTAACTCTGTACAGAAATATATAGCTCTTTTTGAGGTGGCAAAAATTCTGGTATATAGGGGGGATGGAATACTATTTTACTTTAAGAAGTAATGAAGGGGATGGTTTTAGAGATACCTGGGAAGACTCTTATGAACTGATGCAGAGTGAAGTGAACAGGACCGAGAGAACAATTTATTCAGTGACAAGCTACAGCCAAACAACTTTGAAGGACTTAGGAATTCTGATTACTATTAATGAGCAGCCATGATTCCAAAGGACTAATGATGAAACATGCTTCCCAGCTCCTGGACGTGGACAGTTTGGAAATTTGTTTTGCTTGACTATACATATTTGTAACAGGGGTTTTGTTCTTTTGTTCTCAGAGAAGGAGGGAAGGGTGGATGGAGAATTTTTTTTGATTGAAAAAAAGGAAAGAATAAAAAAGTTATAGTCAAGGCTAGATTTAGAAAAATGGACTTTGTCAAAGGTCCTCTTGATGTCCAATGTAATATGCTGTTTCACAATTAATTTTTAAAAAACCCTCAAATTTTTGAATTTTTTAAATTTGATGTTTTCAGATGAAATAAGGAAATTTGGAGAAGAGTAAGTTCTGGAGAGAAAGATAATTAATTTTTTTGCATAGGTTTAGTTTGAAATTTCTTGCAGACATCAAGTGTCTAAATAGTCAGTTATTATGAGATTCATGCTCAGAGAGACAAATCAGTAATCTGTAGGACTCAAAATGAAACATACTATTCACCCACTGATAAAGAGATGCTATACTCAGAAAGTACTGATTGAGACATTTTGGGAGGGCACAGACAGTACAGGAATTTGTTCTGCTTGATTATACATGTTTGTAATGGATTTTTTTTCTTGCTTTCTCATTTGGGAGGGGGGAGACAGTAGAGAGAGAATGTGGAGCTGAAAATAAATTTAAAAAATTAGAGGGTTAGACCAGATGGTCTGTAAGTCCCAGCTCTAGATTTGGATTCCTTGACTTGGATAAAGGCATTGATGGCATGCTTATTAAATTTACACATAACACAAATTCACTATCCTGGTGCAAAGTGCTGTCTGCCCTACCTTAGTTATAGCTCGTCTGCCCCTGTGTCGTCCCCCTCCCCCCCCACTATGCATTTTTCATCTTGGACTTGTGAAGTTGATTTTTTTCATCATAAATATAAATCTTTACATTTGTCCTTATTAAATTTCATCTTATTAGGTTCAGCCCATCAGAATCTTTTGCATCCTGTCCTCTTTTGGGTTAGCTATCCTTCTTAGCTTTATATTCTCAAAAGAATTTGTAAGGATGCAGTCCATACTGTTTCTCACATTATTAATAACAAGATTAGAATAGATCCAAACACAGATCCCTGGGGTAGAGGTGGGAAAGCAGTCTGCTGGATATTTACTTCAGAGTTGACATAAAAAATTTAATGAGTACTCTTTGAGTTTGATTGTTCAGTTAGTTCTGAATATAACTGTACTATTGTCTCACCCACAACTTTCCATCTTTTCTATAAAAATGGTTTGTGTTTATCAATTTTTTCCTAAAATCTAGGTAAACTATAACTATGGAACTCTTCTGATCTGTCACTTTGGTAATACTGTCAAAAAAGGGAATAAAGTTTGTCATGAATTGTAATTGCTCTTGGTAATCACTGCTTTTGTTTTCTAGATCTTCACTAACCATCTCTTTCAATTCAGTTCAACTTAACATACATTAAATTAACAAGCACATTAGATGTCTACTATGTGCCAGATATTGTGGTAAGTGCCCAGGATACAATGACAAAAAAGAAAAATGAAATTGTTCCCAAATTAAGCTCCCATTATGTTGAGTATGGGGCCAGCATAGAGGACATCATGTACACAGAAAAGTAAATATACAACATATGCACAAATATCTACAAAATATTTTCTTTCGGTGGGGAGAGAAATATTTACACCTGGGGGAATCAGAAAACGCCTTTTGTTGGAGTTGGAGCTTCAGCTAAAACCTCAAGGAAGCTAAGAGTTCCAAGAGGTGGAAGAGGGCAACATTTCAGGCATATGCAAAGACTCAGAGTATCACTGACAGGGAACTTCAGGAAGATCCATTTTTGCTAGAATGAGAGGGAGAGTAATGTGTAGTCAGAATGGGAAGATAGGTTAGAGTGAGATTTTGAAGGGTTTTAAATGTCAATCGTAGGTATTTGTATTTTATCCTAGAGACAATAGGGAGCTAGTGAAGATAATTGAGTAGACAATTCTCCTTAGTCAGATAAGTCCTTTAGGAATGAAAGTTTGGTAACTGTGGAAGATGTATTTGAAAGGTGAGAAGCTGACTGTAGGAAGACAAATTAGAAAGCTATGTGATAGTGAGGATTAATGAGGGCCTAAACTTGCATGGTTGCAGTGTGAATGAAGACAAGAATGTGAGAGATGTTGAGGAGGTAGATGTTGAGGAAGACTTGGCAACTGACTGGATATGGGAGCTGGTGATGGAGACTGAAAAAAAAGAATGACTGCAAGGTTGGAATTGGCACAAGTGGAAGAGTGGTGGTGCCCTGGACAAGAAATAGGGGAAATTAGGAAGAGATTGGGTTTAGGGAAATCAATTAAGGAAGCATTTATGAAGTACTTAGTATATTATAGGCACTTTGCTAAGCACTGATAGAAAGGAAAGCAAAAGCAAGGAAGTAGTTCCTGTGCTCAAGGAGCTACCCTTTAAATAAAAAGGTACATATAACCTTAGTGGGTTATATGCTCCAGTGTTAGGGGAGTCTAGGAAGAACTCCTGCAAGATACCAGCAGTATCAGAGTGGCATTTAAGCTGAAGCTGGGATGAGAAGAGGCAGAGCATTCTCAGCAATGGAGGATGGCCAGTCCAAAGACACAAAAGGGAGATGAAATGAACTTTTTTTTCAGGTGAACAGATTTTTAATTATAATCTTTTTAACTAAGTCAAAAGAACAAGTTACATACTTCGTGGAAACTAAGGAGAGTTTATACTTCATAGGTATTTTAGTCTGTGATAATTCTCTTCTCAGGCTCCCTAGAATATTTTAGTAAAAATAAACACACCAACCACTTTCATACAGAGAAATAAACCATCACTTATTTAACAAAATGCGGGCTGTCCACATGGAGACAGAAACACCCCTTAGTCACATGCCGAGAAACTTGTATATAAGGGGCCTAGTGCTCAACAGACAGCACAGTTATTGAATTTACTTGTTCATATATTTTTCATTCAAACACTCATTTGGAATGCAAAATACTTTGTTTGGATGAATGGGTAATATTTGTTTAAGAAAGGTCTGGCAAAAGGCTCTTGTACTTCCAATGCCTTTGTGACTCACAACAGGGAGAATCATTCCTCAACAAAACTTTATTTGGAAAAAACAAAACAAACAGCAATGGAATTCTTTTATAAGGAAATCTTTCATTAGGGGGATAAACCATCCTGCCCTCCCTTTTCCCATGTCACTGTACTCAACCAACCTCCTTCCATTTGTATACTTGCTGCAGTGTATTAGTAACTCACTGTTAGCCACCGTTTTATGACTACTAAATTAAAACATCATAGCTCCATGTTACAATTGCACATTTTAATAACTGGCCATTTGAAGAGGCTGAATGGACACTTGGGCAACAAAATTCAGTGGCTCAGTCCTCTCTCATTCCTACTCAAAATATCTCTAGATTATTATAACTTCCACTTCACTAGATGAGTGTCTGTTTGTATGGCCACAAAAAAAATATATGGCCAACACTTAAAATAAAGTTGTTTATATGGCCACACTTAAAATCTCCCTATATACTTAAGATTCCCAATGAATAATGAGGTGCTGGTGTAAGACATACTAGCTTAATGTATTTAGTTTCAAAGAAAACACTATTGATTTCTTTGTTCTTGAAATTCTTGTTTAAAAGAAAACAATAGGTCAGGGTTTCCCCTGAATGAATCGATAGTAGTCCCTGAGAATGTGCATGATAAGAATTCCATGTAAATTCATTAAAAAATATTGGTTAATAAAAATCTGTCAGGACAATTTCTCAATTTTATAATTTTACTGGAGAGAGAAGTATGGAAGTCCAAATATGGCTGTGAGTTGGCCACCAGATTTTACAAACAGCAAATGCTAATGAGTCTTAATCTTTTCTGCAAATGAAGTAATGTGTCACTTTTTTCCAGGTGATTTTGGGTGAAGATGATTATCTCATGGAGATTTTAGAGAACACATACACATACACACAGCCAGAATATGGTGTGAAAATGCATATGGTAATCCAAGTTTAAAATATGAATACAAACTAAAAGCAGACCAATGTGCACATAGTACTGTTCATCTCAAAATGGGGAATGATGTATTTTGGGCCACGTGAGCAAATGAGAGGGAGATTCTCCTGCCCTATTCCATTCCTACTTTTTTTCCTTTTAAATTTCTCAGTCCTGCAAAGATAAAAAGGATTTAAAATGTTTCAACTTAATAAATAATAATTCCAAAAAAGAGATGAAGTATTGTGGTACCAGAATTTTGACTCAATGTTTAATGAAGATGTTTCAAACAGATTTAGTTAAACTCTTGTTTCAACCTAAGACACTTGTGAAAGATATCTTTCACATTTTGACATGTGCTATTCAGAATTATGAAGTCCAGTAAGCGTGGAAGCTCCCTCAAACTTCTTATCATATTTGTAAAGAATTGCAAGGCCAAAGCATCTTATTCTGCCAAGAGTATTTGATCATTATATATATAGAGAGAGTTTTTAGTGTCATAGTACTGCTCATAGTGTTGAATTTGAGCATCTACTGTTTCAAACTGGTGTTCACATTTGTCTAGTAAGGCAGATGTCTTCTCAAGGTTCATGTTCCTCAATGTAGCATCCATAGACTTAGCTATACCTGCCATTGATTTAGTTACACTCGTTGTCACAACTGTCTGAACTCTAGCTGTTACAGCATCTACCCGAGCACTCATTCTCAAGAAATTAATTACTTGGCTTTTCTGACGGATTGTATTTTCAGCATGTATTTATGGAACTTTTGTATTGCTCTTCTGTATGGCCTTTTTAATCTTGGTCTTTTCAGCTTTTTCTTCTTTATCATACCTTTTGGCATCCTATTAAGCTCTTTAGCAGCAAAACTTCAGGTTAAATAGATTCTTTTCCATATTTGACATGGTCCTATCATTTCTCCTCAGAGTGATGGTGGGTGCTATGGGGCATTGGAGCTGCATGACCTGTAGGCTACAAGTCACTAGAGCTCTCTTGCTTCCACTTGCATGGAACTGACTGCCTGGAATGAATTTTTTGAGGAGCAGTAAGTGAGCTGGTATCTAAACTATAGGGTGCATGGAGGGAAGGAAAGAGTGAGAAGACTGGAAAGGTAGGATGGGGACATTGAATAAAATTCCTATTTGTGTTATTTTTTTTCAATGAGCAAAAATTGCTTTTCTCTTTTTTTGCCCCACCCTATCATTTAGAAAAAAGAAAAAAAAAACCTTGTAATAAATATGAATAGTCAAGTAAAACAAATTCCCACATTGGCCATATTTTATTTAAAAAGTCTCATTCTGCACCCTGAGTCCATCACTTTTCTGTCAATAAGTAGGTAACATGATTGATTCATCATTGTTCCTCTGGAATCATGGTTGATCATTGTGGCATTATTGTATGAATTTTGCTCACTTCACTGTGTATCAGTTCACACATATTTTCCTGGGTTTTGCTGAAATTGTCAAAGAATCCAGTTCGTGAAGAACCTTATTTGCTGTGATAGTAATGGCAATTAAAGATTCCCCTGTATTGGCTTGGTTTTCAAATTGATTGTGTTAAAACCCAGAGTTTGTTAATCCCACCTGTGGGATGGGCTTGTTGATGTGAAAAGAAAGTCCTGAACTGGGAGGAGCTGGTGAGGTAGATTTGGAGAGACACTAGAGAGAGGCGGAAGATCTTTTTGGAAGCAGCACCTCGTGGAGAGAGAGAGACTAAGAGAATTGCTGGTGGCCGCTTTGAATTGCCCTGGACTTTTGAGACCTGCCCCCTGAGCTGCCAAGGACTGAGGAGACATGGCTGTTTTGCTGGTACTTTGTCTGTCTGTTTTGATGTTGTTTTGCCAGATTTGTCCACTGGTGAAAGACAGTCCTTTTGTTGAAGAAGTCCTGGAACCTGGCTGTTCGCTAAGAAGGCCTGCGACTGTCCTGCAGACAGAGAGTGAATACTGTCCACTGGTGAGGGACAGTACTGTTGTTGCAGGGGTCTGGAGACTGTCCTGCAGACAGAGTGAATACTGTCCACTGGTGAGGGACAGTGCTGTTGTTGCAGGGGTCTGGGAGCCTTTCTGTTGGTTCAGAAGCCCTGAAGAAGGATTTTCTTGTTGTATGTTTACAGAAATCCTGGGAGAGGGCTTTGCTAATGTGTTCAGGGGTTCTAGGACTGTTCTACAGACAGAGGATGAATTCATGAAGGGACTGGCAATGTATCTTATGGCCTTGCTAAGCCTTGTCTCCCCAGGAACTAAGATTGCTGAGAACTTGCCTCTTGTCAAGATGAAGAAAAGACCTCCATTTGGGTATTAAGTGCTGTGTTTAAACTTGTTGTAACTCTGGGGTAGATTCAATTGTGATCCAGGGGTGGGGAACTTTTGACCTTTTTGTGTTCTATGGTTGAGCAAATGAATGTATTTTACTTATGTTTGGAAACTAATCTCCATTTGAGAAGAGGGGCTTTGTGGTGGACTTAATTAAGGTATAGCCTAGGGGTGGAGAAGTATTTAGAACCGGGACTTTGTAATTGATTGAATGATTGGAAGGTCCTGGGGTGGGGTAGTACTTGGAGATTATTTAATCACATTTAGTAAATGCTGTATTTTGAAATGATGTCATGTTTTGATCTTCTCTGTTCTTGGTTTGTCACTGAAACAAATAGTGAGCACCTATGCTGGTATTTTGAACCTGGGAAGTTGCCTTTGCTTGGTATTACATTACATTTGCCAAAGAGAAGACTTAGAATTTGATCCTGAAAGTAATAGGGAGCCAGTGAAGTTTATTAAGCAAGAGAATGACATTGTCAGATTCCCACTTGAGAAAAATCACTAGCAACTGAGTGGAGGATGGATTAGAATAGGGATAATTAATCAGTAAATATTTACTAAGTTACCTACTATGTGGCAGGCATGGTGCTAAGTGTTGAGGATACAGTTTCTGTCCTCAAGGAGCTTACATTCTAATGGGGGAGACTACATGCAAGCAGATATGTACAAAACAATCTATATATAGGATAAATTGGAAATAATTAACAAGGAGAAGGCACTGAAATTGAGAGGTTGGGGAATGCTTTCTCTAGAAGGTGGGATTTTAGTTAGAACTTAAAGGAAGCTAGGAAGGTCAATAATTGGAGCGGGGAGGGAGAGTTTTCCAGACATGGGCCATGCCATCTCCCAGAAAATACCTGGAACTGAGATGAAATGTCTTATTTGTGGAACAGCCAGGAGGCCAATGTAACTGGTTTGAAGAGAAGGGGGAGGGGAGTAAGGTATAAGAAGACTGGAAAAGTAGGAGGGGGCTAGGTTATAAAGGGCTTTGGAAAATGCCAAACAGAGGGGGTGGCTAGGTGGCACAGTGAATAGAACACTGGCCCTGGAGTCAGGAGGACCTGAGTTCAAATCTGGCCTCAGACACTTGACATACTTACTAGCTGTGTGACTTCAGGCAAGTCACTTAACTCCAGCTGCCCTCCAAAAAGCAAAAAAACCAAGGAAGGAAGGAAGAAAAAAGAAAATGCCAAACAGAACATTTTATATTTGAGCCTGGAAGTAATAGGGAAACACTGGAATTTTATGAGAAGGGGGTGACATGTTCAGAATCAGGAATCGATATTAGGAAAATAACTTTGGTGTCTGAACGGAGGATGGATTGGGCTGGGGAGAGACTTGAGACAGGCTGACTCATGAGCAGGCTGGTTCAGTAATCCACATGTGAGGTGATGAGGGCCTGTACCAGAGTGGTAACAGTGTCAGAGAAGAGAAGGGGGTGTATTTGAGAGCTGTTACAAAGGTGAAATTGACAGGACTTAGCAATAGATTGGATATGAG
Organism: Petaurus breviceps papuanus; assembly: GCF_028583685.1. NCBI lineage: Eukaryota > Metazoa > Chordata > Mammalia > Diprotodontia > Petauridae > Petaurus > Petaurus breviceps. The sequence continues at coordinate 28,626,267 of NW_027187460.1, read as the reverse complement.
GGGTAAGAGATAGTGAGGAATCCAGGATCACTCCTAGTTTGTGAGCCTGAGGGGCTGGAAGGATGGTGTTGCCCTCAGTAATAGGGAAGGTAGGAGGCTAGGAGTTTAGGGGGAAAGATAGTGAATTATTTTAGACATATTGAGTTTAAGATGTTTACTAGACATCTGCTTCTGGATGTCTGAAAGGCTATTAGAGATGCAAGATTGGAGATCAGCAGAGAGATTGGGATGGGAAAGATAGATTTGAGAATCATTAGCATAGATATGGTAATTAAATCCATGGGAACTGATGAGATCACAAAGTGAAGGAGTATATAGGGAGAAGAGAAGAGGACCCAGGACAGAATCCTGAGGAACACCTGTTGGAGAGGGCATAATCTGGAAGAATATCTAGCAAAGGAGACAGAGAAGGAGCAGTCAGACAGGGAGGAGGAAAACCAGGAGAAAGTGATACCCTGAAAACCTAGTGAGAAGAGAGTATCAAGGAGGAAAGGGACCAGCAGTATCAGAGTTGCAGAGAGGTAAAGGAGAATGAGGTTTGAGAGAAGGCCATTGGATTTGGCAATTAAATCATTACTAACTTTGGAGAGAGCACTTTCAGTAGAATAAAGTTCAAAGCCAGATTGTAAAAGGTTAAGAATAGAGTGAGAAGAGAGAAGGTGGAGGCACCTACTGTAGTAGACAGCCTTTTCAAGAATTTAGCTACAGAGGGCAAATCAGATGGCGGAGGATAGTTACTGGAGGTGAAGGGGTGGTGGTGGTGGTAGAAACATCAAATGAGAGTTTTTCAGGATGGGGGAGAGATGGGTATGTTTATAGGTAGTAGTAAATGAGCCAGTGGGGAGAGAGGAAGATTGAAAATAAATGAAAGAGTGGGAATGACAAGAGGGGCAATCTCTTATGAGATGGGATGGAATGGGATTGCTTTAATAGGTAGTGGGGCTAGACTTGGTAAGGATAAGGCCACTTAGTTTATTATAATAGACTAGGTGGAAAGTGATGAAGGCATTCACTAGAGTGAATGTGTAAGTAAGAGAAGAGAATGTATACCAGAAATGTAGCAGTAGAAATATCAAGATTTAGCAGTTGGTTGGATATGGGGAATGAGTGAGAGTGAAGAATGGGGGATGGTGCCAAGATTGTGAGCTTGATAGACTGGGAGGATTAGTGCCCTATGTTTTAGATATGCTAGGTTGGAGATGCCTAGGGTTCATTCTGGTAGAGATGTCTTGCAAGTGATGTGGGACTGGATTTCAGAACTGTATACATAGATTTTGGAGTCAATTAAGAGATGATAGTTAAATCCATTGGAGACCCTAACTACCAAAAAAACTTAGGAAAGCAGTCTCTAGTAAAACCTGCTGGGAAAACTGGAAAGCAGTTTTGCAGAATATAGGTTTAGGCACTCTTTCCACTGAATTCCATAATATACACTAACAGACATATGACCTTAATATTAAAGTACATAACATTAAAAATTTAGAAGAGAAGCAGATTTTATTCCTTTCACAGCCATGGATAGGAGATATATTCTTAACCAGATTCTTAAATTGCAATAGAGGAAATTGCAAAAGATGAAATAGATAACTGATTACATAGAACAAAATGTGCAGAAACAAAATCGGTTTACCTAGTGTAAGGAAGCAGTCATAAAGGAGAAAATCTTTTTATCAATTTTTTTTGATAAAGGTTTGGTATCTAAGATTCATAAACAATTGATATGTGATATATATCACATATGATAAATAAATGTGTATAGAGGTATTATTTATATATTTTGATAGATATCTATATAAATATGACACAAATCCATTCCCCAGTAAAGAAGTGGTCAAAGACTATGGATAAACTGTCGTCAAAAGAATTGCCAGCTATTAATGACTATATAAAATAGTGCTCTAAATCACTAATGCCAAGAAAAGTACAAGAAATCCCAACCACCTTGTAGTTTCACCTCAAACTCTGCAAATTGGCAAAGATGACACAAAACAGAAATGGTGTTGGAAGGTTGTTGGTGGAGCTGAGAATGAGTACTACCATTTTAGAAAGCAATTTGGAATTATGCAAATAAAGTATCTAGATTCTTTTTTTTAAGTTTAAACCCCAAGGAGGCTCTTAATGATAAGAAAGCCCCTATATACAACAGAATATTTATAGCAGTACTTTTGAAAGAAAATAATTGGAAACAAAGTACATATCTATCTGTTGGGAAATGACCAAAGAAAATTGTAATGTACATGCTACAAGAAATAATGAATATGGTGAATAGAGCAAAGCATGGAGAGACATATAAATTTATACAGAGGGCTATGGGCCAAGAAAACAACAGGACTAAAGGAATGTAATTGGAAAGAACAACCATGAAATAATCAAAAGGGAATGTTGCAAAAGTACAGAGAACAAGCAAGGAAGAGATATGAGAAGACACCTCCCCACTCCACAGATATGGCATAGAGCATATTTTTCCCGTGTGTTTATCAATTTCACTGGGGTTTTTTTTGGTCCCTTTTTTCTTTAAAAATATTGTTTTATTAGGGGTGGCTAGGTGGCACAGTGAGTATCCGGCCCCAGAGTGGGGAGGACCTGAGTTCGATTTCAGCCTCAGACACTTAACACACACGCACACACACACACAAACTAGCTGTGTAACCTTGGGCAAGTTACTTAAACCCAGTTGCCCTCCAAAAGGCAAAAAAAAAAAAAAAATCGTTTTATGGCATGGTTCTCTGGGAGAAGAGGGGTAGGGGAATCTTGGGAGAAAATTAAAGTATCGGTGTAATAATAAGATGGTATAATAAAAATTATTTTAAAGAACAAATGAAGCTATTGTAAAAGCATTATATTCATCAGGATGATTTGGTATTGGTCAAGAAATAGAGGAGATTAGTGGAACAGATTAGGTATTCAATAAAAAGAAACAAATTAATCTGATTAATCACCTCCTATTCAGTAAATCTGAGGACTCTAGCTACTGTGGTAAGGATTTATTCAATAAAAACTGCTGGAAACACTGAAAAAGCAGTGTGGTAAAAATTAAGTGTAGACCAGTGTTGTCAAACTAAAATGGAGATCCCTACAAACTGCATATTGATTTAGAAAACCACAAATTAACATGTGTATTGCATTTTTTTTTATCTTGTTAAATATTTCCCAAATACATTTTAACCTGGTTCTGTTTTGCTGTTGTGAGTTTGACTTTTTTAGTATAGATCATTGTCTCACAAGTATACCTAGATAAGCTCCAAATGTATTCTAGATTTAGGAATGAAAGGTAATATCAAACAAATTAGAGGAAAGAGAAAGGGAGGAGGGATATGTGAGATTCTTGTGGATCAGCAGCACTTGTGAAATGATCAGATATGGGCATTAGATAGAGTGACGAGCCCTGACCAGGGGACTGGCAAGATTGTTAGGCTAGGTGACTTTGAAGAATGGGGCATCCTAGATGTAAAGAGGGACATTTGTGGATCTACTTTTTCCAGTATCTTCATTTTACAGATAAAACTGAGACCTAGAGTAGAAAATAACTTGTACTTATGCTTACTACTAACATGGCCTTGGTCAGGTCACTTACACTCTTTGGGCTGTAGTTTATTCATCCAAAAATTGAGGAGTAGGACTGGATAGCCTCTGATGTCATTTTTGGCTTAAGAACTAATTCTCTGATCTAAAATCACATAGTGAGTCATTGTCAGAGCTTGGACTTAAACCCTGAATCTTAATCCAGCATCTTCCTGGTCACTTTATAAGTATGCAAGACTAGTCTTTCAGAGTTGTTTCTTTCTGGACATTATTACAGAAATTTGAATAGCTGCCACTAGATGAAGAGTACTGTTACGATAACCTGTGTGAACCAGTAGGGACATGGCTAATATCATGACAAAGAGAAGGGGAAAGAAGAAGGGAATAAGCATTTATTAAGCACTTACAGTGATTAATGTGCTTTACAAATAATATCTTATTTAATCATCCCAACAACCCTGTGAAGTGGGTTATATTATAATCCCTATTTTTTAGTTAAGGAAACCAAAGCAGGCTGAAATAGTCTTAGGAATTTCTGCTCCTAGAAGTTTGGTCTTTGAGAGAGCAGAAAAAATTCCACCAGGTGGCAGCAGTGCTCTGCACATTGCTTTTCTAGTTAACCATAGACCTAAATAACATTTTATTAGTTGAGGATGTGCTACTTTTAGATTGTTGTAAAACAATGCTTAATGTCAAATTATTAGGTTATTTGAATTTAGAATCATAGAACCAGAGTTATTCTACATAAAATGTAAGTGCCTTCCTGCTGTTCCGTCACCTCCAGTTTATCTTGTATATACATAGTTGTTTGCATGTTGTCTCTCTCTTTAGACTGAGCTCCTTGAGAGCAGGCATTGTCTTTTACCTTTCTTTGTATTCCCAGGGATTATTGTTTGACAGACTATTGGTTGACTGATAAAAAAAAGGTAAACGTGATTGTCCTATCAGATGTTTTTCCTTAGTTTTTCTCAAAGAAGACCAATGACATCACAGGTGATGTCTTGACTTTCATGTGAATTGGATTGAAGTGAGGCAGAGTTTCACAAAATTGTCAGCCTCACTCTCTTCCAGAGTCATTGAAGTCCAAGACAATAGTCAAGATGACTGGTGATGGCCTGGGATGCAGTGGATGACCTCGTCTTCAGGGTCTGACCAAGTTCTAAGCCCTCCATAGCACTTGCTTTAGCCAACTTTTGTGGTGATTGGACCAAATTGTTTTCAACTGTTGTCTTCACATAGGGGTAGATCCCTTAACTAACACCAAAGAGTTTGAGGCCTGTCAATTACTCCTATTAAAGGCACTCCCAGATGTCAGTTTTCTAAGCTTTATACCTTGTACTTATTCATAGAATGTACCTTCTGTTCTCTCAAGATGTAAAATACTACTGTATTAATAGATAATTTTACTGATTGGGTTTTCAGTTATCTAGGGCACTCTGAGTCTTATTTATTGAGGAAACATACATGTACTGTTTCAATATAGATATAGAGATTTAATCTGGATTATAGGTAAAACAGTATTTTCTGATTTTTTAAGTTAATGGATACTGATTCTTTTGTCATTTACACCAAATCTATCCTTTTAATTGGATATTTATAAAAGGGCATATTGCATGAGCATTGTTTTATGTGTATATTTTTCCTCTTCTGTCATTAGGCCAATGACGTTTTCCCAGGCAGTTCTGGAATGTTAAACTGTAGTGTGAAGTGTATTTTCCCTTTCTATTGGTTTCCTTACTTAGTGTGAAAGCTGAGTAATTTCCTTTTAAAGTGCTATTGAGATTTCTGAAGGATTTGGCATGCCTCACCTTACTTTGTGTGACTGTGGAGTCTCACTCCACAAATTTCACGTTCAAACACCCACAGTTTTTTTCCCCTGAATAGAATGACCTCTGAATTGGAGTAATTTCTTCATATGATGGAATGTGAATTTTTGAATCCTTTCTTCCCATTAATTCAAAACAGGCCTTTTTGAAGTAACAAATCAATTGTATTTTGATTTTGTAAGGAAAATCTGTACAGTATACACACATTTCTCTGCTTGTTCTGGGATTTGTAGAATAAACTTAGAACTGTTTTACTTTTTAAGTTTTTGGAGCAAAGACATACTTTAGCTTTCATTGACTGAAAGAATTGTGAAAATGACTAATGCAGGGGAAAAGTTATTGAGCACTCAAGTTAGGAAATTAGGTAGGTGATCTGTGTGTTTAAATAATTGATTGGTTTAACTATAAACACTGATGATCATTTCTTTTTGTTTTTTTTTTTTTTGAGGGAGGAAGGCAGGGCAGGTTAAATGACTTGCCCAAGGTCACTAGTAAGTGTTAGGCTAGTAAGTGTTAAGTGTCTGAGGTGGGATTTGAACTCAGGTCCTCCTGACTCCAGGGCTGGAGCTCTATTCACTGCACCACCTAGCTGTCCCTACTGATGATCATTTCTATGGTGAGAAAATATTTCTGGAACATTTAGCCAGTTTTCTTTGATATTCTCGTAGAAAGATCTGATCTTATTAAATAAAAAAATTCCAGTACAAAGAAAAAATGGGGCTTTTTCCTGTTCTTATATGCATCTGCCCTTAGCAGAGAAAGTGATGTATGATTAAATGCATCCTAATCTGTGAAGTACCATACTTAAGTTCATTCTTTATATTTGGAGTAATCCACTTTTTAATGAGGTGTTCACCAAAGAATGATGGTAATTTAAGGTAGAGAAACCAGGTCTTTCAATTTTGCTATTTCAATTTAAGTTATCAGAGTATTTGCTGAGTACCTGCTATGTGCCAAGTACCTTGATAAGCTGGTGAAGTATCATATATAAGTATGAGGTTGCATCATCATCATCACCTCCACTACCACTATCATCAGCACTCTTGAAGATATGCAGAGAAGAATTAGACACAATTTCTGCCCTTGGGGAAACTTAGAAGCTAGCAGAAGGATGAAGACATGTAATTCTTTACCTTGTATCTATAATCATTTTTTGTGTAAGTAGAATAAGAGAAGTGTCAAGTTTTTAGGATATGGGAGAGATGGCTTCAGAGAGCCAGAGCATGATTCATGGGGATCAGGAAACTTGTTCCTTAGCCTTGAAGAATGGGTAGGAATTATATGTGTATCTCCATATGTATAGATACATCTGCACAGAAATGCATAGGTATAAACATACATACACAAGATACATATGTAATGAATGTATACACGTACATATTAATCACTAAAATGAAATATTTCTTTTTGTTGAACTTGAATTTCAGTTATCCACTTGTTTCTCTTTCCTCATCAGGAAGACTGATCTACAGTTGGTTGGTTGCTTTTCAGGTTTTTACCTAAATACATCAAAGCACTTAGTTTTTACTTCACATTAAAACTTACCCCTAAAATGTCACATGCCTCATTTGAATTTACACCAAAGTAGTTTTGTGGAGAAGGTTGTGGTTGGATGAGTTTATCCTGGTGTTAGATACACTGGAGGTTAAATCTCTTTCTCTCCAACCAGAAGCCCCACAGTTGCTATGAAGCTCTTGGCAGTACTTCTCTTGTGGAGATTCAGTGTTTCAAGCCCTACTTTTCCTTTGCAGGTGTGGGACTTCAGCCTAGCTGCAAAGTAACTTGTGGAGCTCACGCCCAGCTCCACATCGATGCACTTCTTGCTTCATTGTCTTTTGGGGCTAAGTTGTTAGTAGTGTGTGTTCCTTTAATTCACAGGAAGACTTTGGATGAATTTACATTTGGACTGTAACTTAGCAAATTTTCTGTTGAATAAAGACTAATCCCCAGGCTTCAGATTATTTTTCCTTTAGTGTCAAATGGCTTATTGGAGGAAGATTTGATTGAACAGTGGTAGCCTGTACAACTTCATCCATAGTTTATTCATTCTCTTACACATAGGTGAAAGTACATGGGCTATAGTATAGGACTTTGGCTTTGTAACTACCATATTTTAGTGTCATATCCACAATTCGTATTGCTGAATGAGTAAGACCTGCTTAGAGAAGAAACCATTTTGTGAGAAAAACTTCTGTTGAACAAGTTCTAAACATTGGAAGAGTCCAAAGTTATCTGCTGGAAGAATAGTGTAGTATATTGAACCTGTGGTGAAACACAGCTGTGCTTATGAGAAATGCTGCCTTTTACTCAGAGGCCTGGGCAGGGCTGGCCCTGCCCCTATCTTCTAAAGTAAACTACAGTCTACCTTGAAGATCAAATATGAAAAGAATCTATTAGGTGTTCAAAGCACTTTCTCACTTGGTCCCTCTTACTGTTCCAGATTTCTTGCACCGTATACCCCTGCTACCCTGTCTGTGATTCAGTGACACTGGCCTCCTGACTGGTTCTCCAAGTGTTGTGGGGAGTCATCAGCTATCCCCCATGCTTGGAATCTCCACCTCCTGGCTCCCCTGGCATCCTACAGGTCCCAGCTAAAATTCCACCATTTCCAAGAAACTGTTCTCCATCCCCCTTCATGCCAGTGCCTTCCTTCTGGTGATTATTCCCAGTTGATCCTGTAAATCTCTTGTATGTAGTTATTTGCACGTTCTCTTCCATTAGACAGTGAACTCCTGGAGAGTAAGGGACTGTCTTTGCCCTTCTTTATCTTCCCTCATACTTGCAGTGTTCCTGAGACGTAGTTGGCACTTAATAAATGCTTGTTGACTGACTCTTCCAGTCTTAATTTCCTGAGGGCTATTTTTATTTCTGTATACATAGGCCTATGTGTTGTTTGTATGCTCTAGAGCTTTAAGGAGTCTAGGAAGGGTGTGCCATTAGGTGTTTTTCTTAGGGCACTAACAGCTTCATTGAAACCACTGAGCTAACTTAGTAAGAATAATATTAAAACAGGAAGTTACCAAATGATGTGCTTACCCCACCCCCACTCTGTTCCCCACTTCCATTCAGAGTAATCTATTCCCTATTATGACCTTTTTAGCAGCACTTTGTGCTCTTTGTCCCTTGTGCTTTACTCACCCATGAGTGCTGCTTCTTTTGTATATTTTTTACTTTCTCTGTATACATGATGTTTATGGCTTTTCACCATTCCAGTTGCCTTCCTCTTTTCCATTTATTAACCTCATACTATCTGTAAGACATTGTGCTAGGTAGGATTGGAACCTAGATCTCCTGATTGCTATTCCAGTGCGCTTTCTATTATGCCAAGCTGCCTTTGTATTAGGTAAAACCTTTCCATATATCCATTTATCTACTACCTGTATATATGCATGTAATAAATGCATTTTTTAAGATTAGTGCATTTAATAAAGAATAACTTTGTTATATAGTGTCATATTATTGTGGAATTTTGCTTTAATGAAATTGTTGAGGGATCAAATTTATTGATTGTTGACGTCAATTCATGTTAAAAAATTCTGCTGATGGTGGACTGAGGGAAAGGAGGGGAAGAATGGTAGGTGTCTCAGGTTTTGCCTTATTTTAATTGAAGCAGCGAGTAATATCTTGGCTCTGGTGCTGACCTTTCCCTCCTCTTTCCTTTTCTATTGTAGCACCTAAGCTGCTTTTGACTCAGTGTTGCAGGTCTGGGAGCAAAAGTTTTGGATTTCATAGGTCTTCAATCCTCTGAATGATATAAGCCTGCAAAAACCAAGTCTTTATGAAAGAAAATAAAGATCTTTTGTAAAATAAGCCTCTAGAAAGTCTGGAGAGAGAAGTACTTAACAGTGGGGGATGCAGGGTCTGGCTTCCAAGGGGAGAGGATGCTTCAAAGTTTTATATCTTTATTTCTTTCTAAGAGACAGGAATAGGAAGTTAGAGTAGGATAAACTAGTGACCGTGGGAGTAAGGAGAACTAACTCTAGTCAACTCAGGTCAGCTTTGTTTAGCTTGGAGCCCCGATGTTTTCCCTTGAAATCCATCTTCAAATTCATAATAGGAAACAGTTGAGAAAATATGTTATGCTAGCCAGAACTTCACTTTATAGACAATTTTGGGTGGTAGCCCTATTCAGAACATCAGTTTCTGGTTAGATCTGTGGGGCCTTTATTGTATCCTATGGCTTCAGATTGCACCTATGGCTTCAGTGCTGACTACTACCATCCTATAAATGCATACCTTTGATATAAGAGAATGTGGTTTAGTCATTACAAATTCTCCACCACTACTAGGAAGAAAATTTATATTGCATGTCTTACTGCTGGCAGGTCAGTACAATCATCTTTGGATAGAGGGTCATAGCATTTTAGACTTGCAGTGGGAGCCTTATAGCTTATGTTGTTAACTCTCACCCTCATTTTAAAATTCTAAATATTTTGTAAATTATAGTCTATGACATTTTAAGGAATGGAAATGTGTTCTAAATTTAGAAAATTTTGTAGAGATTTTTGTTTCAGCTAAAAAAGATCAGAACTGTTGTAGTTAGATTAAAATAGACATTAAATTAGGCAACCAAGGGGAATATTACGAATTTAATACATTCTTGTTGATTGATTGATTAAGGTGTTGAATGGAAGATGCATTCCTTTTTGGGTTGTTGATGTTCTTTTTTTTCCCTAGTGTGGTGGTTCTCAAATTTTTTTATTTTTATTTTTTTGCTTTTTGGAGGGCAATTGGGATTAAGTAACTTGCCCAAGGTTACACGGCTAGTTTCTTTTTGTGTGAGTGTTAAGTGTCTGAGGCAGGAACCGAACTGGGGTCTTCCAGACTTTACTCACTTCCAGCGCTTTATTCACTGTGCCACCTAGCTGCCCCTGGTTCTCAAACTTTTTGATCTCAGTACTCCCTTTATGCTCTTAAAAATTACTGAGGAACTCAAAGAGCTTTTGTTTATATGAATAAATTATATCCATGTTAGAAATTAAAATAGAATTTTAAAATATTAATTTATTAAAAATAAAAAAATCAATTGCATGTTAGCATAATTTTATTAAAAATACCGTATTTTCCAAAACAAATGGTGTTGTTTTGCATATTTTTGCAAAACTCTTTAAAGTCTGGTTTATTAAAAGACAGCAGGATTCTTAAATCTATTTCTGCATTCAATCTCTTGAAATATGTTATTTTGATTAAAGACCATGAAGAAAATTCAACTACATACAGAACAAGGAGGATTATTTTAATAGGCAAATAATGTTTTAATATTATGATGAAAATAGTCTTGACTTCACGACTGACTCCCTGAAATTGTCTTAGGGACTAGTAGGGGTCCAAGATAGCACTTTGCAAACAGATGTATTGTTCTTTCATATTCATTAAACTTCATTCCTTTGTAAGTCTTGTGAAATGTTTGAGGACATTGGGGGTAGGAGCAGATTTTTTTGATATTGAAATAATTTTTATTTATCTGAATCTTATTTATTCTTTCAGTCTGCAGGCTGCACAGTGAGCTTTATCCAGGTACTTAATAATTTGGAAGCATAATGCAAATATTCAAATCTGTGTGCATACCAATTTACACATCATATTCTAGTAACACCCAGTGCCTTTCCCAGGTTTATATGAAGTCCCAGAGAGCCAGTAGTAGGGAAAAAAAGGAAGCAAGGTTCCACTGCTCAAATGGGCAATATTTGGAGGTATCTCTTAAGAGTTTGACACTTCCCTAACTGATGAACATTGACTTTGCTTCTACTTCTTTGCTACCACAAAAAATACTGCTAAAAATATTTTGTTTTATCTGGCACTTTTCTATCTTTGTCCTTCTTAAGTCTGTGCCTGCCTGTGAGATCTCTGGGTTAAAAGGTATGGACATTGTAGTCACTGTCTTAGCACATTTTAAGCTTGCTTTCCAGAATAATTAGACCAATTCATAGCTCCATGAATAGTGTGTTAATGTGTTTGTCTTTTCACAATTCTTCCAACAATTAACTATTTCCATTTTTAAGTCATCATTGCCATTTTGTTGAATGACAGGTGAAATTTCTGAGTTTTGATTTTTATTTTTCTTAATGATATTGCTCAGTCTTTCATAGAGTTGTTTATAATCTGTGATTCTTTTAAAAACTGTTTTTCTTATCTTTTGACCACTTACATTATTAGAGAATGTCTTTGTCATGTATATTTGTATTAGTATCTTGGAGAGCAAGACCTTAACAGACATTTTTCTAAAATTGATAATCTCTTTCCTTTGTATATAGAATAGGTGCACAATAAGTATATTATTTGTTTAAACCCCCATTAAAGTAATTTTCCCCTCATTCATTCAACAGATATTTGGTTCGCTTGTCTAATTGCTCTGTTTCCTAGCCCCAACCTCATTTTTTTATCTCTAAAGTTATTAAAAATCACATTGGAGGGAATGAGGAGAGGAGAAACAAGAAAAACAATCTTTAAAAAAATCTATCATCTCTCATATTGACAATTTTATGGATAGTTATGTATGTATTTATGTGTTATACATGAATTTAATAGAACTAGTTGACATAAGGTTAGTAAAGAAATTTTACTTGGATCTTTTCACCATTGTGGATTTAACTTTGCTAAAGGTCACATTTGATTAAAAAAAATTATTTGTAATTTAAAAAAAGTTTTCTTAAAAAAAACTTTTTTTAAATACATGGCTATGAGGCAGAAAATAATACTGGAAGAAAAAGTGGAGACTAGAGTTCAAATTACCTACCTTCCTTTTGGATAATTTTTTGTGGTTAACTTGAATTAAATTAAAGACACCAGATTCTCTCTCTCTCTCTCTCTCTCTCTCTCTCTCTCTCTCTCTCTCTCTCTCTCCCTTTCCCTCTTTTTCCCCTTCCCTCCCTCCCACTCTCCCTCTCCCTGCCTCTCTTTCTTCTCCCCCTCCCTCCCTTCTCAGAGTTGAAAGGTCATTTTGATACTAATTTCACTTCCTATATCATTCTTGTAACAAAACTGTTTGCTTTACTCTACAGTCACAATAAAATGTGACTAAAAGACAATTGATAGTGTTTGGTTGTGTCAAACCAGGAAGAATTAGCTGGAATTGTGATGAGCAACGAGGTATTAGTTATTTCAGCTTTTTTTTTTTTAACATATTTTGTCAAAGATGGAGTTGATGTTAGCATTTAAGCATTTTTAAACTTTTCCCTTGTCACTAATTATATTTATAGTTCACATATACATAGCATTTTAAGGTTTACAAAACACTTATGAAATAGGCACAGCAAGTAGTATTGTATCTGTTTTATAGATTAGGAAATTGAGGCATACAGAGTTTTTGAGCCATTGACTTCAAAGATGCTATTTTTTCTACCACTCAACTTAAGAATCCTGTATTTTTGACTCTCTTCATTATAACAAATGACATATCTGTGTTTTGGTGAAATTGAACAAATATTGTATCATTTAAAAATTAAGGTATTAAAATAGGTAAATTAGGAATAAGTTCAGGAGGAAAAAAATTGAAAGGAGAATAAATAGTTTAGAACAAAAGGCTGAAAACATTACCTAAATAGTTGATTCCCTTAAAAATAGTATAGCACAGAGAACTCATTGAATACGAGACAATAAGAAATATTAGAACAAAATCAAAATAATTTTTAATAATAGAGTAAAATGAAAATTGTCTGCTTTAAAAGCAACTGACCTAGAAAACAGGTTGCAGAAAGAGAATTTAAAATCATTACTTTCCCTGAAAATTATGCCCCTATAAAAAACAAAAAGACCTGATAATCTATTTTAAGAAATTGTAAAAGTGAAAATACAAAAAATTCAAGTTATTTATTGATAGCAACCACAAACTATAAACATCCAGAAATGTCAGAGCCAAAATTCAGAGCTCCCTGGTCAGTGAAAATCATTATAAGCAACCAGAAAGAAAGGGTTCAAGTATGAAGGAACTACAGTCTGGATAATATGATTGTCCTTCAGCTATAGAATATCTAGGAATGTAATGTTCTAAAAAGGCATAAAGAATAATCTTGACAACTAAGAATAATGTACTCTATAAAACTGGGTATAATGGTACAAGGTAAAAAAATGAACTTTTTACAGGAGAACTTTCAAGCATTCCTGATGAAAAGTTCAGAATGGAGTAGAATCTTTGAAACTCAATTACAGAAATCAAGAGAAACCTAGAAACCTAAATATATTTGACCAATTGAAATTAAGCTAAACGATGATGAGATGTATTTATATGAATGTAAGGAGAGAGGAGTCACAGAGGGATTTAAGACAAACATAGGCTTGGGTATGGTTTTATTCTGTTTTGTTGGTTGTAAGAAGCAAAGGAAAGGGAGGAACAAAGAAATACATTAGAGAAAAAATGAGGAAGGAAAAGGAAGGATTTATTATTTCACTTAAATGGGGGATGTGAGGAGAGTAAACATGGAGGACCATGACCATGACTAACAATGGGATAAACTCATCCATAAAGTAGAGAAGGGCAGTAGAATGAATTTGAAAACAGAATCCAACAATAATTATTTGCAGAAAATACACCTGAAATATCAAGATTCCCACAGAGATAAAATGAGGGACTAGAGCAGAAATTGTACTTCAGACAAATTTTAAAAAATAGGGGTTGTCATAATCTCAGACAAGGCAACAGTAAAAGAGGTAAGTAGGGAAAATGCTTTATGCTTAAATGTAGATGTATCAAACTCATGACCCACTCTGCAGAACTTCTTAGTATCTCAAACCAGATTAAAATTGGAAAATGTTTGAACAAATAAATATGCAATTTAACACAGGTAATTTTAAAAAGTTTTCACATGGCCCACAAAGATGTTTCTATTTGAATTTGACATCACTATTTTAATGCATTACAGAAAACAGAATAACACCAATACGAAATATATGTGTTCAATCATTATTCATTATTATATGGATCAGAATTCTTGTCTTTCAAAGTTGTTTGTTTTTACGTTGTTGCCATTGTTACATAAATTGTTATCCTTGTTCTGTTCATTTTATTATGCCTTAGCTCATATAAGTCTTCACAGATTTCACTGAAGCCTTCTTTCAGTATTTCTTATGGAACAATAATCTTCTATTATATTCATATACCATAATTTGATTAACTGTTTTCCAATTGATGGACACCCCCTTAGTTTCCAGTTCTTTGCCACCACAAAAACTGCTGCTAAAATCTTTTGTATATATGTATTCTTTTCCTTTTCCTTTGATTTCTTTAGGGTGTAGGGCTAATAGTGGTATTGGTAGGTCAAAGAGTATGTACTTTTAATGACTTTTTGGGGGGCATAGTTTCAAATTGCTTTGAAGAATGGCTGGAGCAGTTCACAGCTCCATCAACAGTTCTTCATGTTTTAGTGCATTGATAAAAGGTTCACTCGGTAAGAGTACCAGACTTGGAGTCAGGAAGACGTGTGTTTAAATCCCACGTCAGACACTTTCTAGCCGGACAAAGTCACTTAACTTCTCTCAGGCTCAATTTCCTTGTCTATAAAATGGGGATAATAGCACTTGCCTCACAGGGGTGTTGTGAGGATCAAATGAAATCAAATAAGATAACATAAGTACACCTCTTTGCAAACCTTAAAGCAGTATATATATCAGTACTCACTATTTTTCTTATTAACGTACCTGTTTTCCTACAACCCTTCCAGTATTTGTCATTTTCATTTTCCAAAGTTCCATTAACTTTGCCAATCTAATGGGTGTGAGATTGAACCTTACAGCTTAACACTCTTAAGAAATGAGTGTATCATTTAATTCTGTAACAGAAAGTGGTCAGTCAATTTTTTCCAAGCATTGGCCCAGTATTAATAATACTGATTGTAAACTGGTCTCACATAATTTTTTTTTTTAGTAATAAGATATAAAACTGTTGTTTTTGTGATCTTTAGCATGAGAGGTACTGCTTCAGGGTCATTTATCTATTGTGTGTTCTTTAACAGGTTCTCAGTCTTCAAATGCTAGTGAACTTTTAGGATTAGGTGGTCCTAACTGCAGGACTGAGTTATCAAAGATAGCTTGAATGCTAGGACCATGTGATTTAAATTCCTTATCAGCATCTTCTGGTTTAGACTTTAAAGCCTTTGGTAGCCATTCCCAAGCTTTGTTTTTCTGATTGTTGTTTACTTTTGAGTGCATCTATCACTTCCTTTTCATTAAATCCCTTCGTTACCATGGATCTGGCCAAAATTCTTTTTTCCTAATGTTTTTGAAGACTTCCCTGGCCTCAATGATGAGATCACCAAGTGAAATAGTATACAGGGAGAAGAAAAGAGAAGAGCATTTCAAGACAGAGGCCTTCCCCAAGGTTAGTGGCCATGACTTGGATAAAGATCCAGCAAGGGAGACTAAGCAATGGTTAGAAAGGAGAACCAGGAGAAGGTAGTGTGAGGAAAGCTTATAGAAAAAAAGAGTATTGAAGAGAAGAGGGTGTTTGGTTGGGTCAGAATCTTCAGAGGTCAGAAGGCTAAGGATTGAGAAAAGGCCATTAGATTTTTCAATTAAAAGATCTTTGGTAACTTTTTCAATTTTGGTTGAATGTTGAGGTTGGAAGCCAGGCTATAGAGAGTGAAGAAGAGAGTGAGAGGAGAGGAAGTAGCAGCCTCTATTTTAGACTGCCTTCTCAAGGAGTTTAGCCACAAAAGGCAAGAGAGATATAGGATGATAGCTAGTGGTGATGGATTGATGTATCAAGTGGTTTTTTCAGGTGGGGGAAGATACAAACATGTTTGTAGACAGTAAGGAAGCATCCTGTAGATAAGGAGAGATTGAAGACAAGTGAGAGAGTGAGGTTAAATAGAGGGGTCAGTCTGGAAAAGCCAAGATGGAATGGGATTATTTGTCTGTGTAGAGGGATTTGTCTTGGCAAAGACAAGAGCCACCTCTTCATTTGAGATAGGGTTGAAGGAGATAGTGGCAGAAGACATCTGAGTGATATGAGATGAGAAAAGGAAGAGAGAGAACTCTTGGTTCGTGACCTCAATTTTTTCAGTAAAATATGAGGCATGGTTCTTAGCTGAGAAAGTAGGGGCAGGGGAGTCATGGGAGGTTTGAAGA
Source organism: Petaurus breviceps papuanus (assembly GCF_028583685.1). NCBI lineage: Eukaryota > Metazoa > Chordata > Mammalia > Diprotodontia > Petauridae > Petaurus > Petaurus breviceps. The sequence goes on along the minus strand of NW_027187460.1, from coordinate 28,609,858 downwards.
GGGGTGAAAAATTTTAGAAGGGTTGCTGTGGTGAGTGGGATATTTGAATTAATTAAGGAAATGTTAAAGGATTGCCTAGGATCAGTGAGGCCCAGTTGAGGTTATGTAGTATAAATTTGTAGTAGACCCAGTCAACATGGTTTTATCCAGCTTGTTTAGCAGCATGTGTGTAGAAGCAAAGGCAATGGACAATGGGATTAAATCTAAGGCTTGGCAGGGTAAGATGAGTAGGACAAAAAAAGAGGACAGTATGCAGTTAAACTGGTTTGCCAAAGGTTCACTTAGGGGGAAAAGAAGAGAGTGTAGCTAGTGCAGGGGTGAGGGCCAAGGAAAGAACTGAGGAATTGAGGGATTGGAGGTCATACTGTGGACAGAGAGCAGAGGTTTGAGGTTGCAAGGCAGCTGGAGAGGTTGATGACACTAATTTGTGATCAGATAAAGGAATTTTGGAGTTCATTTACATGGAAGTGTAGCATTTGTGGCTGATGATAAGATCAAAGGCATCTTTATATATGGCTGTAGTGGGGTGGAGTAGGTCATATGAAATGAATAGATTGAGGAACTGGGAGGTTAGGGTATTTGAGAAGTATCAGTATGAATGTTGAAGTTCCTTAGTATGAGGTCAGGATTTAGGGGGAGGGGGAGAGAAATACTGTGAGCCAGACACTTAATACTTTGAGGAAGGAAAGGGGATGTTCAGCTTCCAAAATTTTACTTGGGTGATAGATGTATGATGGTAGTAGAGGCAGAATCTGGAAGTGACAGTGGGAAGTAGGGAGTATTCCAACTCTTCCGTCTTGCTCAGTGATTGGGGAGAATGACTGACAGTATAACCAGTGCTGGAAAGGGTGACCAAGGAGAGTTGTAAAGTTTCTTTTAATGGGAGAAATTAGGAAAATCACTTTGCTCATAAATGTCTAGTATATGACAGGCCTTATTAGACACACAGATACAAAAATAAGGCTTGCCTTCAAGAAGTTAATGTTTTAATGGGCGGGGTGGGGGGGAGAATATATAGGGAAGTGGTGGCTAAGGAAGGGTGTTTTAGTCTGCAGAGTCACAGAGTTGTACTACAAGTAGTGATTTTCAAGCCCTTTCCAGAAGCTTATTATTTCCAGAGTAAGACGTGGAATATTGGGGTTATGCTATATGTATAGCAGCTGAGTAAATGGGAAGATGCTTTGGTTGGTTAATGCAATATAGATGGGACCTTAACACACAGTTTGGGGATGGCTGGAATTCAGCACTTCTTAAACTGTGGATTGCAACCCCATATGGGGTCATGAAAAAATTGGCAACAGTGAAAGGTTCCTGAATGTGCAACAACCAAAAATTAATTTGAAATCAAAGGTAATGAATCCAAGGTGTTTCTGCCAGTGCTTGCCTTTGTTGCATCCTGCAACTTCACTGCAGCCTTGGTTCTGAACCCAAAGCATGTGCACTTTACACTACATATGCCCTTAGTGTCTGTGTCAACCAATACTGCCAAAACCCAAAAAGGAGTTGTGAGTGGAAAAAGTTTAAGAAGCCCTGGGCTAAATAAGATGGTTTTAGTAATTTTGTACTTGCTTGTTCATCATTAAAAATTTCTTGGAACATATCTTTTGAGATCTGGTCTGGAGAGTGTTGTTCCAGATGAGTGTTAGGGGTTGGGGGATGAGTAACAGCATGGCAGATGCCAAGAAGCTTGAGGTGATGGCCTATGGATGTGATGTAATTTATTATAATAAAGTCTGCTTTATAGCAGGCAGTGCCATAGTAATGTTCCATTTTAATTGAAAAATGGAAATCAGGGTTGTTAGTTTTTTAAGTTATAGGAATAGGTGGGATGAAAAAAGATTAAGATAAGGTAAAGGAATTTTAGATATTGTAATCAAGGAAGTGAAAACACTTGTGGTTGAAGACAAGAGCAAAGATGTAACCTTGCCTATATGAAGCTGATGTGGAGTAGATGAGTTGGGCTTGCATGTTGAGTAGATTCATGAACTGGAATTGTCTAAGTCTTAAGATTCTTTTATATGGGGGAGTATCTTATGAAAAGGGCAGCTGTGTGGTGCAGTGGATAGAGCACTGGCCTTGAAATTAGGGAAACTTATCTTCTTGAGTTTAAATCTGTCCTTAGACACTTACTAGCTGTGTGACCCTGGGCAAGTTACTTAGCTGTTTGCTTCAGTTACTCATCTGTAAAATGAGCTGGAGAAGGAAATGGCAAACTACTCCAGCATCTTTGCCAAAAAAATCCCAAATGGGGTCACAGAGAGGTGGACATGACTGAAATGACTGAACAAATCTCATGAAAAGTGGGTTTGTGAATTTTAATTGTTGAACTGAGATAAGAGAAATTAAGCTAAAATAGGACCATCTTTTATACTATATGTTAGGAAATTATGCAGTAAAAGCTAGTTTCTCTGGCATTCTGTCAACTAACAGTATGACTCTTTTATGATTTGTCTGTCCGTATAATTCATATTTACAGTTATGACCTTGAGGCACTGCAGGGTTATAAAGTATTTTCTGAATCATCAACGATCAATTGTGTTGTATTCTCTATAGCTGATATGCTACAGTATTAAGTGTATTTTTATTTTATTGTATTTAAAACTTGTTTAACTGCTTATAGTTGATAATAAAGTAGCTAGCTTCTTGTTAAGCTGAACCCCATGTTCTCACATTAGAGATCTGAAGAAATATTTTAAATTGGGGGTAGATTAGAAAGATTGCATAATTAAAAATAGAAAATTTAGTTTGTATGTTTGAAATGGACTACCTGACCCAGTAAGTAGCAGAGTTTTTATGCTGGGATCCCACTTGCCTTTACATTAACATAACTAAATGTGAAAATAGTTTCATTTATTTATAGTGATCAGATATGAAGATGGGTGGCTCTTGAACTAATTTCTCTTCAGATTCTATTTTCCATTCATCCATTTAAAATAACTAGTTGTTGCTAGTAGGAATAATTCAATGGGGGCCTGAATGCAAGGCCAACTCTTTAGCTACTAAACTGGGCCTTTTTGTGACAGAGTAGTTTAGTATCATTAAAACACACCAGTGCTAATTGCTGACAGCAATTTAACTACTCACCTTTTGCTATTTATTTCTGGACCCAGTTGATTCATGGTTTGTATTGTTTTTCCTAGGGGAATTTATAGATCATCCATGTTCTCCACCTCTTGACTTTCCTGGTTTTCTTCAAGAACCAGCTAAAGTTACACTTTCTAAAGTAAGCCTTTCCCAATCTCTCTTAATTCTAGTGCTTTCTCTCTATTAATTATTTCCTATTTATCCTGCTTGTTGCTTATTCATACATGCTTGCTTATCTCTCTCATTAAATTGTGAGCTCCTGGAGGTATAGCATTTCAAAAGGTCTGAGAGATGTGATTTCTGGGTAACTTAATCATTCTTTTAATAATGCCAGCATTTTAATAAAAGGATGGTCATTTGTCCATCTCTCTCTTAAATCAGAGAAAATCATGACAGCAGGCTCCCAGCTTAAATGCCTGTTGGAAGAGGGGTGTTCCCAAAGGTGGCAGTCAACTCTGATTGGCTCACAATTAATGAGGGAATGAATATTACAGTGAGGGGCTATACCTGAATTTTTATTATGTCATTTACTTCTAAGTTAGCCTCTGTCTTGAGTAATCTCTTCAAAGAATTTATCCCCACTCATACCTGCAGTAGAGCACAATGTCTACCCTACCTGGGTAGGGTCTATTTAGAGGAGACTTCAGAGAAGGAAGTCTTGAAATGAGGTTAAAAGAAAAAGGAAGAAATCTGAATCTCCCCAAATCATTGGTTATTAATAATAATTTCTCCTAGAGGTTAGGGAGTGTCTTTTGCCCTTTTTGTTATCCCTAGCACTTAGCACTGTACCTGGCACATAGTATGCTTATTGATTGACTGACTGTTCTGGGCTAGACTGACTCAGGCCAGTCTTCTGGTAGTTTAGGTTCAATCCTGGAACTAAATGAGATATTAATATTTGTCAACTAAACAGCTGATAAAAGATTTACTTAGCCATAGCAGTATGATAATCACCAAGGATTGGCATTGTGAATTGAGTTGATTCAGCTGAGTGAAGCTCCAGTGTCCAGGGTACCATTGCTATCCCCCAGCCAAACATCAGAAAGAGCATCTAAGATGTCTCTTGGTTGTTTTCTCTTTAGCCAATCAGGAAGTGATGTCAATAGCCTGAACCTTTAGTCTCCTGAGCCAACCAAGTCTCTAGAACAATTTCAATACCTTTTAAAGAAAAACTAGCTTAACTTACACAGGCAAAAGAGTTAGGCTATTGTTCTTATTACACCATCTAAATGTGTATCATAATATGGGCAGTAGGTATTTTTCATTAACTTATTTGTTGAGTGATTATAGTATTCTTCGGGATGTAATGTGATGTTCTAGGCCTTGATGCTACCAATACACTGCCATTTGCAAGGAAGCACTTTTTCAACTTGGACTTTTTGCTAATGATCCTCCTTCACAGTGATGAAGCATTTTTTGTGATCATATGTCAATGTATTATCACATGCCTGTGATTAGAGGGTTATTAAACAAAGTTAGGTCTGCTGTTATGTTTTCAAGGAATCTTGAATGATTTTTCTTTAGGGGCAGATATATCTTGTTGGTAGAGAGACTTTAAGGAAATGTTTTATTCAATCAAATCATAATTAACATTAGTTAGCCTAGTGATTAGCCTAATGAGATCATGTGTATTCTGCATTTTTCAGTTAGTTGTGAAGAGGTAAAGATGTGGTTTACTGTGGAATATCACTTATGAAAGCCTCTCATTTCCTTTTTTAATCATGTTCTTGTCCAGGTAGATGAATCTCATAAAAAGATTGTATAGATTGTAAGATAGGCATATGGGTCAGAAATTGTTGATGTTCTTTGGGTTGCCTTTTTGCTATTAGTATAATCTGGGCTTTTCTCCACAGATTTGATCTTATCTCCTTCAATCACCTTACCACTCCATTCCTCTACACCTTCATTATCATATGTCCTTCAGCACAGATCTCTTCTATGAACACTTGATCTAGCCTGAATGCTTTTATATTATTTGTTCTCTTGGTAAAATTTCTACCTCTTCTGTCACCACCACATACAATATGGTGTTGTTAAAGACCAAGTTTGGTAACTCTCCTTTCCCTGATGGTAAAAACAATTAGATTTTTGCAGATTTTTCATTTTTTCTTTTGTTTATTATACTTTCATTTTTACTTTATTTATTGACCTTTTCTTCCAAACTTTCTTTAAATTGATTTTATTCTTCACTGATTCTCTCTGCTTTATACCCATAATCTTCCATCATCTTTCTTTATAAGATTATACAAATGCGTTTTTATTCTTATTTAATTATTAATATTACTACTTACTATTTAATTATTGTTTTCTGTGAATTTCATCTCTTGCTTGGAAAATAAGTATTTACTAACACACTTCTTAGACTCCCTTGCTCTCCTTGTGATGGCAGTTTAATTTTAAAATGATTAGAATTTGTGTTTATATCATTTCTACTGTCCATTACCAATTTATCATTATCAATACCTCATTTAAACAGATCAGAATTTAGTTTTCTCAATTGTATGCCATATTTTTTTTCTCATTCTTCTTCTTTCTATCTTGTTTATAGTAAATTTGATTTTCCTCTGCCAAGTTGATGGTCTGACTGAACACAATTTTGAAGGAGTCCTTCATGAAGGAGTCCTACATTACTGAGTCTTTCCCTATGTGTTCATACATATAACCAGTTTCATATTTTGGCCTTTCTTTTTCCTTATTCCCAAACTTTTCACATATATCTCATCATCCTCACCTATTTTCTTTTTATTTCCTCTGGTACTTTGATTTTAGCTTTTTAATTTGCTATTTTTGTTTATTTGATTTCTGCCCTTTTAAATTGGGTTGACAAAAGATTGATCATTTTGTTAGTCTTTTCAGAGAACCAGCTTTTTATTTTATTTGTAATTTCTATAGACTTTTTGATTTAGAATTTATTTCTTTAATTTTCACCATTTGCTTATTTTGGATTTATTTGTTGAGATTCCATGTTTTTTAAAATGCAGATTTAATTCGTTAATCTCCTTTTCTATTTTGTTAATGTGTTTTTAGGGATATAATTTTTTTTCTTGAGGATTTCTTTAACTGCCTAAGTTATTTTTGCATGTTCTGTCATTTTCATTTTCTTCTTCACAATAGCTATTTCTTTGTTCTTCAATCTAATCATCACTTCTAATTTCATTATTAAATTTCTAATTGGGTCTCTGTCTTTTGTGTTCCCTTTAACTGATTGCTTTATGATTCATAAAGGGTGTATTTATTATTTCTGCCTTTTTATATTTACTTTAATATTCCTATGCCCTAAAACATTTTTAGAAGTTTTTAGAAGTATTTTTTAGAAGTTCCATGTGGTGCTAAGAAATATGTATATTCCTTGGTGGTCACATTTAGAAGATGGAGTAAGTCTTTTAGTTCTAGTGTCTGCAGCATTTTGTTTAATTCTATATATCTTTTTGCTAGATTTGTTTAGACCTGAGAGAATAATGTTATGGCTTCCTACTATTATTGTGTTATTACTTATGTCTTCTTGTAACTCAGATAATTTTTCTTTTATGAATTTAGATAGTATGACATTTTGAGCATATGAATTTAATATCAATACTGGCTTGTTGTATTTAGTTTCCTTCAGCATAATGTAATTACTCTGTGTTTTTTTTTAATGTTGTGAGCTTTTGTTTTTGCTTTATCTTTTAGCATGATTGCAACCCCTCTTTGTTTTTAATTTGTTAGATATAGTAAATTTTTTCTAGCTTCTCATTTTTGTCCTTTGCCTTGCTATTTAGGTATGTTTCTTGTAAGCAACAGATTATGAGTTTTGTTTTCTTATCCAGATTATTGCTCTCTTTGCCCTACTTTATTTTATTGGATTGTTTAATCCAGGACATTTTAAACTTTTCTTACTCTGACGCCCTTTTGGCAGCATTCGCTGTCATTGCATATCCTGAGGGCATGCTCCATGCAAAGTATGCACACTGTTTCTTCAGAATCTATGCTGCAGTGAAGTAGCACAATGCAACATGGGTAAGCCCTGCCAGAAACACCTCAGATTCATTACTCTTTTGCTTTTTTTTTTTTTGGAGGGGGAAGGTAGGGCAACTGGGGTTAAGTGACTTGCCCAAGATCACAAGGCTAGCTTTTTGTGTCACGTGTCTGAGACTGGATTTGAATTCAGGTCCTCCTGACTCCAGGGCCGGTGCTCTATTCACTGTGCCATGTACCACCCCAACTTTTTTGATTTTTAATTAATTTTTGGTCATTGCATATTCAGAAATCTTTTACTATTGCCAAATTTTTGGGATCCCATATGTGGTCACAACCCACAGTTTAAGAAGTGCTATTCATATTTAATGTTTTTAGTTAGGTTTATGTTTTCTTCCTTTGTGTCTCATAGTCCTTTTTTTGCATTAGAATTGTGTGTGTGTGTTCCTCTTCCTCTTTTAAGATAATACCTTTCTCTTACAGTGATAGTTATTTCTTTTACCTTAAAGGAACCTTTCCAAAAGACTCTCTTTTTTCTCAAACTCACTCATCTATTACTTTGATACTCCTTTTCCTAGTTTTGTAGTTCTATATAAATTATTTTCTCTTTTTTTCTTTCTTAATTTTATTTTGTCATGTAATTAATACCTGTCCCCTTCTCCCCTACTCAGGAGGCAATTAAAATCTCCTCCCCTTTGTTTGTTAGGTTTTCCTCCTCATTTTCTGTACCTTTTACTAAAATAAATATTTCTCTACTTTGTTCTCTTCATTAATTCTCTTCCCTTTTTCTTTATTCTAAAATTGTATTATTTTATTTGTTGTTTATAGAAATATGTTTTTCATCTTTTTATGTCCCTTTTCTAAACCATTTCTATGTTATTTTCTTATAGATCTTGTCCCCCTCCTCCTTTTTTCCTGTTGTGTCTCCTCTTAGAAGTATCCATTCCTGAATGAGCTAATGAAGATAGAGGCATTGCCCATTGTAGAAATTTCCCTGTGTCCTTGATCACGTGGTCTAATTCTATCCTTTAATCTCTCCCTAATAATTTTTTTCCCATTAGCCAAGGAATTTACATTTTGGGTCCATGTATTCACATACTTCTAGATACCATTGACTTGAAGGAGCTCTGGTCTCCTTTTTCCTCTGGCAAGATGTTTTCTTTTCATTTTTTACCATTGACTTGATTAGAGTCAATTATACTCTCTTGCCTCCCTTCTTTTTTGTAAGCTCCCATTCTGTCTTCATATTTTACAGAATACTTTGCTTTACCTGTAAGCGGAAGGTATTTGTGAGATTTAGTCTGTGCTGATTCAAAACTGTTCTTCCACCATTACTTCTCATTTTTAAAAGTTCTGCTTTCCTCATTATTCCCTTGTGTATGTTTAGAGATTTCTTAAAAGTCCCTCTTTTATTTTTTTTCCCCCTTTAGCTTCTGAAGTGTCTTTCTGTTATAGATTTTTCCCCTCTCCATTTAAAAGTGTCTAGGGAGGGGGTAAATTTCTTTTGTAACTTATATTTCCTTTGGTTAGTTGTATTTATTTACCTTTCTTGTTTTCCTGTTGTTTGAGGTACTTGCAAATTGAATAGCCTGCTCACATTTTTTTTTAAAGAATACTTCAAATGACTCTCTTTTCCAAATTATTTTTCTCTTTTCTTTGATAATTAGGCCTAGATTTTCATTTATGTCAATTTAAGGTTATCTCTTAAGTTTTTCTTTTCAGAATACATTATTCTATTCCCTTTGGTGGTTTCAGTGCAGAATAGATTTCTGTTATTCAGATTTCCTTTCCTTTATATTTGATGGCTTTTCCCTTGAGCCCTCCAAAGAATTTGTTGTTTGTTACTGTAGTTGTTAAATTTATCTTCTGTATCTTGGAGTCTGCAGCATAGTGTTTTTGTTTTTCCTGGAGGTGATCTGTGGGTCCTTTTGACTGATTTTTTGTTTTCTGTATTTAGAAGTTCTATGCAGTTTTCTTTCATTATTTTTTGTATTGTGATATTCTGTGTTTTTTGACTTGTCATGTTCTTCTTTGGGAGCTATAATGCTTAAAGTTGCTTGATATATCTTGTCTGTTTTGCTGGCATAGCGATGTGTTCTTTTTAACATTTTTGCTTCTCATTTTCCAGGTTGTCCTTCATTTCATTATACTTGTTTTCTTAATTCTTCTCCATTTTGCTTCTTTGTGAAGAGGGTCATCATAAAAAGATGAGGTTTAGGCTAGGGGTGCTCGAGACCCCAAAACACCAACACACTGGGTCCTGCCGAATGAATTTGACTCGTCTTCTCTCAGCCAAAGAAAAGCAAAGTTTATTAAAAGTTCTTCATAATGGATAGACTGTTAAGGAGCCTTGGTATCTGTCATGCTTGCGTTGGACAAACAGGCCAGAATCATCTGACACAGAGAGAGTCTGCTAGAAAATTCTATAGAGTTCTCACACAACATGGAGGCAAGATAGGGTCTTATATACAGAAAGGTTGTGGGAGGAATCTAGGGGTAGTCTAGAGGAGGAGTTTGGGGAGGGTCTTCAGGAGGCATCAATGAGGTCAGACTCTAGTAAATGAGTGATTAAGGGTGGGAAGTTGCTGGAGGCTACCTGGAGATGACAGACAATGGTGGGCTAGGCCAGTTCAAGGGTGTAACAGTTGAGGATCAAGGGTGGAGGCTAGCTGGATAATGGAGGACCAAGCTAATAACAAAGGTTTGGGCAGAGCCACAATGAAAAGGCTTATGGCCTCATGCAAATGCCTCATCAAATGGGAAGATTCAGTCAGAGTTCAAGGGGGTTGCCAGAGCTTGTACCCCATCATTCCCCCCTCAAACAAATGGCACCCAAATTCCTTTGGGGTAAAGGGCAAAGGTCTCAACTTCTTAAAGTGCTTCCTGTTGGCAAGGGGTATAGAGCTGTGCCTGCCTCTCTGGGTCCTGTTTAAGGGGGTCAGACTTCACATTCAAGGTGTCAGACTCCAGAACATGGATGATGCCAGGTCCAGTTGGCTGGAGGACTTGGATTTGATTGGAGATTTGCATAGCCTTAGTGGTCATCTGGAGGTTGATGGCTTGAACCCTGGGAGAGACAAACAAAATTAAGACCAAACAGGCACCAAAAAAATATAGAGAAAGGACAATTTCCCTGGTAGGAATTAAAGATGACTATGGCAAGGCCAAAACTCTGTCAGATATCCCTTTCCTTTCCAGATTGCTCCATGAACATTTAGCACATGGAAAGCAATAGCAGCCACAGAATCTAATAGTTTTCAAAAACAGGCAATAACTCCCAAAGCTGTTCTCTCCTAACATTATCGTAGAGAGTAAAAGGTTTTTCCTAGATTGGGTAAAGCTGGAGTGGTGGTCATTTTAGTTTTCAAAGTCTCAAACTCTTTCACCTGGTGTTCTGGGCCCCACTCTAGACAGAATGAATCAGGGGCCTTGAGTAGCAATTAATGGTTGCAGTCCCTCCCAGGCCTTGGGTTTAATTGGATATAGACCATGATGGGGGGGGGGGGGAACACTTTAGGTTCTAGGAGTCAAAAACAAATGCTGGTGTGGCAGAAGTAGCTCACCCAGGAATTTCCTGATCCCAAACAATTGACTCAGCTATCTCCCACACTCCTGAGAGAACATGGGGAGATCTGGGAGGCTTAGCTAGAGAAAATTGGCTTCCCAATTTCACCAACAGGGCCCTTCCCAACAAGGGGACAGGATAAGAGGAGAGCACAAGGAAGGAGTGTTCAAACAACACATCCTCAAGTAGGCAGGGGACTGGGTATGTCTGGAGACATCTCTTAGTTTCCCTTTCCATACCCCTGACCTGACTGGTCAAGGGGAGGGCAGAACCAATTGGTTAGATCAGAGAACTTAGCCATAATAAAGTGGGTAACCTTACCTTCAGCCTCAATACTTGCCCAGAGTTCAGGGAGAGATGGAGAAAGTGGGAGCACTGCCAAGCCCCAGGCTTCCCTATCACTCCAAGTCTTGAGAAGACTGGAGGACAGGGTACTGAGAGGTGGTTCTACCACTTTTCCAACCTCGGGGACAATCCTTCTAATGTTCCTTCTGGTCAGATAGGCATGATTCTAGAGGGGTTGGTTCCTGGGGCTCCCTCGGAGGGGGGGTGCCCTGCAGGGCACTCCTTGGACCAGTGACCCTCCTTGTGGCATCGAAAGCAGGTTTTCCCCTTGCCCACATGACTGGGATTCCTTCAAGGGGAGGGGCTTTTCCTGGCCATGGCAGCAGCCAAGAATGGAGCATGTTCTTTGTCTCTGGTTCATTCCCTGTGCTCTTTCTCCTCTGCTGCAACCAGATCTCTGTTATTAAAGACTCTAGTAATTGGGCTTGAGGTGTTTGGGGTCCCATTGCCAATTTCTGCAGTTTCCTCCTAATATTTGTGGTAGACTGATGAATGAAATACATGTTAAGGATTGCTGCCCCTTCTATAGAGTCAGGATATAAGTTTGCATACCTTTTAATAGCTTCTACAAGTCTATCTAGGAAAAGAGTAGGGTTTTCTTTATCTGTCTGAGTAATTTCCCTAATTTTCTGATCATCTACTTGCTTTTGAAATGCAGTTCTTAGGCCTTCTAAAAGACCAAGTACCATATGGTCTCTTTTCTCCCTATCCTCATGGGTTTTGTAATCCTATCCTGGGTCACTAGTGGGAACAGCAGCTGTTCCTGGGGGGTATTTTCTGGGGTCATTGCTAGACAAATGATCCCCATATTTTTGGGCTTGTTCCAGTCATGTGGAACAACATGTAGAGAATCTTGTCATGTAGATTATCCTCAGTGGAACAACAGGTAGAGAAGAGCATATGCAAATCACCCCAAGAAAGCTCGAATTGTAGGGATAAGTCCTGAAAGCCTTCAGTAAACTTTGTTGGATTTTCAGAGAACTTCCCCCATTTTTCTTTAATTTGATTAAATTTAATTTATCTGAAATGGAGAATGGGGCATGCACTCTACTTCTCTCACCTGAGACAACCACTTCCCTTAAGGGAAAAAGTCCTGAAGGTGCTGTGGGGACAGCGGCTTGGGAAGGGAGATTGGAAGTCCCACTTCCTGTGAGGGAGTGACTGGGGGGTGCTGGCTGAACTGGATCAGACTGCAAGACTGAGGTATCTGGCTGGCAAGGAGGAAGGCCAGCTGGCACATGAGGAGTGGAAGGGGTCAGAAGAGTCATACCCCCCTATGACTGCCGTGGGGGTAAGGCCTGAGGCCTGAGTGGGTGTTGCCTCAAGGGGAGGGTCCACAGAGGGAGGCACCAGGGTCCATCCTGGGAGATTCAGGGTAGGAGATATAGATGGTATAGGAGGCAGGAAATGAAGGGTGTTGGGCTAGAGGAAAAGGGAAAGGAAACCAAGGGGAAAAGGGTGGGGGAGCTGCATCAGCGAGACCGATGACTGGGACCTGAGCAGGAATTGTTGAGCGGGGAGGGACTGGACTGAAGCCATAGGAAGAGGATCATTAATTGGTTCTCATTGCCCCTTTGTGGATGGGCTCTAGCTTCAAGCATCTCACAATCTTTCCTGAGAACCTTGTTCTGAGAAAGTTCAACAATGGCCATTAAGTAGGCAACTTCTATCCATCTTCCTTCTCTGCAACAGTATAATTCTAACTGCAAGAGAGTATTATCTTTTTAAGTCCCCCAAACAAGCCACGATTCATGGTCCTCTAGGTGATACCGAGGCCAAAGAGTGTTGCAAAAAAAACACCAACTTTTTCTTTTTTAAGTTCTCCAGAGAAACTAAATTTTTCCCAATGTTGTAAAAGACAACCCAAAGGTGAACTTTTGGTAGCTACAGGCATAGGGCCTGGAAGTTCCTTTTTCCATAAAGGAAGGTTTGGGAATAAGCTTTGAACAACAAATAAAAGAAAACAAGACAAAAACCCACAAAAAGAGTTTTCCCAGTTCCCTAGTGCTGAGAGAATTGAAAGAATCTGGCTTACACTTCCGTATGGGGTGTCTATCCTTGTCCTCCATTCTTCAGAAGCTTCATCCAGGTCCACGTTCTCCAACATAACCAAACAGCTTCCTAGTTATCTGACCTAATGGGACCTGAGAGGTTAGGCCCCCCAAAAAAACTACATCCAAGGTACTTGGAGAACAAGAAGGGAATAGGGAAAGAGAGAGGCTTATGTACTTTCCAGTCTTGGCTGGAGAAGAGCTTGAGATTAGCAGTGTTTCCTGGTATCAGGGCACCATAAAAATGAAGAGGGTCATCATAAAATGATGAGGTTTTTAGGCTAGGGGTGCTCGAGACCCCAAAATACCAATATGCCGGGTCCTGCCAAATGAATTCCACTCAAGTCTTCTCTCAGCCAAAAAAAAGTAAAGTTTATTAAAAGTTTGCCATGTTGGGTAGACTCTTAAGGATCCTCAGTATCTGTAAGGTTCACATTGGACAAGCGGGCTTGTATTGGACACAGAGCAAGTCTGTGCTAGAAAATTCTACAGTGCTCTCACACACATGGAGACAAGATGGGGTCTTATATACAGAAAGGTTGTGGGAGAAATCTAGAGATGGTCTAGAGGAAGAGTTTGGGGAGAGATTAACCAGAGTTGATTCAAGTTTTTCTATATTGCTAATTATTTCTGCTGTGCAGGCTATAGATTCTGCTGTTTTTTCCCCCTCTTTTAACTTCTTTTTCCAATATTGTTATTTTTCTCTTGAGCTTTTCAGGAATCTCCTGCTTCAGTCCCATGCTGTTTTGTAAATCCATAGGGTTCTTTATTCTGTCAAGTATTGGTTGAATTTCCTTTGTCTTTCAGTATTTATTTAGAGATGTTTACAGTCTCTTAGATGTTTTCTTATCCATTTCCCCTCCTTTTAAAATGTATTCCCTATTGATTTATTTGTTTATACTCTACATTTTTAACTGAGTTTTCTTTCTCCTGAGATCTTTAGCTGTTATAATCTTATTTCATTATATTCCTCTATTGCTCATTTCCTAACTCTTTCCCTTTTGATGGTGTTTCCCCTAGGGGTTAGACTTAGTAGTTTTTTCAGACTCCTGCAATCTGGGGGAAATTCACATTTCACTGGCCTCAGGTGCTGCTTCAAGTGACTTCTGAGGGGACCAAACTGACCCAGATGAGTAAGTGCTTCTGCCTTCAGGTTTCATATAACTTCATGCTCCTACTTGCACTCTGTCCCATTTCCTGCTGCCCTTTAGTTCTGTAGCTGTGCATGTTCATCACAGGCAGAGTGTGTTTCCATGTTCTTATACTTACCTATCCTGAACAGTGGTAAGCTCAGTTGAATTTTGCTTCTTGTTGCCATAGAATGGTAGGATGAGGATGGGGTGAGGCTAGACAGCACATATTGCAGCAACAGTAAGGGAAGTTGCCAAGCGGATCCTGTAGCAGGAGCCCTGTCAGATTGTGGGAGCCATGGTAGGGAGGGAGCATATACTGAATTAGGGCATTAAAGATTAATGATTAGTGTCAGCTAATTAGAGACAGCTGGTATCACAATGGATAAAGCACTGGACCTGGAGTCAGAAAGACCTTAGTTCAAATCCAGCCTCAGGCACATATCTGTGTGACCCTAGACAAGTCACTTAATCAGTTTCTTCAATTGTAAAATGAAGATAATAATAGCGTCTACCTCATAGACTTATTGTGAGGATCAAAATGAGGTAATACTTGTAAAAAAGCACTTAGCATGTGCTTGACACATAATAAACATGATAAATGTTTATTCCCTTTCCCTTCTTTGCTATCCAGGTTGTTAACTTGATAGGCTTCTTTCTAGGAGTCTTGTCCTGCTGTAATATATATTATATAATATATTATATATTCTTGTTGTAATATATAATATATACATATGCATACACACATATAATAGTTGTAATTCTTCCACCTCTGCTGCCTAATTTGTCTTTTGGGAAATTTTTGAGAATTAACTGGAGAAAATGTCCAGTATTCCACCTTGTTGGTCACATGACCCTGGACATGTTTTTCACTTATTTCTCTTTTTTTTTTTGGAGAGGGGAAGGTAAGGCAATTGGGGTTAAGTGACTTGCCCAAGGTCATACAGCTAGTAAGTGTGTCAATTGTCTGAGATCAGATTTGAACTCAGGTCCTCCTTACTCCTGGGCCACTGCCGTATTCACTGTGCCACCTAGCTGCCCCACTTATTTCTCTTTTCATTTATTTCACTGATGAGGGATCATATACATGACTGAATCTGGAGGGTCTTCTCAAGTTCTTTGTAGGTTATTTCTTCTTCATTATACTATACAGCCAATATTGATATGTAAGCTACAGTTATTTTCATATTTTTCCCCAAAAACTTATCATGAGCACTGCAGTATGAGAGGATCAGCTGCCCCATGAAGTTATCTTATTTTTCCTTCAGAATTTTAGGTAAAACCAACTCTATCTACTCCTTTTTGTGCTTCATCAAATTGTATGTGTGAGCCATCATTTAGTTTAACTAGAACATTATTCTTCTGCTTTCATTTATAGTGAGAATGTCGAGATTGATGTGATTCAGTTTTTATACTAGTGTGTCTACTAGTAGTGTGATGAAGATCTCACATTTAGTGTTAGCAGACATTTATAGAGGAGTTCCACATTTTGTGATTCTGAGGCTACTTTGTCCCCTTTTCTGCCAGTCTTTCAGAGGGGCCACCTAGAATTTAAGGTTAGTTTTCTTTGTCTCTTGTGTTACCATGGCCAAAGAATTTTTCACCAAGAGCAGATATCTGGATGCTTATTGTACATAATAAAATATTATAAGCGAGTGGGAAAATGCCATTACCATCAGGGGAATTAGAAGAAATTTTATGTAGAATTTAACATTTAAGTTGGGCTAGGTGGGAATTCACAGACAATGAGGGGAAAAGTTGTGAAAGTATAGAGGTAAGATGATTTTCACTATACTTAGCTATACTGTTTTTCCAAAAACCAACTCCATCTTTTGCTAGAACCATACTTGAAACCTGTCCAGCCTGGTAGAAACAACCAGATCTTAGACTTCATAAGTCTTCAAGAACTCAGGAGCTTCAGTAATGACATTGATGAGGATTGGGACTTTGATGAGGTTCAAGGGGAGGAGGAGAGAGAGGGTGGGGAGAGACAAAGAGACAGAGAGAGAGAGAGAGAAGAGAGTGTGTGTGTGTGTGTGTGTGTGTGTGTGTGTGTAACAAACTTGTTGGAATTATTATTCCAGAGCTAGAAGTATTAGATCTTTCTTACCAGACATAGAAGATTTAATTTTTTTCGTAGTTGGAATAAATGTATTTGGGAAATGTACTTGAATGGAACAACAATTATTAAATGTTTCATATACTTTACTTTTTGACTTTCACTTGAATTTGACATTTACCACATTTAAGATTTTTCTTTCTGATTCTGTATTATAATAAAACATAGAAGCAAAAGTAAACATTTATACATTTGAATGTGTGCTTCTTATTAAGATGATAGAATAAGCAAACTTACAGCTTAAGCAAGTCCTGTAATCCACAGGAATTTATGTAAAAAAAGGAACCCTTAGCTTGTGAAGTGAAAGCATTTCTGAGGGCAGTGGGGCTGAAAGTGGAGAGACCGTAGCAAATTTTAGCATTTGGAATGTTTTAACAACTGTAGGATTCTTTGTTTGGGATAATGGCAAAAATATTTAACTCAGAATCTTTTAAACTCAGCAAACATATACTAAATGCTTACTGTATGTAGGATACTGTTCTAGGTGTAATGTGGCAGAAGTATTTCCCCAGTTAGAAAATGCAAAGTTTAGGTTATAAGAGCATTTTCATTTTCTCTGACTGTTCCTCATGCCTGGAATGCTTTCCCCACTCTATTTTATCTACTGACTTCCATAACTTCTTTTAAATCCCAACTAAAATCCCATCTTTTACTGGAAAGTTTTCCCAGCCCTTCTTAATTCTAGTGCCTTCCCTTTGTTAATCATTTCATGTTTAACTGGCTTATAGCTTGCTTTGTGTATATTTGTTTGCATGGTGTTTTACCCATTAGACTGTAAGTTCTTTGATTGTCTTTTGCCTCTTTTTGTATCTCCAATGCTTAACACAGTCCCAGGCACATAGGAAGTGCTTAATAAATGCTTATTGATTGAAGTTTACTGTCTTGTACGGGGAATAAAAAAACATACATTTAGTTTTGATACTCAGTAACACATGATAAGTAGGGAAGATAAGAGAAAGTTTTGTGTAGTGTTTGGATTTTGAGTTAGGCTCAATAGGAATTTACCAGGCAAATAGGAGAAGGATATGAAGGTAAAAAAGAGAAGAGAATGTGTTCTGGAGATAGTGAGTGGTCCAGTTGCAATGAGGTAGAGAGAATGATATGTTATGAGGAAAACCTTGAATGCCAAAACAGATGAGTGAATTTAACTTAGTAGGCACTAAAGGAACCATTCAAGATTACTTTTTTTAAACCAATTTAATGCATAGATTATTCTGAAGGGGCCTAGAAGGGAGCAAAAAGAAAGTGAAGGTGAGAATTCTTATTTTGAAGTTTTTTCAGTAGTGTAGGTCAGTCAAAGTGAAGACTAGCAGTAGGCTGGTAACAATGAGAATAAAGGTGGCATTACAGAACTGAGACAGGTTGAGGTCAAGATGACAAGCTTTGGTAATGGAATATGAAGTGAAAGAAAGGGAAGAGTAATATATCAAGCTTTCATGGGAGATAGAATGAGGAGTGGTCTTAGAGTCATTGGATCTTTCATGTAGAGCTGTAAGGAACTTTAGATGTCATCTAGTCCAATAGAAGAAAATGATACATAGACAGAACCTTACATATGGTCGGTCATACTTGCACGAGGTCAAACAGAAGTAACAGAGCTGGCTATTAGTTTCAGTTCTTGTGACTCCAAGTTGAGCACTCTTTTCACTACACCTTGTGGCTAACATCTTTCCTCCTGGGAATTGTGTCCAGACAGATGATAGCCCAATTTGTACTTAATTCCCAAGTTGTTATTTTGGAGGGGATCAGAAGAATAATTTTCTACTTCAGACTCAGGTTATAGATGATACAAAGTGGTAATAAAATTCAGACCAAGTGCTAGTATAAAATGTAAATTACTTATTTTGGCAACATGAAGAAGCAATATAGGTAGGTGACATAGAAGAATGAATTTGAAGATGTTTTCTTTTTTCTTGAGCATTTTCCTCATTTACCTTATTTAAATATGAACCGACTCATTATTTTGTCATCCAGTGTTGTACACATACTACTTGCTATTCTATTATTTCTCATGAGAGGCATTTAGAAAATGCCAGCTCAGTTTTAATTTTGTAACACTAATTTCTATTTGGGGTACTAATTATGGCTTTAAACTACAGTTCAGTTAGAAATATCATTAAGGTTTCTATGAAATATTTCTCAAGCATTGCATGAGTCATTAAATTCAACTTCTGTAGAAAGTATAGGGATTGTTTAATAACTAGGTATTTGCAGAAATTATATATGTAAATATATAAATATGTATGAGTATATTTATAGATCTGTACATCTTCCCAACGATATCTAAAGGGCCCCCCCCCCCCCAAAGTATGTTTTGGGTGGTTTAAAATTATCCAGAGAACATAAGATGACTTTCATTTACAAAATTTACAAGAATCACATGGTAATCTAAGAAGATTAGAAAAGATCTGCTCTATGATACAGAAAGCAGAATTCTTCCATCGTGTATGCCATTTATCCTTAGAAACGGTTTTTTCATTGTAAGAACCACTTTTTTATATTTCCTTTCCTCCCTTCCACTATTAACTAATAATTATTTTACTTCTATGTGACACATATATCTTATCCAGTGAATATTTTTTTCTTTTTTTTGGAGGGCAACTGGGGGTTGACTTGCCCAAAGTCACACGGCTAGTACCGTGTTTCCCCGATAATAAGACCTATCCCGAAAATAAGCCCTCCCCTTACTGTGTAAGATTCCTCTAAAATAAGCCCTCCCCCGAAAATAAGCCCTATTGAGATTGCTACTGTAGTGAAGGTGATCCCCTGCGCTACACTACATTACGGTACCCTCTGTATGCACCGTCCCCCCCCCGGGTGAAACGCACGCCACGCTCCGAGCTGCATCCAATCAGAGCTGCAGCAGTGAGCGCGTCATCCTGTTCTTCCCCAGTGATTTGCTTATTGAATAAAGGTACATTTTTTTTGTTCACATTTACCTGTTTATTAAAATTGCTGTCAATGTTCATTAAAATAAGCCCTCCCCTGAAAATAAGCCCTCTGGTGTTTTACTGTCCAAAAAATTAATAAGACAGTGTCTTATTATCGGGGAAACATGGTAAGTTTGTCGAGCATCTGAGGCTGGATTTGAACTCAGGTCCTCCTGACTCCAGGGCTGGTGCTCTATTCTTTTTTGAATGCCGAGTGTATTCCCCAACCCAAGGTGTTCTTCATTTCAATTTAGTTCAGTAATTCAGTAAACATTTAAGTGCCTACTATGTGCCAGGAGAGTAGCTAGGTGGTGCAATGGCTAGAGTGCTGGTCCTGGAGTCAGGAAGACTCATTTTCCTCAGTTCAGCTCCAGCCTCAGACACTTATTAGCCTTGTGACCCTGACCAAGTCACTTAACCCTCAATTGCTTCATCTGTAAAATGAGGTGTAGGAGGAAATGGCAAACTATTCCATTAGCTTTACCAAGAAAACCCCAAATGGGATCATGAAGAGTTGAACACAACTGAAAAAAATGACTGAACAACAATATATCATTACATAAAGATTTTTGATATTGATTTTAATACAGAAACGAGCTATTATGCAAGGTCCTTGTTCTTTAGTATCTTGACTAAGGGCAAATGCAAAGAGTTGTAAAGAGAAATATTCAATACAAAATCTTTTTTTTTCCCCTTTTGGGGGGCATTTGGGGTGAAGTAACTTGCCCAAGGTTACATGGCTAGTTTTTTTGTGTGTGGGTGTTAAGTATCTGAGGCTGGAACCGAACTCAGGTCCTCCTGACGCCGGGGCTAGCGCTTTACTCACTGCGCCACCTAGCCGCCCCTCAATACAAAATCTTGGTCTGCCCATTTAAAACAAACCATGTTTTATACTCTCTTGAGGAATCATCCTAGTAGTAATAATAGAATGCAAATAATGATCCTCTAACAATAATAAAAATATCTAGCATTTATATGCCATTTTAAAAGAAAGTACTTTACAAATAATATATCATATTCACAATATCCCTGGAAAGCCTTAGGTATTGTTATTGGTCTTCATTTTACAAATAAGGTAGTTGAGGAAGACAGATTTAGGGATTCACCCAGGGTCCCATAACTAGCAAATATTAGAAATTGGATTTGAAATTGTGTCTTTTTGACTTGAAACCCAGCACTCTGGGTTATACCATGTAGCTGTCTCTGAATGCTACTGAATGGCTTTCTGGGGCACAGGTAGAGGTGGAAGTCTCATGCACAGAAATAAAATATTGAGTTGTTAAAATGTCAACTGTGTCTCAAGTCTGTGTAGCTGCAGGGTTAGGGATTAAGGTCCCCTGAGAGGTAGCAGAACTGGGCTTATCAGGCCCTGTACTTCCTATGTGGTACCCTGATCAAATAGCTTGGCAATATTAGTAGTTCCAAGATAGGAAGATTTTCTGGGAGGACTTAGGAAGGCAGAGAAGCCCTAAGAGTGGAATGAGAAGCCAGCAGAAACTGTAGACCCCTAAAGAATAATCATACTAGGTTTGTCAAGGCTTAGATTTCCAATGTTGAGAACCTGGTGATTTGGTTTGTTGATATCCAGCAGCAAGCAACCAAAAGGAAGACCTGCCATTGTTTTTTTTTTTTTTTAAGCAATTGGGGTTAAGTAACTTGCTCAAGGTTCCACGGCCAGTTATTTCTGGGTGGGTGCTAAGTATCAGAGCCCGGATTCGATCCCAGGTCATCCTGACTTTTGGGCTGGTACTCTTACTCACTGAGCCACCTGGCCGCCCCTAAACAATTGGGGTTAAGTAACTTGCTCAAGGTTACACAGACAGGTGTTTCTGGGTGGGTACTAAGTGTATGAGCCCGGATTTGATCCCAGGTCATCCTGACTCTGGGGCCGGTGCTCTTACTCACTGCACCACCTGGCTGCCCCTAAGACCTGCCATTGTTAAGGAAAATGTCCCAATGACATGGAAAAAGACTTATCATTATATGTGAGAGACCAGAGCAGCCTACACATCCCCAAGCCTTAAAATGATTCAGAGGCCTTAGAATACACACTATATGCAGCAGTTCAGTAGACAGGATAACCTCCTCTATCACATCTTATACTTCTACATTTGCTCTTTTAATAAAAGAGTGTCAGTGAGTTCCAATCTGGACTTTAACTTTCAATCACCATTAGTCTCTAGTTCACAGAAGCAGTTTCTTTGGCAGTTGCCCCTGAACATCAGTAAAAAAAAAATCTTCAAAGAGCTTTATAGTCCCTGCTGATTTAGTCATCACTTCAAAAGTTCTTCTGAAGTTTTAGGTAGTAAGAACTTGTTATCAATTAATTATCAGATCATTAAGCATTTATCACAGTTACCTGCATGCAGAGAGGCTAACTTCTACTTTAGCATGTAAATCAGGAACTGTTTATACTGTCCAAGTTGTATTTTGAAAAAGCTATCTCCACGTGTCTCAACTAGTGATAGCACTAAATGTGAAGCAATTACACAAGCAGTCAGTTGGATTGCCTTATAATGTGGGAATTTCAATATTTGTGGTTTGTAATGGGTGTTCAAAGATCAGGTAGACTGATCTTATATTTGATTAATTTTTGCAATTGTTAAATTGGCTACTTTATTGCACAAAGGACCTATATTAAAGAAAGATTATTCCTTGAAGTAAATTTTACTTCATGATTTTAGATCATCATTGGGGCTGCTTCCCCCCCCCCCTTAAGAATAAGTCTTCTAAATTTATTATGAAAATCAGTGGATGAAAGAATTGAACTTAGAAATATTTGTTTTAGAATGACTTAGCTCTTCTCAGTAACATGATTCAAGACAAGTATAAAGGACTCATGAAATAAAACACTATCCACATGCAGATAACGAATTGATGGACTCTGAATGAATATTTAAGCATATTTTTTTCACTTTATTCTTTTTTTTTTTTTTGCCTTTTGGAGGGCACTTGGGGTAAAGTGACTTGCCCAAGGTCATACAGCTAGTTTTTGTGTTAACTGTCTGAGGCCTGATTTGAACCCAGGTACTCCTGACTCCAGGGACGGTGCTCTATTCACTGTGCCACATGATAGCTGTAACACCAACACAAAATTCACAGCACTGATGGCCACTATAAATATACTGGCATAGTACTCAATTGCAAAATATAAGAGACTCTTGTAGCAGCAAGCACCCCGGCTTCCCCAGGGTGTCTGCCAACATAGGTTCTTAGATCTGCTTTGTTAAAGGAAAGCAACTCAAAATGGGTTAACAAGCTTACTTTAATCAGTCAGACATATATCGTTTACCTCGTTCAGGGGAAAAGGTCAGCACCCCAAACTTCAAAGTATACAGGCAGAATTATCAAGACAGAAACAGATCAAGTAGACAGATTTCCAAACTGTCCAACCATTACATCCATACCCAATCAACATCTGTGTTTCCACATCTGGATTTTTCAAAGCCGGGGGGCCCTGGACAATGGCTTCCCAGAATACATATCAAATCACAGAACACTTCTCAAAGTGAGCCCCCAAAACAAAGCTACACATCAGGGCTTATATAGCCTTCTCCTGGCTCTTAGAATGTAACAACCTTATTGACTCACTGGCCAATCAAGAAGTATCTACTGAAAAACAAGCCTCCCACCCCAGGCTTCAGGTGCACTTTAGCCTAGGGGTAGGGAAGATCTTCCAAATTTGCATTCCCATTACAACTCTCCATATAGAAGACAGAAGCATAACATTCATTTACATACCAGAAAACTGAATCTCAGAACCAGTTAACTAATTCTACCATAGTAGCAAAGAAGTTAATAATCCATAACGGCACAGAATGCCACAGCATCCTTTAACCTTCTCACAAACCACTGTTTACTCACAAGCTTAATTGTCTCCCATGGGTGCGTCCTCTCCTCCCACTGTCTATCTGCTCTGATTCCCAGCTTCCTATGGGCTCTGCTCCACCCTTCAGCAGACTTATGCCACAACAGGTTCCATGTGATTGCATTCAGCCTATTAGTGGGTAGGGTATATCTTCAAAGCAGGGAAGGTCTTCACATTCCCTTAGGCTTATTAAGGGTCAGGGAAGATCTTTAAATTCCTATTACCATTACAATATACCACATGTATAAACTATATTAAACTGCCTATAATTTTCAGAAGAGGGAAGGGGAGGGAGGGAGAAAATGTGGAACTCAAAATCTTGTAAAAATGAATGCTATAAATTTTGTTGACGTAACTGGGGAAAAAATAAAATACTATTTAAACTATTAAACTTAAAAAATAAAATAAAATTTGAAACAAAAATATTTGTTTTATATACATATTCTTCAGCAAGGTAGTACAGTAGATTTGAGCACTGGGCTTGGCATCAAGAAGACCTGAGTTCAAATCTAGCCTCCAGTGTTTGCCAGCTGTGTGATCCTGGGCAATTCTAACCTCTGTTTGTTTCAGTTTTCTCACCTGTGAAGTGGGGATAGTAATAGTACCTACTGTTAAGGACTGTTAAAGGGTCCCCTGAACTTGGCCTTTTGAGTTGCCATATTTTCCAGAAACACTGAACCCAGAGCATGGAAGAGGCAGACCTTAAATGTGTCAAGGTGGAAGCCCCCATCCTGAGCTGACATAATGTATTGTTTGCATTACAAGCTGGAAGCCCTGTGTGTCTTTGGGAGTCTGGACAGGCACCAAGTCTGCACTGGGCTTATGCTTCTGGGACCCAGTGGAGATAAGCAGACTAACTTCATAGACTAGCAGTTTCCAAGGGAAAAGAATACTGCTTTTGCCATTACTTTGTTCCTTCTTCAGGATGGGTTTTGTCTTTTTCCCACCTTTACTGCAACTTCCCCCCTCTCTGTGCCATCCCCCCTCTTGGTATTTCCTCCTTCCTTGTCCTACTGTTATAAAAATGCAAACTTCTGTATGGATTGGGAACTCTTTGGGTTCCACATGCTTGTTCATTTCATTTGTAATAAACCTCTGAGAAGTAAGGATAAACAACTACAGCAAATAACCTAGTTTTCACGTTAGTTTCTTGGAGTTGTGATTGCTTGTTGACGCTGTCTTGTGAGGGTTGAATGAGATATTTAGCACAGTGCCTGGCACATAATAGGTGCTATATAAATCCTAGTTATTATTACTATACTTATCATCATCTGGGATTAGGTCAAGTTCTACTCTCCAGAAAAATTAGTTTTCCTAGCTGTTAAATGATTATTTGTTGAAGAGAGAAGAGTTACAACAATCAGTCAATTATTACATATTTACTGTGTGTTTGTTACATGTAAGGGCTTGATCTGTACTCTGTGGTAATAAACAAATATGACAAAGTCCCTGTATCATAATTTAGTTGGGGGAAAAGGAATGATTTATTAGTAAAAAATCAACACAAGTCAGTTTGTGAAAAATGCTTAATGAGTGGTATAGACAAAACACATGAAAGAAATTCAGAATTACTCAATTAAAATTTTTGTGGTTGTTGTTCACTTGTTTCAGTCTTGTCCAAATCTTCAGAGTTCCACTTTTTTTTTTTTTTGGCATAGATTCTGGATAGTTTGTCATTTCTTCTTCCAGATTGTTTTACAGATGAGGCAACAGAAGTAAACCAGGCTAAGTGACTTGCCCAGGGTCAAACAGTTAGTAAGTGTCTGAGACTGGATTTAGACCCAGAAAGATGAGTCTTCCTGATTCCAGGGCTGGCACTTTCTCCACTTAGAGACTTAGCTCTTCCTTAATTTCAATTACATTAAATTACTTATATAATTATAATTATGTATTGTTATGCCTTATAGTGTTTTAAAATTTATAAAACACTTTGTGTATATTATTTCATTAGATTCTCACAATGCTGTGAAGTCATTATTATTATTATTTCCTTTTGTGGATGAGAAAAATGATGCTCAGAGAGGTTAAATGTCAGGATCAGGTTCACATAGTCAATAAGTATCTAAGGAGCATTTTAGCCCAAGTATTCCTGAGAAGCATCTAGCCCTCTCCACTAAGGCAGCAGTTCGCAAACCTTTAGGTGTCAGGACTTCTTTGTTTATACAGATTATGTCTATTGAATCAAAAAGTTCTTTGTATGATTATGAAAATAACTTTGATCATAGAATCAGGAAAACCTCAAAGGTGTCAGGTACTCATAGGGATCACCACTGTACTAAGGCTCCACAGAATGTGATTTAAAATCAAGAAGTTACACTCTACTGTTAACTTGATTTTGACTCATGGATAGGCTTTGGATAGGTGGAGAAGGCTCTCAGAGATGAAGTATAGAAGGAGGAAAGAAAGATTTGGATAAGTATGGAATTAGGAGTTAGTAGAGTAATGTAGGTCAAGTTGGAAAGCAGGTTGAGACCAGCATATGGAAGGCACTGAAATGTTGCCCAAAGTGTATAAATATCATGCCACCCTTTTGTAAGTTAATGATGCCTTTGAAATTCTTAAAATATAGGTCATATTATAGACCAGGTTATTAAAAATATAAATCCTTTTGGAAAATGAGCCTGCCATCTCCTCAAGTTCTTAAAGTTTTAGTTTTAAAAATTTCTAGGTAAGCCATACCTTCAATTTTACATGGCAGGGGAGGGGAAGAGGAAAGAACAAATTTAGGCTTTAGCTCGCTCTCTGTAGTATTCTAAGCCCTTGAGAGGGATGTTATCACACAAATCTTTAGTCTATTGGCCTTGGCGGGAACTTGCCTCAATTGTGCTACTATTTTCATGTGTGAGGATAACTTTTCTGTAGATTTATATGGTTCTTTTGGATTTGCCTCTGGAATCACTCTGTTGTTCTGCTTCGATTTGCATATATGGGTACATCTCTTACCTAAATAGAATTCCATCTCTTCACAGATATAAACTACTTCGGATGTCCTAAGAGTTGTATAATCCTGTTATTTCTGAGATGACACCTATAGCAATTCAAAAGAGCCATAAACCAGAGGCCTTCCAGACATTTTGCTGTTTTATCATTCCTGTTATGTTAGCAGTCTTTCCCAGGATGTTGGAAAAGAAAGACTAGCTTTAGAAAAGAAATGTATAGAAGATAGAAACAAGTTCAGTTAGCAAAAGATGCTTATTATTCATCAGTGTTAGCAAGCATTTATGAAACATTTAGCATGTGCCAGGTACTGTGCTAAATGTTGGAGATAAAAAGAAAGACCAAAACCTGGTTTCTGCCCTTGAGGAACTTATGGCAAAAGACAGTATGCACACAGTGATTTCAGAGGGAAGTCACTAGCAGTGGCAGTCCTGTAAAAAGTCTGTGAAGGATGCTAAAGCTCAGAAAGAGTGACATCTGCTAAGGAAAGCTAGAGTTGACAAAATTTGTGCATGTATTTTAAGGAACATTGGTAGAAAAAGGAGGATCAGAGAGGGGATAGGGACCTTTGTTGGGTGGATTGGATTAAGGTGACCAGCAAGAGAAAGGGCAGAGCTGCTTCATTCTTACTTTGTTTCTTTTTTTCTCTGAAAAGAAGAGTCACTTTTATTCTGGAAATGAGAAAACAAATGGCTAACAGGACTTGATACCCGAGATAATAAGACATAATGAAAGAATGCCTGACTGTCTTCGATAAATTCGAGCTATCTGGGCCACGTGAATTATATCCTTGGGTCCAGAGAGAACTGGCAGATAGGATTATTGGACTACTCTCAGTGTTATCTGAGAGAGCATGGAAAATGGGAGAGGCACCACACAAGATTGGATAGAAAAGGGCGGCTATCCCAGTTTTCAAAAAAAGAAAGAGAAAGTACAAACTATACGTCAGTGAACTTGATTTTGTTTCTTAGGAAATTCTATAATGGATCATTAAAGAGAAAGTTGAGAAATACCTAGAAAGGGAAGCAGGGATTACAAAATTAAGGTTTCATCAAGAACAGCTCATGCCAGACTAATTTTTTTCCTTTTTCCTTTTTTTTTTTTTTGACAATTACTAATCTAATAGATTAAAGGGATGCTTTGGATATAGTTTGCCTAGATTTTTAGCAAAGCTTTTGGTAAAGCATAACATATTATTCTTTTAGGGAAGGTGGAGAGATATAGAATAGAAAATAATACTGAGGGATATGGAATATCCATTATTATTGGATGGATATGGAATAGTAAGATGGATATGGAGTCAGTTTGATTGCTGGACTCAAAAAGTAATTGTGAGTGGCTCAATGTCATATGTGATTAGAGGTCTCTAGTGGAGTACTCTAGGAATCTGTGCTTGGCCTTGTACTCAATATTTTTGTCAGTGACCTGGATAAAGGCATAGGTAATATGCTCATCGAATTGACAGATGACACAAACCTGGGAGTGAGAGCTAACACCGCCAATGACAGGATTCAAAAGCCTCCTGAGAGTTTAGAGCATTGGGTTGAATCTAAAAGTGAAATTTAGTAGGGATAAATGTAGAGTCATGCCTTGGGTTAAGAAAACAAAAAACTTTACAAGTTTCAGGTGGGAGAGGCAGAAGTTCTGAAAAAGATCTGGGGATTTTAGTGGCCTACAAGTTCAGTATGAATCAGCCATTGTGATGTGGCATCCAAAAAAGTGAATGTGATTTTGTGCTTCCTTAAGAAAGGTATAGCTCCTAGGAAAAGAGAAGTGATAGTCCCACTGTTTTCTGCCTTTTTAAAGACATCATTGGGAGTAGTATTGTGCTCAATTCTGGTCACCATAATTTAAGAAGTAAATTAATAAGCTAGAGAGTATTCCAGAGAAGGGCAAGCAGGATGATGAAGGGCCTTGGGCCCATGTCACAATGAGTATTGGTTGACAGAACTGGCTATGTGTAACCTGGAAAAGAGAAGACTGGGTAGTTGGGGTAGAGGGGAGAGTGTGATAACTGTCTTACTTTGTTTGAAGAGCTGTCACACGGAAGAAGGACTACCCAAGAGAGTAAATGCAGGAGCAGTGGGTGCAAGTTGTAGAGGCAGATCGAGGCTCACTGCCAAGGAAAGCTTCCGACAACTCAAGCTGCACAAGAGTGAGATGAATTCCTTGGTGGGGTTGTTGGTTTCCTCTCCTTAGAGATCTCTGAGTAGAGGTAGGACAGTCACTTGCTACCAGGTGTGTTTTGGTGGGGATGCCTTTGGTGTATGGGTTGGACTAGATGGCTTCTGAGGTTCCTTTTAATTTTCAAATTTTATGATTCTTTCAAAGACATCACTTATATTTTCTTCTGTATTATCAATTATTTGTAAACCTTTTATCCATATTACAGATTCTTAATTATCAATGTGTAAATTTTCTGTAGTATATGTTAACTTTGGTCTAGCTGTTTCCTGTTATTTATAGTTCTAGGCTCTTGTGCTGTAGTATAGGTTATGTGTTAAGGAAATGAAAATTAAAGAATGTCATAAGGAAAAAAATCAGGATTCTAAATATACTGGGGATAAAATGCTTAAAAATTAACTACAAATGATTTTTGGATTCGCCCTCTACTATCACTTCCCCAGAACCTGTGAAAACATAACATCTAAGTGTGTCCATGTATGAATGTAAATTTAAACAAGTCATCAGTACTTCCTTTTCATATAATTTCCAATCGCACATTTTAAAATATCATTATGACTTTCTTTTTGCTATTATTTTTCTGCCATTTTAATTTACTTTTTCCTTTGTGTTGCCTGTCTCTTTTGGACAGGGGCAGATGTTTACCTTAAAATAATTTAGATTATTGACACAATTACTGGTCGTGTGACTTTGGGCAAGTCACTTAAACCCCAATTGCCCTCCAAAAAGAGGAAAAAAAATAATTTAGATTAAAGCATCTGAATCTTTTAATATAACAAT
This sequence comes from Petaurus breviceps papuanus, assembly GCF_028583685.1. Taxonomy (NCBI): domain Eukaryota; kingdom Metazoa; phylum Chordata; class Mammalia; order Diprotodontia; family Petauridae; genus Petaurus; species Petaurus breviceps. Next base: position 28,580,911 of record NW_027187460.1, on the reverse strand, counting down.
AGAACACGTCCAGCAAACACTTATTAAGAGCCTACTATGTGTAGCACACTTTGCTAGGAACTGTAGGAGATTCAAAGTTTGAAATAGATTCAGTCCTTAACTGAAAGGAGTTTATAGTCTGGTAGTAGCAAGATAAGATCTATGAACTAGCACTGATAGCTAGTTACATTTCACAATATTGCATGAATAGTATTTTAGAGTAAAGCAAAGTACTTATGATCTGAGGGAGTGTTACCAACCAAGCATATAAGGGAAGAATCATATATTTAGAATTGAATGGGGCCTTAAAGATGATCTAGTCCAGCCCTCTCATTTTACAGATGAGAAAATCGACAGCCTGAAGCTACATGATTTTTTCAGGGTCTCACTGGTAATAAGTAACACAGGCAAGATACGAATCCTAGTTTTCTGAATTCAAATTCAGTGCTACTTCCACCACTCTACTTTGCTTTCATACAGGAATGAATGAAGAATTTATTAAGCATTTCCTATATGCAAAGCACTGTGGTAAGATCTGGAATGCAAATAGAAAAGTTGGTCAGTCTCTCAGGGAGCTCACATTCTAATGGGGGAGATAACACAGATGAAAGGTTTCAGCTGCAAGTCAGGTGGCAGGGTCCTATTTGTCCTTAGGGTGCAGCAGCAAACCAAATAGTAATGCTTTGTCTTTACTGTCTTTTTCACTGATAAAATCATAGCATTTTCTGTTATGAACCATTTGACAGGGCCAAGGACTTTGGTGACAAAAATTTTCTTTTCTGGGTGTTTCGTAGATGTGACTGAGGCACTTTTAGGAGCATTTGCTAGGCTTCATCTCCACAAAAGCTGCCTCCCAGATTATGACTGGAGGCATTGAGCTCTAGCATTGCTTTTCTCAAGGCCCTTGGGTCCAGGATCCTAGGCTGTCTGCATCAAAGTCTGAGGGGAGATGGTGGTTGTAGTGGTTATACTTGTCTGGCACATGTGCTTCCTCAGGGTGTCCTACTGACTGAGCTGGTACATCTGTAATGGTAACGTAATTTGAATTTGAAGATCCCTTTGTATTAGCAAATGTAACAGGCACTTAGTGCTTAGTAATTAATCAAGCCTCTGTTAAAGAAACAGAAGGTATGAACTCCTGTTTCCTGTTGCTGATGTAACAGGAAGAGGCTGAACAGGGGCAATACTGTATATAAGGAAAAGCTCCAGAAAGGGAGAGTCAGATCTTCTTGGAGCCAGCTTCATGGAGTAGAAGCTGCTGCCTCCAGGGAGGCTGAAGAGGAGAGCAACACCCCCCCCTCCCTCCCCCCCCAGGCTGGAGAGAAGAATTTTGATTTTGAAAACCTGGATGGAGTGAATTTGATTCTGGGAACAAGCTGAAACTTCTGCTTAGTCTGAGGGCCAGCTGGAGCAGCTGAGGCTATTGAGGATTTCTGAGGGCCAGTCAGCATTGCTGAAGCTGCTGAGGATTTCCAAGGGCCAGCCTGAGCTGCTGAGGTTGCTGAGGATTTCCAAGGGCCAGCCTGAGCTGCTGAAGACTGAGGAAGCATGACTGTGATGCTGGTACTTTGTATGAACCTGTTTGTGGCTTTGTGGGGCCTTGACTTCCCAGGAACAGAAGGATTTAATGTGGACTGGACGCTGTGAGCTTCAGTGTGGAACAGAGACTGCACAGAGAACTGGACAAGGACCTGGGAGCTGTCTGCCTTTGAACCCAGGTGACAGTTTGGTGAATCCAGGTAGAATCTGGGACCATGGAAGGGGATCCAGGGAATCAGAGAGACCATCCCAAGTCAAGCTGAAAGAAGACTTTACTTGGATACTGTGTACTGACTGAGAAATTATAATTTACTGGTGACCTAGGGGTGGAGGGTTTGTATATTTTCTGATAATTTGAATAGTGAATGATGAATTGTGAAGGATGATTGAATGATTGAGTTGATTGAATGACTGATTGACTAAATGATTGTACTTAGTGATTGATGACTGAATAAGTGACTGATTGAGTTAACTTAGTGTGCCCCATGAGATGGAGATGATTGAATACTTGAGTTATTACTAAATGATTGTTCTTTGTTGAAAACTTTGTGACCACTGTGGTGAAAACTATGTGGCCATCTTAGTGATAAGTTGTTTGAATGCTGTATTTTGACTTTCTGTGATAAGTTGTAACATTGTGAATGCTTTATCTTGATTTCTGTGAATGTTTTGCTCTGATTTGTTATGGAATAAATAGAGCGTTCACTATACTCTGTAATCAGAACCTGAAAAGTTGTTCACAGCAGCCATCTTCTAGAAAGCTGCTAGTGCTTGGCTTTACATTATCATTCAATCATCCTTAAGGAGGTTTGCTTCCTTAAGAAACACAAAGTACAATAGTCAAAAGTTCTGAGGTACTAACAGCTCTGAGGTATTAACTCACATCTATTAGATTGCCTAAGTGACAGAACAGGAAAATGACAAATGTTGGAGGGGATATGGGAAAATTGGGACACCAATGTACTGTTGCTAGAGCTGTGACCTAATCCAACCATTTTGGAGAGCAATTTAAAACTATGCCTATAGAACTATATATACCCTTTATTCAGCAATACTACTACTACGTCCATATTCCAAAGAGATTTTATAAAAATGAAAAGAACCTATATGTATAAAAATATTCATAGCACCTTTTTTTATGGTGTCAAAGATTTGGAAATTGAGCGTGTGCCCATCAATTGGGGAAAGGCTGAACAAGTTGTGGCATATATGGTTGTGATAAAATACTATTGTTCTATAAGAAATGACTAGCAGGATGCTTCCAGAAAAACTTGGAAAGACTTACATGAACTAATGCAAAGTGAAATGAGCAGAGCCAGAAGAATATTATACACAGTAACAGCAACATTGTATGATGATCAGCTGTGAATGACTTAGCTATTCTCAGTACCACAACGATCCAAGACAATTCGAAGAACTTGTGGTGAAAGATGTTATTTGTCTCCACACAAAGAACTGATGGAGTCTGAGTGCAGATTGAAGCATACTTTATTTTTCTTGTATTTGGGGAGGGGGGTAGTGTGGTAATGTGTTTTCTTTCACAGCATGATTAATAGGGAAATGTTTTGCATCCCTGCACATGTATAACCTACATCAAATTACTTCCCTTCTGAATGAAGAGGGCAAGGAGGATGGGAGAGATTTTGGGACTCAAATTAAAAAAAAAATTTAAAATTGTTTTACATGTAATTGGAAAAAATAAAAGATTAAAAAAAATTTGATAACTAGACATAAAATCATAGAATATATTGGTATACTTCTGGTTGTATATTTTTGGAGAGAAGAAAAAATTGCTACTCTATTTTATCTTGCAGCTGATATAAGTGATGATTACAATATGGAAAATTTGATGTCTGAATATATTGAAATGGATCGAGATCTGAGCCAATATATAATAGCAGTTGAAACTACCCTAAATCAGGTATGTTTAATATTTGTATTAGCCTATTTTTATATTTTCCTCTTGTTTAGAAAATCTCACATGACAGAAATTTGAAAATATTTCTGAATTAGGCAAGCACAAGTTAACTGAGATAGTAAATTTGTATTTGATTCTGTTTTATATTCTATTCCAGATTATTTTGTTTAAACCTGTTCAAACAATAATTACTTCTAATAGATTCCCCTAAAATTCCAAAATATAAGCAAAGAAACAACTTCCCCCCCAAACGCAAACTTTACTTATTTGTTCTTTATCAGGTCTTCTTAAATATACTACTTAGAATCAATTTGGTTACTCATTCTTCATTTTTAACTTCTATATATTTGCTATAGACAGAGGTAAAGCATACAGAATTCATGGATGAGTTTAAAAATGCAAAAGCCTGACCTTTTGATTTTTCTAGAATTCAGAGTTAATTTTGTTGACTCCGGCTGTCACAGGAACAATACATATGGCAGTTAGGGTGGTACCCTATTCAGTACTATGTTGAGTACAAAATAAACAATCAGATTGCAGTATTATTTTTCTTTGTCTTCTGAGCAGTATAAACTCCTTATTAAACTGATTTCATTTTGCCTCTATAAAAGGGTAACCTTGTTTGTTATTTGTTATTTTTTATGAGTGGGCACCTGAAAATATTTCATAAATTAAGCCTTATAAAAGTTTATCTAGTAGCTGATGTAATATAAGCTATAGCTTTAAAATGCAAGTTATTAACAAAAATATTTATTCCATAAACATGTAAAAATGTTTAGATTTTGTCATGGTTCATTGAAACTCTTTTTTCTTTTCAAGGTAGATTTTAGTGATGTTTTCTCCCCAAATATATTTCTGTATGCTCTGGTAATTTTTAGTCATCCTGACAGTTATTGATTTTTTTAAAATAAAATGGTGAAATTGTCATTGTATGTGACATATAAATGTTGCTAACAAAACACTGTAGGAAATGGCATTAAGTGAGCCATTCTTTTCTAAGGCAGTTTCTTAATTTCCCAAGCAGTGAATTGAGTGCTTTTTATTATGCTTTGATATATCACTTCTTGTCTGTTATGTGAGAGGCTCTCTTTAACTTATTCTGATAGTCAGATGTGTCTGCATACTCTGAATTGTAGTTAAGAAAAGAGATCTTGGCATCACAATTTAGTGTTGATTTTTCCTTTTGTGTTATATTATTAGTAAACTTTTTTTGTTGTCTTTGTATAAAGAACTGTAAATATTTTAAGTATTTAAGCTTATGTCACTAAATTCAATTTTTATTTGTGATGCTGATCTTAGGGAAACATTAAAGTTCCATTAAATGGCCACATATTTTTAGTTTCATAAGTATTAGAAACAAAAACTGATTAAATGGGTCTTGTAACCTTCAATGTAAGAAACCATGAATTCCACATAGATCAGTACATAATGATTACAATTCCAGTTTGTAGAATCACAACATCTTACTCACAATAGAATAATACAATAAATGTATATTAATCACGTTCTATGTGCTAGGCGGTATGCTAAGTGTTGGGGATACAAATAAGAAAAGGAAAAACCCAGTCCTCAAGTTGCTTCCAATCTAATGGAAGAAACAGTACATAAATGGAAGCTTAAAGGGGGCTGGGGAGAAAAGAAGGTACCTGGTATGAGAACATGAGAATGGTGAAATTGAATCCCAAAAATGCAGCTAATGAGAAATGAAGAGCTCATTGGATTTTTGAGCCTTCTTTATGAAGCCTTTGGAAGGGGGTTTTTGCTTTTCCCTCCAGTCCTCTAGTCAAAGTGACAGAGACAACTGAGCATAATGATAGTGGAGTAGAATCCAAAGAGTGCAGCTTGAGGAGTTCGCTGGGTTTCTTAGTCCTTTTTTACATGGATGCTATGGGAGGAAAAAGGAGCTAGGAGTTTAAGGGAAGAATTAAAAGGGACTGTTAGGAGCATTTAATTTATTTGATACATAACTAAATTCCCTCCATCACATAATGAGGTAAAGGAGAGGAGGGGAGAGAGATGGAGGGAGAAAGGGCAAGAGAAGAGACAGGGTAGGAGGAAGGAGGGAGGGAGAGGGAGAGACAGAGAGAAAGAGAAGAGAAGAGAGTGGGGTCTACAAAGCATTGTTTACTGAACTTGGCATAAAAGTCAAACTGTCTTCTATTCTGGCAGATTTCTAGATATACAATCAAAGGGATGGTTTTCAAACATCTAGAAAAGTAATGACTTTTCTAATAATATCAAGAGTTAATCATACCAAAATACCCTCAGTTCCTTTTTTTTTTTTTTTGATAATATTTTCCACAGGTAGATTTAGAGAAATGCCATAGATAGAGTTTACCTAGATTTTAGTGAAGTATTTAATGCAATATATCTTTGTTGATAGATGGAGAAATGATTCATTCTTTTTCTTTTAAATATAATTTAATCTGAAACTGTAATTTCTTAAGTGAATTGAAATCCCAGTGAGAAAAGTTACTTTGTTAATTTATAACTGCAACCCTCATAGCTTATGCTTTGAGAAAATTGCCTAGAGCAAGTTAATTGATCTTCTCAGGGTTACACTAAGTACATGTTTGTGTGGGGACTTGAACTCTGGTCTTCCAGCTCTAAGGCCAACTCTGTCCATGTTGATATATCATCTGATGGTTCTCTGCCTTTCCCTGTGACCCTGTAAGGGTTATTCACAATGGCTCAGTAGTCACATGGACCCATCATTTCTGTAACTTCAGTTATATTTTGTCTGGACTTGGTGACTTGACTCCCTCAGTGCCATCTAGGTACTTTCTTATTTCCTGTTTACTTACTTTGTGTTTCAACCCCCTCTTAGTATTTTGTCCCATCCTTTACAGCCATGCGTCATTTTGCTCAACAGAAGAAGCAAAAACAAGAATGGAATAATACTTCCTACTCATTGCTGTTAGTCAATATGACCTTGACCCCTGAGCACAACCTTTCCTCTTTGTTTTAGTTCTTTACCCCATTCTAACTTAAAAACTTTTTAAGGAACGTAGTGTTCCTGAGGAAACCCATGTCATTCTGAGCTTTAATATTATTAATACTATTCTTACCAGACTGGACTTTCTGGACTTTGGTACTCAATTGCCTACCCTTTGGTCTAACCTTATTCTGTGTCTTTGTTAATGTTTAAGTTAGTGCATGAGTTTCCTTTTAATCTACCTGAATTTCTTTAAATAAATTTCCCTTTTCCTCAGTGAATGACCTTTGACCCATCTATATTGTTACTTGGTCTATTATGCCCCAAAGTGACCAAAGAAAGAGGGAAAGTGTGTGTGTGTGTGTGTGTGTATGTATGTATATATATATATACTTTCTGCAACTGCAAAGGAAAGCAGTTGAAAATGAAACAGCCTAATTAATCCTCAGAAAAGAATGATCTTCAGAAGGAACGGTAAGGCGGAGAGTGGTCATTATTGCTTTTAGTACAGTGTGGCACAGGGTTTTTGAGGATGGAAGAACAGTGAGATGATTTTATTTTTCTTTTTGGAGGGGGGAAGGCAGGGCAATTGAGGCTAAGTGACTTGCCCAAGGTCACACAGCTAGTAAGAGTTACGTTTCTGAGGTTGGATTAGAACTTAGGTCCTCCTGACTCCAGGGTCAGTGCTCTATTCACTGTGCCACATCGCTGCCCTGAGATGACAATTTAAAGACAAAAGAAAACAGCTGTTGACACGAAGAGAATTTGTCATGGACACACAAAAAAATATAAATCCTGGAGTACTGAAGATTTGGAAAAGGGTTTTTTTTTTTTTTTAACAAAGCTCACTTTTTCATTGAAGGCTTTATCAAAATTGTTGTCTGAAAAAGTCTTATTTTTCCCATAAAAATTGATCTTTTATAAAATATCCACCCAGAAAAATATTTGGGAGATTTTTTGCTTCCATTTGGCTTAGAACTATTTTTCCCACTGTGGGAATATGAACTCTGAGAAATAGATTTACTGAGAAGCAGAATTATTTCAGATTTACAGAAATTCCCAAATACTGTCATGGCCTTGCACTTACCACTTTTTCCAGAGTTTAAGGAATTTATCCTAGAGCTGGAGAGAGATAAACATTACTCAATATCCAGGTAACTGGTTTTAAACCCCATTGAAAACATGGGCTGTCACCAAGATGAAACTTGGAAAAATGGATAGCTAGTAAAAAGGTAAGTTTGCTCTCCAGTGTGATAAAAATATGATTCCATCATGTAGCATTAAAGATGTATCAAAATTTTGTGATTTGGATGTTAAAGTAGTTAAAACAAGTAATTTTAGTAGAAATAGGACATTTCATTTTAAGTTTTTAAAGCTATAAAACATTTTAAGATTTATTATATAAGGTAATGAATTTAAGGGAAAGTTAGGAGTTAAACATTTGTTAAATATCTGCTGTGTGCCAGGCACTGGCTAAGCACTTTGCATATCTCTCATTTGATCCTCACAACAACCTTGTGAGTGAGGTACTATTATTATCCTTATTTTATAGTTGAGGAAACTCAGGGAAACAGAGGTTAAATGACTTGCCTGAGGTCGTATATGTAGAGACTGGATTCGAACTCAGGTTTTCCTGACTTGAGGCTTAACTGTTCTGTCCACTGCACTATAAAGAAATTGTAGCATCAAGGAATAAATTAACTTTCAGGTCTATGGATCAGGGCATATAGTTCATGACAAAACAGAAGATAGGACAACAGAAGATAAAATGGACAATTTTGATTACATATAATTCAGGGTTTTTCTTTGCATACACAAAATCAGTGCAGATAAGGTTAGAAAAAAAAACAGGTAACTGGGTGAGAATCTTTGATTTTAGTTTCTGTGATACAAGTCTCATTTCAAATGCATAAGTATAAAAACCATTCCCCAATTGATAAATGGTCAATGGTTATGAAAAGACAGTTTCCAAGGGAAGAGATCCAAGCTGTAGCAATATGAAAAAAAATGCTCCAAATCACTAATAAATAGAGAAATGCCAATTAAAGTAACTCTTAATTTTTAAGTCACACCCATGAAACTAACATTTACAGAAAAAAAAAAATGATGGATGGGTTACCGGAAAACAAACACACTGTTGGTGGAACTGTGAATTAATCCAGTTGTTCTGGGAAGCAATTTGGAATGTTATATCCCTGAAGTTTTACCCTTTCACCCAGCAATACCACTACTAGGCTTATACCACTCAGAAAATCAAGGAAAGAAGGCAAATTTAGTTTTTTTTTTTTTTAACAAATTAACAAAAATTAATTTAATAGAATTAAATAAAGAATTAATTCTATATGTATGAAAATGTTTGTGGTGGCAAAGGGGTGTATACTAATCGATGCCTATGGGTAAGAAAATGATTGAACAAATTATGGTATATTAATGTAATGGAATACTATCGTCCCTTAAGAAATAACAACGGGAAGAGTTTAGAGAAGACTTGGAAAACTTCTATGATCTGACTCAGAATGAAGTGAGCAAAATCAGGAGAATAATTTATGCTATAATAACATTGGAAAAGCAAATAAAGACTTAAAAACTCTGATCGGTGGAATTGAACAACTGATTCTAGAAGGCCTGATGATGAAACATGCTATCTATTTACTCACATAAAGGTGGTGGACTAGATAATGTTACCTATATTTTGGGATAAGACCCACATGGGAATTTGTTATGCCTTATTATGCATATTTGTTACAAGGGTCTTATTTTTCATTTTCTTTTTTTCCTCTAGAGTTGGTTAGGGAGTAGGGGGTGAAAATAAATGCTTTTTAATTGAAAAAAATCAATTAAAATGTTTTGATGTTAGTGAAGAAAAGCTGGGAATTTTCAAATATACACTCTTCAGGGCTGGGGAACCTGTGACCTCAAGGCCAACTGTGGCCCTCTTATTCCTCAAGTGCAGCCTTTTGACTGAGTCCAAGTATTACAGAACACTTCAGGCCTGAGGGGGCTACATTTGGCCTTGAGGCTGCAGGTTCTCCACTCCTGCTCTAGATATTAAATGGCTCACAGAAATACTATTTAGGATTAATGGCTCAAATTTTTGCATTTCAGAAGGAATCAGCAGTCTAAGATGTAATGAAAGTTTGATGTTTCATCTTTGATGTTTGTTTTGATGCAGAATTCTCCCCCAGTCATAGTTATGAATACTATCTCTTACTTTCCTCTATCTGAAAAAAGTGACATAATCATTTATATTTGAACATGAATCTACTCAGAATTTATTTGGGTTTATTGTGTAAGATGCTGATCTAAAGCTTTTCTTTTTCTTTTCTTCTTTTTGGCCACACTGCTTTCCAGGATTTCCCAGAAATTCTTGTCAAAGAAGTAGTACTTCTTAAGTTCTTGGTTGTATCCATTTCAGTTGTTTGCAATTCTTTAGGCTGCTCCACTGACCTACTTTGCAAATTTTGAACCTGTACTAAGCAGTTTTGATGATTACTGCTTCAAAATGTAGTTTCAAATCGGGAGTACTTTAATTTCATTCCTATCTTTTTTCCAATCTCAGTAATTATCTTGACAGTCTCTTGACAAATAAACATTGATTAAGTGTTTATTGTGTACCTAGCACTATTTTTACTTCTGGGGGTACAAAAACCAAAAATGAAACCCTTTCGGCCTTGAAGAAGGTAACGTTCTATCCAGGAGACAAATGTACTTTTTATACAATAAATAAGACAACTATAGAAACCTTGAATGGGAAGGAACTAGTAGCTAAAGGGATTAGAAGAGCCTTCTAGTCAGCTTGATCTGACTCTTGAAGGAAGCCAAGGGCCCTCAATGGGCTGACTTTGGGAAGGAGAGCATTTGAGGCATGAGGGATGGCCAGTTCAGAGGCATAGAGGCAGAAGTGAGAGCATTGTATATCAAGAATAGGTAGCTGAATTGTAGGATTATACACAAGACTGAATAGATAAGAAGGAACCAGGTTGAAAGGAACTTTAAATGCTAAACAGAGGGGTTTGTTTTTGATTACTAGAGGAAATAGGCAGCCACTGGAGTTAATTAAATTTGGAGGTGGTGACAAGATTAAATCTGTACTTTATAAAATCCAATGTGTGGATGATGGATTAAAGTTAGGGGAGACTTGAGTCATTGAGACCAATAGAAAACTATTGTCAGAGTCTAGACCAGAGGTGATGACAGCCTGAACTAAGGTGGTAACTTCATGAGTAGAGGGATGGGGGAAGGATGGAAGAGATATTGGGGAGATAGGAATGACATGATTTGGTGGCTGACTGGAGTTATGAGGTGAGAGTAAAGAGTCAAAGATGATACTGAGGTTATGAACTTGGATGACTGCAAGGATTTTGGTGCCCTGGTCTGCAGTAGAGAAGTTGGGAAGAGGAATGGATTTGGGAGGAGAGAATGATTTCTATTTTGAACGTTTGAGATGCCAATGGTACATTTAGTTGGAAATGTTCAAAAGATATTGATGATGAGGAAATGAAGGTTATAGGGAAGTTACTAATGGTAGATATATACATCTGGGAGTCATCTGTCTAGAGATGGATAACTGAACCCATGGGAACTGATGATATCATCAAATGAGGGAGCATGGAGGGGAAAAAGACTTCAGACCCTTTATTCATTTTAATGCATTTTATTATTATTTCTTTAGTTCTACAAAGTAAACCATTGGTGGTTTGATGGGTATAACACTAAATTTATAAAGTAATTTTGCTGTTATCATTTATATTATTTTTATATGGCTTAACCATAAGCAATCATTATCTGTTTAACTATTTAAGTCTTCCTTTATCCGAAGAACATTTTGTTGTCAAACTTAAATAAATTGAGGATATCTTTGTAAATTGAATCTGTTATTTTATGCATTTTAGATGGAATTTTTCATTTTATCCTTCCTTTTTTCCTTTTCTTTTAATTGCTGTATGAAAATTTTAGTTTTTTGGTAATTTTGTTTTGTACCCTGCTTACTTTGCTGAAAGCAGTAATCATATAAATTACTTTTTTAAAACACATTTTATTGATATATTTATTATTTTTTGTTATTGATATATTTTGTATTTATATCACCTACATTTCCTAGTTACAGTTCCATGTCTACCTCTTAGAGAACCATCCTTTACAATAATGTTTTTCCCTTCTTTTTGAAGGGAAAGTTTATTAAATTAATATACTTTAAAAAAATTCTGGTTTTATATACACTGTTCTACACTCAGATATATATATTCTCCAGTTCCTAGGTCTCCCAATTCTGCAGAGATGCCTTCTCATTATCTTTTCTTTGTTTTATAGCTTGGTTATTATAATTTCACAATTAGGTTTTCTTCTTTTTTTGTTCTTTTTTTTTTGGGGGGGGGTGCTTTCTAAGTAAACCTTCACATCTGCTAATAAGGGACAATTTTATCCCATCTTTGTTATTCTTAATGTCATTTATTTTCTTTACTTACTGCTAACACTACCCACCCTAATGGTGGGGAAAAGGGGACACCCTTTCTTTACCCCTGTATTTCCCTTGAAAATAATACTACGTTTTGGTTTTAGACATATTTTTTAAAAATCACATTAAACAGCCCTTTTATCAAGGCCTTTGCTTTATAGAGTTATTTGCATAAATGAGAACTCCTCTACTCTTTAGTTCCTTGCACCCTTGTCCTATTGACAGCCTTGCCTTACCAAATGGTAACTGAAGATTTTTAGAAATACATTTTTGTTATCTTTTTGTTCTATTATATCATAAAATTTCTCCAAATATCCCTTCCCCTCTCTCCTCCCAGAGAACCATCCAATATAATGAATACGTTATTTAAAGAAAAAGGAAAAAAATGAACAAATCAGATCAACTCATCAAAAAAGTCTACAAATATCTGAATAGTTTGTGTAAATCCCATGTTTACAAACGAGTAGGATAAAGTTGTCATCTTGGGGTTTTGCTTGCTCTTTTTAATGTTGCAACATTCACTTTATTTGTGTGTGTGTGTTTTTCCTTTTACATTGTTGTTGTCTTTATGTTGTTTTCTTGCCTCTGTTTATTCAGTCTTCAACAGATCATTTAAGTCTTTTTGTACTTCTCTGTATTTATCGTCCTGTTTTTTCTATCACAGTAATGTTACTTTTCACTCACATACCATAGTTTGTATAGCTATTCTTCAGTTGATGAGCATCTCCTTTGTTTCCAGTTCTTTGCTACCACAAAAAGTGCTGCTAAAAACATATTGGTGTATATGGGGATTTTTTTCTTATCAATGACTTTTTTGGATATATGCCTAGTAGTGGCATCTCTGGGTCAAAGGATATGAATATTTTAGGCATTTTATTTACATAATTAAAAAATGTTTTCCAAAATGTCTCAGCTGAGTTTTAATCTCATCATCTGAAACCTTTACTCATATCCATATGCTGCTTAAAAGAGCTGGATAAAATAATAAAATCAAACGAATTGCCCTGCACATTTACATTCATAATCTCAGTTGGGACCTCATTATCTAATTGATCCGACTGTCCTAGTTACAGCTATTCCAAACCTTTTCATCCCTACTCAAGCCTCTCATGTCACCACCCTTTTAGCTGAGCATCTTGCCTCATATTTCACTGAAAAAAATTGAAATCATTCACCAAGTGCTCCCTTTTTTCTTCTCTTATCTCCCATCGCTCAAATGTTTTCCCCACTATTACTTTCTTCACCTTTCTCACATGAAGAGGTAGTCCTTTTCTTCACCCTGGCAAACCCTTCTTTGTGCTTCCTTGATCTCATTCCATCCAACCAGTTGTTCCCTCCATCATCCCCACTCTCATGAATCTTTACTCTGTCCCTATTGACTGCTCCCACACAATCTCACGTCTCCCCCTTCCTTGATTATGCTATCCCTGCTAGTTATCATCCTATATTTTTCCTTTCCTTCAAGGCTGAACTCCTTGAGAAAGTTGTCTGTATTCACTACCTTCATTTCCTCTCCTCACACTTGATTCTAAACCCTCTGGAATCTGCCTTCCAACCCCCACCACTCAATTAAAACTGCTCTACAAAGTTACTAATGATCTCTTAGTTGTAAAGTCAGATGACATTTTCTTAATTCTTACCTCTTTTGATCTCTCTGCAGTCTTTTACACTGTTATCTACCCTCTCCCTCCTATACATTTTGTCTTCTCTAGGTTTTTATAACATTGCTCTTTCCTGGTTATCTACCTGATGCGTCTTTGTTTTTGGAGTAACTAAAACTTCCTTATTATATAATATATAAAGGCTATATTTGGAATCAGCATCATTATTTTGGACCCATTCTCTAACTCTGCTTTACCACCAAATGTAATCTAATGTTTTACTCTCATTAAAACTTTAGTAGGATAGTAAAGTTAACAAAAAAAGAAATCTAACTGCAACAAAAAAAATAAGAAAACTTTACAGAAAACAAATGGTTATTAGAATTCTGAACTACATTTCTAGCTAGATGGTAGTCTTCTGTTAAATGAATTCCTGAATTGAGGAAGATGATTGGGAGGGTATGTTAGAAGCAAGATCATGTTTACTAGGTTAGTTTTTCTTTATCAGATATTGCAACTCCTATAAGGCTTAATTTAACTAGGAAACTAAAACTCAGGCTGTTGACTTAGCTTCCTGGTGACCTAAGTACAAAAGGAGAATGTAGAAATTGTTGTCCCTCAGAGTAGACAAGTGGGTTAGCATGGTTAACAAAGAGGTGGGGAAGCCACACTCAAATGAATCAAAATCATATATTTTCTGAGTTTCCTTTTTACATTATGACTGTGTAAATCTCCTTTTGTTATTTGTTAAATGGTTTGTGAATATCTTATTTCATTCTAATTCCAAACTGAAAGCATCAGACCTGCCTGTATCTGATCTGTTCTACAGCAAAGGAATTGGACTTCTGAGGCTTTTTTCAAATCTAAGGTTCTGTGATTTTGTGGCAAAACCCTTCAGGAACAAGTGGGTGAAGAGTATGTGTCTTAGCTCTTGAACTGCTCCTTTCAAACTTTCAAGAATTGTAGGGACTATGGAAGTTAGAGTGGGAAGTATACTCAAATGTCCCTTAGGGATGAGGCAAATGAGGCCTAGATAAATTAAAAATGCCATGCTCAAGGTTACCCAGACAAAATCCTGTAAAGTCCTATAAAGAAATTTAAGAGGAGAGTAGTAAATAGCAAAGTTAAAATTTGATCTGAGTCCTCTGAGTCAAAATCTAGTGATCATACCATTATATGTTCTGGATGCTAATTCTCTGGCTCTCATGGTATCTCCAGAACAGTCTTATCTCCAGATGTTTGCTTTAGCCTGGATTTAATTATTTTGAGGGATTGAGGTTCCTCATCTGAATTTTAAGTTTTTGTGGTTTGACGACTAATAAGGGTACTACAGCTGGCAATATACCTCTGAGCTATTTGGCAGTGTACCTCTTAGCTATTCTACACAAAAAAGATATTAACCCTTTCAGTAAAGAATAAAAAGATGCGATGTAGCTAGATTTATAGGATCTTAATGTAGCTTTTGTTTATCCATTCCTAATTAGTTTTTGCCTGTAGTGTCCACTAAATCCAGATGTTTAAAAAACAAGGATTTTATTAAATTTTATTAAAATAAATTTTTTTAAATAAGAAAATTATGCAAGAACTGAGAAAATTTTGTTACCAAAGCATGTTTATATTATACTATGTACATGCTACATATAATGTTATACCTGAGGAAAGTGAGGTAGAAAACAATATCTTAAACTTAGTGTGCTAATCCAGGAATAAATTCCATAGAAGTTAGCCATGCTGGGTCTGAATCCAGTTCACAGTTTTCTTGGGATACTACCTCTCTTAAAATAAGTTCTCCATGTGTTAGGAAATATTATGTGATACTGTAACTTTTCTTACTAACTAAATGACAAATGACATTCTTAATGAATTAAGAGAAGCCGATGTGGTAAATACATCACTTAGAATATTTATAACAGGAGATAAATTCAGTATGTTATGATAAACAGTTTAATCTATGATTTTAGTATATATGTGAATAGGTCCTGAGATGTACATTACACATGAGGGTATACTTGCTTTTTTTTTAAATAGTAAGGCATTTTTATTCAAATTGTCTTTTTTATTTTTACATTGTCTTGATTTACTATTATATCTTTCTTCCCTTCCTCATTCAGAGAACCATTCCTTATATGAATGAATGAATATAAAAACATTTGTTTGGAATTTATTATGTGCTTAAATACTGTACTCAGTCCTGGAGATACAAATACAAAAAGATAGTCTTTAAGGAGCTTACATTCTAATGGATGAAACAGTACCCACAGGAGTGGTGAACAGGGAAGAGCACTTTGGTCTGACCAAATTACACAGGGTGGGGAATAGGGATAGAGAGTAGTAGAATGATGTCATTTACTTTTAGTCATCTTTAAATCTGAGTTGAATGGTCATTTAACTCCTATGCTTTATTCATATAGTATGTGCTGACTTAATGCATTAAATTATCCTGAAATCTGAAACATTTCTTTTTCTATACTTTTCTCTAATACTCCTTCCATTGTGCTGCTTCTGCCATTTTCTGTATTATATGAGATTTTAAAGCACTTTAATCCTATCCATATATTTACTGTTTTAAATTTTTTTAGTATTATACAATAATTTCTGTCAAAAAGTCTGTGGAGGAGGGCATTATCCTTCTTTATCAGAGAGGTGTGATTAGGTGATAGATTGATTCTACTCATGTATTTTGTAATAAATCTGTTAATGGTTCTGCCCTATGGACCAAGTGTTTTATTTGATAAGATAACCTGACCATTTTATCTGCCCTTCAAAACCAGTATGTCAGAGCTTAGAAGAAAGTGGAAATATATTTCACGTAAGCTGTTTAAACTAACATAGCAATTGATATAATAAAAGAATGAAATAGATCAAAGGTATAGTTTACCTAGGGTTGTTATCATGCAAGTAGTTTAGAATCTTTTCCATGTATCAGGTCCCTATTCTTTCCCATCTTTTAGTCAGCCATCGAGTTTTACCCTTTAGTAACTCTTATTTAAATTTTTAAAAATAAATCTCTCTTCCTTTATCTTATGTACTACTATGTTCTGAAATAAATGTATTCCTTAATTTAATTAAATAAGCATTTCAGATTTGGAAAATTTGTGATATAATTTATCAGATTGTCCTAGACTACATGATTTGTTAGTCACCTATTAGACAAATAAGATATTATAATGTAAATCTGTAATACATAAGAAAAAGAGGGGAAAGAGTGGGGAATATATACAAGAACTATCAAATTTAATCTCTAGAACCCCTATGCATGAAAAAAATTCTGTCATCTGGAGGAAAACAAAGGGCAAGTCAGTTCAGTTCATGGAGCATTTATTATGGGAGATAGCAGTGACATTAGAATGAACACTGGTGATCTGGAGTCATAGAACTTCATTCAAACCCCTTCCTCTACTACTTAATACTGCGTTATAAAAGTCATTTAAACTCTTTGGCTCTCAACTTATCTTAGAAATGAGGAGTTGAACTAAATGATCTCTCAGGTATTATCTGATTATAAATCCTGTTCTTATATGTGCAAGACAGGGTGGTAGGCACTGAGGATAAAATACTGGGCCTGGAATCAGGAAGTCTGACCTTAAGTTCAAATCTGACTTTAGACACTTACTAGCTATGTGACCCTGGGCAAGTCACATAACCTTGTTTGCCTCAGTTTTCTCATCTGTAAAATGAACTGGAGAAGGAAATGGCAAACTACTCCAGTATCTTTGCCAATAAAACCACAAATGGGGTCACAAAGACTTGGACATGACTGAAAACAATTGAATTACATTAGAAACCGCACAACCTATAGATGTTCTTCTTAGAGGTAATATAAGCACATGTAGATAAGCATTTGTATTAGGAATAAAGGAAAAATCCAGACAAAGTCTTATAAAGAAATTTAAGAGGAGAGTGATCATTTTCTTTATCAAAATTCAGTAAATAAATGAATGAAAAAGCTTTTATTAGGTGCTTACAGTGTACTGAAAACTGTGCTAAGTCCAAGGATACAGATAGAAAAACAAGATAGTATTTGTTCTCAAGTAGCTCACCATCTAATTAGGGGAGGGCTTAGCAGCCAGATAGCCAAAAAGATCTGGCCTTCTTTAGGGAAAGAAGCAGAACATGATGAGACCAGGTAGACTTTAGATGAAATGACCATGGATATGGTAAGGCCTGGTGTAGTAGGCTGGGTAATGTAGCATATCCAAGTGCTGGACTTGTTAGAAGTGATTGGTTTGAATCTTGCCTTAGACCTTCTGTGGCTTTTGGGTATATTATGTAACCTCTGAGGACCTCAGTTTCCTCATCTGCAAAATAAAGCAATTGGACTTGATGGCCTCTTAAGTCTCTCCCATCTCTAAATATATAATCCTAAAATCCTATGATCTTATTGGAAGGATTGTAATTGGTACCTCCCCATTCATCCAAGTGGTATGAGTAGCCATGTCCCTAACCCATGTTTGTTGGGAAGGAGATAGTGTGCCCAAGGGTCAGAGTGGAGTGGGGAGTTCCATTGTTAGTGTGGAGACATTTACCATCTAGCTGGGAGGGGGATTCTAGAGGCTGAGAGAAACTGGGCAATTAAATTTGGAACAGGGGTAAGAAAGGGCTCTTTTACACTCACATGTTCCTTCTGGACCCTCTGTGACTGGTTGAGATCAGAGGAAGGGAGAGGGAAGAGGGAATGAAAGACTTCATTGAAGAGGAGGCAAGTGAACTGCACCTTAAAGGAAGAAGAGGATTTCTTTGAACTAGTAAAGATGACAAGGGAGCATGTTCCAGAAATGAGGACAGTCTGTATGAATGTAGAGAGGTTGGAGATTGCAGGATGATAAGGAACAACTAGAAGTAGCTCATTCTCACTTAAAGACATGCTTAAAGGAGACTAGGATGAAATAAGGCTGGAAAGGTAATTTGTTACCACTTAACTTGGGGAGGAGGGGGAGGAGAGAAGACTCAAACACGAAATAAGAGACACAGGCAGCTCATCCTTTTTTATTAAGAATTTCCTGAGGATTAGAATATTTGGGGAAGGTTGTGAACATCACAGTTAATTGAACAATTAAAAAAACATATTAGACATTACTCAAATCCATAGCAAACTTGGTCTAGGTAGGTGTTCCCTGAAGAGAAGTCATTTCTGAGAACAATACTAACTGACTCTTTGAGCAATTCACTTGCTTTTTCTGGATCTCAGTTTCCTCATCTGTAAAACTATCTTCCAGGATCCTTCTGCCTCTGACATTCCATGATTTTACAATTCATTAAAAACTATTCAGCACCTACTATGTGTAGAATATTTTATAGTATATACTGGGGGAGATAAAAAGTTTGCTGGACATGATTCCCGTCTTCCTTAGACCTAATAATTTAAGAGTTGTATGTGATACATATACAGATAATATTAGATAAAATTAAATGTAAATGCGTTAGGGAAGCATAAAACAAAATAGCTGGTCACTTGGGATGAGATCTTGTGTGTGTGTGTGCATGTGCATGCGTGTGTGTGTGTTTGCATGTGTGTATGTGGTGGGAAGGGGTTGGGACTAAAGATTGACAGAGAAGGAGGAGCTTTTCATTTAGGTTCTTAAAGGCTGGACAGGTATTCAGAAGATCATTAAGAGGTAGAGGGCAATCCAAAGAAAAGCAGTGTTGTAAAGCAGAAAAAGTGCTTTTACTCTATTTGGAGTCTGATGACCTGGGTTTTCATCCTGGCTCTGACACTACCTATTGCCCTTAGACAACTAACTGAAATCTTTCTGGGCTTCAGTTTCCATATCAGTAAAATTAGGAGCTTAAACTAAGGTTCTTTCCAGCTTTGATTATCAGGAAGTTGAACCTGGAAATGAACCAGGTTTTGTAGGGCCCAAGATAACCAGACAGAGTAGTTTTACATTGAGAAGCCACTGGAGATTTTTGCAAAAAGGCATAATGTGACAAGACCCATTGAAAAAAGATTAGGATGGGCTGGGGCAGGGGTAAATGAATTGGAGGAAGAGTATAGATAGGAAGATCTTTTAGTAGGTTATTGTAGTCTAGCCAGATTGTACTATGAGTTTTTGAGTGAGGGCAATGTGAACAGAAAGAGTTAAATAGTACTGATAAATTATAGAGGTACAATCAACAGAACTTGCTAACTGATTTGATATTAGAGATAAAGAAATAAAGAATCAAGATAACCACAACAATTCTAGTATGGGAGACTAGGAGAATGGTGGAGCCAACAACAGACATCCTCAAGTCAGAAGGAGAAATATGTATAGGGAAAAAGATAAATTAGGTTCAAGGTGCAGTATCTAAGTAGTGAAACCTAGTAGACAGTTGTTGACATGGTACTGGCATACAAAAGAAAGATCTGAGTATAGATTTGGAATTCTATTGCCAAGGCAATATTCACAGCACCAACAGTGACTATGAATATACTGGCATAGTTCTGAATTGGAAAATATAACAGACTCTCCATATAGAAGACAGAAGCAAAACATTATTCAGACACCAGAAAGCCAGATCCCAACATCAGAAAGCCATATCCCAACACCAGAAAACTGAATCCATCTTAGCAGCAAAGAATTTACTATACCTTATCACTGCAGGAAGCAACACCATCCCAAAGCTTTCCCCCTGCTTGGGCCTTTCCACAAACAAACATTCACATTCCTAGCTCTTTCCTTGCCTGTGTCCTCTCTCCTTCTATGTTCCAACTGCTTTAACTCATTTCCTATTCCACCTCTTCCTTCTCTACCAGTTCAGCAAAGTCCTCCCACCACAGGCTCCATGTGATTACATTCAGCCTATTAAGGGGCAGGGAAGATCTTCAAATTTTCTTAGGCCTATTAAGGGGCAAGGAAAATCTTCAAATTCCCATTACCATTACAGAGATGAACCTTGAAGACACGAGTCAATGAACTATTCAAGGAGAGATTGTGGAGAGAAGAGGGCAAAGGATAACTGAGAAATACTAACTTTAAGTGTTGAGGAAGAGCAGTAAAAGAGAGAGAAGAGGAGAATCAGGAGATTGTGGTGCCTCTGAAATCAAGAGAGGAAGAATTTGGTTATTGGCATTAAGTTTCATAGAGAAGGTGAGGCAGAGGACTAAAAAAAGGGCATTGCAATTAGTGATGATGGGAACATCAGTGACATTTTGAGAAAATAGTTTCTGTAGAGCTGTGGAGTTTGGAAGGCAGCTTACAAAGATTTGAGACAGTGGGTGGTGAAATGTTAGCATCTCAGGGTAGACAGCTTTTCCCCATTTGCCTGGGAAGGAGAACAAAAGGGCTGTCTACATAATTTGGTAGAAGAACCAAAGAAATGGGAACAAACCCATGGTGGTGAAGGAATTGAAGATGAGAGGAGAGGAGATCGTTACTCCATGAAAGTCCTGAAGGGAAAATGAGGGAATGGTATCAAGGGTGCTGCTAGGTAAGAATGAGGCTATCTCTTCCTTTCACTGGAGGGAAGTGAAGCAGTGTGTTAGAGTGCAGCATTGCAGTCAGAGCACCAGGATTCAGAACCTGGCTCTGGAACCTAGAGGAAGTTACTAAAGCTTTACTGGCTTAATTTTTTCCATCTGTAAGGTCCTTTTAAAATATATAAGCAATCATGTAACTGAGCTAATAAATTCATTTTATCCTGTATGTAATGGGAATGTCACAGAAGGTTTTTGAGTGGAGATTGGCGGTGAGCAACAAGCATTTATTAAATACCTGCTCTGTGCCAGGCACTGTGCCAAGTGCTTTACAAACATCTCATCTGATCTTCAAAACAGTCTTGGGAGGTAGAGGCTATTATTATCCCCATTATACAGATGAAAAAACTGAGACAGAGGTTAAATGACTTGCCCAGGGTCACACAAATACTAAATGTGAGACTGGATTTGACCCTAAGTCTTCCCGACTCCAGGCCCAATGCTTTATTCACTGTGCCACCTACCTGCCTCAGGGAAATATTATTGTCAGACCTCTTTAATAGGAAAGTTATTTTGTCACTTATTTGAAGACTGGACTTGAAATGTCATATATTAGAAGAAGGCAAGTTAGTAGGGTTTTACTTTGGTCCAGGTGAGAGGTAGTGGCACCGTGGGTTATGGCAGTGTGATTAGTAGAGAAAAGATGCTGAGACTTGAGTTCAAGTTCTGGCTCTTCCACTTGCTACTTATTGGACTTTGGTTTAAACTTTCTAGGTCTCAGTGTTTTCATTTGCATAAAATGAGTTTGAACTACATTGCCTTAAAGGTCAGTTTCACCTCTCAATCTATGACCTAGCTTTCTTTGATTGTAGAAGCCTAATATATAGTATGGACAAGGTTCCTGCCAAAGCTTTTTCAGAATTGGGTGAGCTGCTTTAGGAGATTTCCTTCTACAGGGACCTTTAAAGTAGAGCTTTGGTGGCACCCGATGGGAAATGCTGTAAAATAGATTCAGTGCTTTAAGTTAGATTGCCTGTTGGACAAGAATTTTTCTGAGATCCCTTCTAATTTATGTGAGGTTTAGCAGTTTGCCTTAAAATATTTGGATCTGACTGTGGTCAATAATTCCTTAATTTTTATTTCCATATTTTAGTTGTTTTCAGATCAATCAGTTTAAATCTTATTTATTTTCTTTTATGGTTTATGACTAGTTACAACTGCATAAGTAAATAATTGTTACTTTATGTGCTGTGTATGCTATGGAATGAAGAAGTTTGGGAAGCATTGGTCTATCTAATTGAATTTTCTATGTCATTAGTTTGCTTTAGGTAAAAAAGAATGATAATAAATGAAGGCTTCATTTGTATTAGTTACAAAATACTGATAATTCAGGTATTAATTCAATGGAAGAGCTACAGTGTGCTTATGCCATCGGAATTGTGGGTGTATGAAGTAAGGAGAAGACAATGTATCTGCTCTGACTTAGAGTTTACTAGGGGAAATGAGCCATATGTATGTGAAACAGTTGAAGAAAATCCGAGTGAGCTACTCTAACTGAAAGACAATAGAATTCAGAGAAAGGGAAAAGTCTATGTGATTAGCATAATCTGAGAAAGTTCGATTGTGACAGTTAAAACATTTCCCCTAACAAAACTGAATAACAAAATAAGTTTTTTTTTTTTTAAAGGGTTATGGACTTATATGGGATAGCAACTTGGTGGCAAAGACAAGAGGGAAGAGAGGGATAAAGACTTTTGACAGGCAGTCTGAGGAATCTGTACTTTTGTGAGAAAGGAGTCTTCTGAAAACAAAACCATGTGAAGACTTGGTATGTCAGTGGACAAAAGAAGAAAGAATTGTGAAAAATAGTGTGACGCAGACAGGCAAGTACTTTTAGTTCAGTAGACAGTATGGAGTTTTCCAAATGGATTTGTGTGCCTTAACAATTAATATCTATTTGCTCCTTTTTGTAGTTTTGAAAATATTTCTTTCCACTTAGAAACAACATGACAGTGAGCTGAGAACTGGACTTGAAGCCAAGAAGACTTGGGTTCAAGTCTTGCCTCTGAAACCTACTGGCTGGGTGATCTTAGGCAAGTTATTTAATTTCTCAACTACCTAGACAACTTTCTAAAACTATAAATTGTAGCGAATGTTCTTTGCTATATTGATAGAGGGAATTTCCATGTCCCGGTGTTTTCTATATCACTGAAATCATAGATTCAGTCCCCTTCCCTATCTTTGCCTTTCCATTTAGTACATATTACTTATATTTCAATATATCAAGACCCATTAATTTCATCATTGTGGTTATTTCCTCCATTGACATAGATTACATCCCCTTTTAGAATATTAGCCAATCTAAACTTAGCTAGGCTGGTCTTGGAACAACAGACATATAGGGCTCTCAGACAATAGACACACTGAAGATTGTGCTCAAAATCTTTCCGACTTGGTAGAAGGTGCCTGAGGTTGTATTCTACAACATAGATTTTGAGAACTTAGGATCTCTTCCATACCATGATAAGGCAACATTCTTGGTGATGATAATTAACCACAAACTGACAACAAGAACTAAATAATCATAACTATTTTAAACATAGCCTTTAAAAATGACTATATTTGACATCACGTTCACTGTATAGATTTGGTGTAAATAGCTCTTTAAAAGCACTTATTCAATCTGGTGCATTTAGCAATAATTACCACTTCATATATATAGTTAAAATAGTGAAAGAGAAGCCCAACCCTCCCTTTTATCTCCTAGCAGTTATCTCAGTGATAGAAGAACATGTGCCTTCATTAGGAAGGCAGTTGCAGAAAAACAGATCCATCTGATCTATCCAGTCCAGAATGGCAAGAGACTGTAGCCTGAAGTTCCTGGAGGCTGTCAGAAAGAGGCCCTAATAGATGGAGGCAGAAAAAGCTTTTGTCAAAATATACCATTACTTTATATTAAAAACTATAGGAAAAAAATGACCATTCCTTATTATAGTGAGTAGTATATCAATCAATCGATAACATTTACTAAGAGCCTACTGTGTCAGGCATTGTGCTAATGACTGGGGATATAGAAAGAGGCAAAAGAGTCCCTGCCCTCAAGAAACTTATAATCTAATGGAGGAGACAACATGCAAACAAATACATTCAAAGTAAACTATATATAGGACAAATAAGAAATAACTAATGGGGAAGGAATTAAGAGGGTTTGGAGAAGGCTTCTTGTGAAAGGTGGGATTTTAGTTGGGATTTAAAGAAGCCAGAGAGGTCACTAGTTGAGCAAAGGAAAAAGTGCCCATAGTTGAGAGATGTTATCTTGTTCATGAAGCATAGGAGGCCATTGTCACTGGATTGAAGAGTATGTGTCAAGGGATTAAGATGCAAGAAGACTGGAAGGGTAGGAGGAGGCTAAATTGCGAAGGGCTTTGAACTTCAGATAGAGCATTTTGTATTTTCTCCTGGAGGTGGTAGAGTGCCATTGGAGGGGGTGGGATGGGTGTATGAATCATGATCAGACCTGTGCTTTAGGAAAATCACTTTGTTGTCTGACTGGAGGATGGATTGGAATGTTGAGAGATGTGAGGCAGGCACATCCTCCAGCAGGCTACTGCAATAATACATGTATGATGTGATGGGGGCCTGCACTAAAGGGGTGGTGATGTCAGAGGAGAGAAGGGGACATAATAAATTTTGCAGAGGTAAAATTGATAGGTCTTGGTATCTGTCAAAAACTACCATTATCCATAATGGAGAAATGCTAGAGGCTTTTCAAATGAAATAAGAGATGTAGCAAGGAGATCCATTCACAACACTATATATTTGATATAATCCTAGAAATGACATCTGTAGCAGTAAGTCTCGACTTAGTGCTCAGGTGCCCACATGGACACTTTTTTCCATGTTTCCTCCAGGGATTTGGATCATAACCCATGTTGTCTGGTCATCCTATGCAACTCTTACTTGTTTTCTTCCACAAGCTCACCCAAGGAGGTTCACCCAATGTGCTCAAAACTTTCTGTGCTTTTGTCCAGCATCTTCTATCAGTAGAACACTGGCTGTCTACCTGTCATCCAGGAGAAGGCGGAATGGAAGGGAGAAGAATAAGCATTTATTAAGCACCTTCTCTATACCAGGCACTGTGCTAAACGTTTTACAAATATTATCTCATTTCATCCTCACAACAACCTTGGGAGGCAGGTGCTATTATTATCCTTTTTTTACTGATGAGGAAAATGAGGCAGATGAGCAAAATGCCTTGCCCAGAGTCACATGGCAACATGGTGATCTGGTCACAAACACAGCAAGTAAAATAAATTAAAGGGGTCACTGACTGCCAACCCCTAGTGGAGATAGACCCTCATATAGCTAATAAGACTGGATTTGATAAAGCTGGATATGGACTACTTTAGGCCCAGCATACTACCTAGCTACCTACCATGTTAAATTTAATAATGATGTAATTAGTTAACATTTATATAATACTTAAAGGTTTGCAAGATACTTTTATGTGTATTATTTCATTTTATTCTCACAATAACCCTTGGAGGTAGTTACTATTATTCTACCTATTTCATAGGTGAGGAAACTGAGACAAAGAGTGACTTGCTCAGCTTCACACAGCTAATATCTAAGGCATAACTTGTACTCAGCTCTTTCTGACTCAAAGTTCAGTACTCTCTACTCTATCACCACCTGTCTCTAATAATATATACTTTAAAAAATATTTCCAGACAGTAGAGAATTAGGTTTTATATACATGGCTTTTTTTTGTTGTATTTTTTTTTTTTGGAGGGGGGGAGGTAGGGCAGTTGGGGTTAAGTGACTTTCCCAAGGTCACATGGTTAGTTTTTGTGTTGAGTGTCTGAGGTCGGATTTGAACTCAGGTCCTCCTGACTCCAGGACCAGTGCGCTGTGCCACCTAGCCGCCACTATGGTTCTTTTTAAAAAACTCCTTTCCATATAAAGGAATGTTCATATATGTTGAATAGTTTTGTCATATTCATAATGATATAAAATAAAATTTAAAAATAACCAATGCAAATTTTGTAGTATAAATTTGCAAAAGTTTGCAAAACAGTTAACATTAATTCATTGAACAAAGTTCATTTTATTTTTCTATATTTGCATTTATCAGCACATTTATATTGTATTACTATTTTTAAGGCATGGGGTAAAATAGACTATTGGATTATTTTCTGCCTTGTGCATCATCTTCAGATTGTCAGATAAATTTCCATTACCTTGTTCTTCTAAATTATAGGCAATCAAGAGAACAAAAAGATCATAAATGCCTGTTTTAGTCCCTTGGGTAAGTCTGCAATTTTAATGGCTAGGAAAAAATGGAACCCTTACAATAAAGTGTCATAGAAAGTGTTTCTGTCTCTTATAGTGAGGTGTTTTTTAATGCATCATACTTCTGACAATAACTTTACCTGACAAACACTTCGTTTTCATTTTCTTTGTAGTATAGCCAAATTGATATTTCAAATTGAAAGCATTTTGAATTTCATTTCCTTTGAGAAATTTAAAAAGAAAATTTATATAAAAAGTTGTGTAATGGATATAGATACAACACTGTTTTTTTTTACATTCTTAACTTAATTATTCAAATTTAATTTTCAAATCCTGTATGACTATTTTTGGAGAAGAGGATTTTGGGGTTGGAAGGGGACTTGAGAGATTATATACTTATACATCTCTTGTTTTCCAGAACTGAGTCCCAAAAGGAGGAAATGACTTGCCTATAATTATGAAAGGTCCTAAAATTAGCTTGTACTTTCCTGTTAATGTGTTATATCTCCCTAGCCAAATATAAGCTACTTGGGGGCAGGGACTTCTTTTTTGGAGAAAGGGGTCTTTATATTCCCAGGATATACATGCACACACACACACATGCATACACACACATTCAACACACTCACTAAGGCAGAATGTGAATTTATGTATTCTGAACTGTGTTTTGTCCCCTCTTTAGCATATTTCCTCTCTATGCAAAGAGTGTATAAAATTTGGAAAGAATAAACCACTTTGCTACTTACAATTCTGAGACAAAAAGAAATCTTTTAATACAATTATAGTACATCTGAACCTTCCAGACTTTGCTTATTGTCTTTTTATATTACCCATTACCCATATACTAGGTTCACATGTGAGTATTTACCTTTCAGTGGACTCATTTTTTTCTTCTGAGGAATGGGGTTTTTATAATGATCTACAGGGGTTCAGAATCACTAGAATGTGTAGGGTATCACCAGGTGTGAGAATGTTCATCATTGAGTGGAAGGTGCCACTCCTTTTCCCAGATGAGGCTGGAGATTGGACTGCAGACAAGTGAAGTAAGGGAGGGATGGAAGGCCTAGAGTCAATCCACTGACTTTCCTTTTCCCTCAAGGGTCAGGTGCAGCAGGAGATGGAAAGCCTGAGGTCCAAAGGAAGCTTCTTTCTCCTTGTACTGGAAGTTCTCCACATCCTGTTGGGAGATGAGGCTAGCATCAGGAAGTGAAAGTTGCCTTTTGCTGGCACAGATGAAAAGCCTGTTGGACCTCATCTCCTTCCCTCAGGGAAAGGTGCAACAAGAGATGGAAGGTGGTCTGTGAGAGGAAGGTCTTTCTTCTCCTTGTGTGTAGAAATGGAAGTGAAGATGTTTTAGCTCTGTAGAAACATACATACATGCATACTCTGTAGAAACTTGTTTAAGAGACGGGCAAACTTGAACAGAACATGTAGGAGCTAAGAGAACAAATAAAACATGGGCTGGAAACAGGTTAGACAGTAAAGGGGGAATAAAGAGACATGAAAGGGAAAGAATTTTCATGGATTAGAGGAAATATTTGTCATGAGAATGTCACTCATTTCCATACCACTCCCATTTTTATTCTTGCTGTTTCCTGTTGCCTGAGGGATATAGCAGCAAACAGGACATAATGTTAAAGTGAAGGTGATAATAGAAAGTTACCTATAAAATTTCACCCTGTTTGAGGGCAGAGGCTCATAGATCAGAGACTGGGAAAAGCACTGATTGTCAGATTGGTTTAGTCATTTAAAAGTCTTATCTTTTCATTTGAAGTAATTCACAAAGGTCCTTTACTGTAGGGATTTTGAAAACCTTTAGAAAAGTTTTAGAAATTACAAATAATTTCATCCAATTATATACATACATATGTATGTGTGTGTATATATATACATATTTATACATCTATTTGTGTATGTGCATGTGTATGTATATATAGTTCTTGGCTTTGGTAGGGTGCTGTTTATAATAACCTCTGCTTAAAAACTTAAAAATTTCTCTATCATAATTTCATTTTCCTATTGATTTTGGTAAACAGCATTTGAAGATGCACTTAGTTTGAAGTATATCAAGTGGTAGGATGGTATATACTTGAATAACCCTTTACCTTGACCTACTGTGTGATATGTTAGCTATAATGTAATAAATGATTTTAAATAATCTTAAAGAGAGCTTTTATATGAATTTAAAAAGTAAAACCATTTAGGAACAGCTTACAAGAGTAATTATCTGAGGTGCAAAAGGAAGAATTGATACAGAGAAATTAGATGGGGGAGGAGGGCAGGTAGTTTTGGTAACCTACTTTCATTGGGAATGGGTTTAAGGGGGAACAATACATATTTATTTAGAAGAGTATGAAAGTCTTCTAAATTCAGAAGAAATAAAACAGTAGGGGCATAGGGAATGGGGGAGAGGACAAGGGAAGGATCTTTAGAAGGGAGGGTGAGGGAATAGGTGAAATAGGGACATGGAAGGGTTTTTAGATTAATGGGAATGGAAGGATAGGGGAGGGATTCTTGGAGGGGGGTAGGCAAGTTATAGAATGGCAAGGTAGTAGGTAGAAGTAAAGCAGAGGAGGCAGGAGGGATACGAAACAAGAGATAATCATATATAAAAAACAAATATTAGGAGTAGAGTAGATTTGGGAAAGTACATATCTATATATGTATATATATATATATATATAGCTATAGAGAAACATCTAAACTTTATTGTAGTCTTCTGGGGGGAAGTTGACAGGAGGGGGAAAAAGAACAGAATAAAAAAGTGCACAGCAGAGAACAAAAGAAAACTCATAAGAAAGCAAAGATGAACAATTCTCAACACGAATATTATTTATCATATAGACTTTCTTGAAATGAAAATTATTGTTACATATTTTGAATCCTCTCTTATGTTCTGCAATGTATACATACATACATACCATGCTTTTTTTTTTTCTTTCTAACTTTGTATTTAAGTTCATGATATGTTTTTGTTTCTTTTCTCTATTCTGTATTTGTGTTATGGTGTTTGAATCTAAAATAAAATTTTGGAAAAAAAGAGCTTTTAGGGGGAAGGGATTGACTGTAAAAGTAAATATGTACCTATTTTTTTCTTTTAAAAAGACTTTCCATAATCTGATTGCAACTTAAATTTTTTTAAAATTAATTAATTTGTTTACTTTTAGTTTACAACATTCAGTTCCACAATCCCTTGAGTCTCAAATTTTCTCTGCCTCCCTCTCCTCCCATGGTGGCATGCACTCAAATATAGGATCTACAGATAAGTTCACATTAAACATTAGTTAGGTTGTAAAGAAGAATTATAATGAATGGAATGAACAATGGGAAAGAGGAAACAAAACAAGAAAAAGAAAGAGAGCAAGTAGTTTGCTTCAATCTGCATTCAAACTCTGTAGTTCTTCCTCTGGGTATGGACATCTCTTTCCATCATGAATGTTTTGGAGTTGTCTTATAACCTTACATTGTTGAGAGGAGCTCAGTTTATCAAAGTAAGTCATCACACATGCGTTGTGTCTGTAATTGTGTACAAATTTCTCCTGGTTCTGCTCTTCTCGCTCAGCATCAATTTATATGAGTCTCTCCAGGTTATTTTGAAATCTGTCTGCTCCTCATTTCTTATAGCACAATAGTATTCCATTACATTCATATACTACAACTTGCTCAGCCATTCCCCAATTGATGGACATCCCCTTGATTTCCAATTCTTTGCCACCACAAAAAGAGCTGCTATAAATATTTTTGTATATATGGTTCCTCCTCCCACTTCTATGATCTCTTTGGGATACAACCCTAAAAGTGGTATTGCTGGGTCAAAGGGTACGCATTTATTTATAGTCTTTTTTTCCAGATTGATCTCCAGAATGGTTGAATCAGTTCACAACTCCACCAGCAATGCATTGTATTCCAATTTTTCCACATCCTCTCCAGCATTTATCATTTTCCTGTTTTGTCATCTTAGCCAATCTGACCAGTGAGATGTTGTACCTCAGAGCTGTTTTGATTTGCATTTCTCTAATCAATAGTGATTTAGAACATTTTTTTCATATGTATATAAATATCTTTAATTTCTTCTTCTGAAAACTGCCTGTTCATGTCTTTTGACCATTTATCAATTGGGGAATGACTTATATTCTTATAGATTTGACCCAGTTCTCTGTATATTTTAGAAATAAGGCCTTTATCAGAGATACTGGTTGTAAAAATTCTTTCCCAATTTCCTACTTCCCTCTTAATCTTGGTTACATTGGCTTTATTTGTAGAGAAACTTTTCAATTTAATGTAATAAAAATTATCCATTTTGAATTTTATAATGATCTGTAACTCTTGTTTGGTCATAAAATCTTGCCTTCTTCATAAATCTTACAGGTAAACTATTCCTTGCCCTCCCCGATTGCTTACAATGTCA
Source organism: Petaurus breviceps papuanus (assembly GCF_028583685.1). Taxonomy (NCBI): domain Eukaryota; kingdom Metazoa; phylum Chordata; class Mammalia; order Diprotodontia; family Petauridae; genus Petaurus; species Petaurus breviceps. The sequence goes on along the minus strand of NW_027187460.1, from coordinate 28,550,388 downwards.
ACCTTTATACCTAGATCGTGTACACATTTAGAATTGATTTTGGCATACAGTGTTAGATATTGGTCTATGTCCAGTGTCTGCCATGCTATATTCCATATTTCCCAGGAGTTTTTGTCAAATAGTGAGTTCTTATCCCCAAAACTGGGGTCTTTGGGTATATCAAACAGTAGATTACTATAGTCATTGACTGCTGAGTCTTGTGTACCCAATCTATTCCATTGATCGACTATTCTATTCTTCAGCCAGTACCAAATAGTTTTGATGAGTGCTACTTTATAATACAGATTAAAATCTGCTATGGCTATGCCACCTTCTTTAGCATTTCTTTTCATTAATTCCCTTGATATTTTGGACCTTTTGTTCTTCTAGATGAATTTTGTTACTATTTTTTCTAGCTCTCTAAAGTAATTTTTTGGTAGGTTGATTGGTATGGCACTAAATATGTAATTTAATTTTGGTAAAATTGTCATTTTTATTATAATAGATCGACCCAGCCATGAGCAACTGATTTTTATCCAATTAGTTACATCTGACTTTATTTGTGTGAAAAGTGTTTTGCAATTGTGTTCATGTAAGTCCTAGGTTTATTTTGACAGGTAGATTCCCAAATATTTTATAATGTCTATAGTAACTTTAAATGGGATTTTTCTTTCTATCTCTTGCTGTTGGATTTTGTTAGAAATATATAGGAATGCAGAGTATTTATGTGGGTTTATTTTATATCCTGCAACTTTGCCAAATTTATTTATTATTTCTAGTAGTTTACTTGATTCTCTAAGTATGCCATCATATCATATACAAAGAGTGATACCTTAGTCTCTTCTTTGAATAATTTGATTCCTTTAATTTCTTTGTCTTCTCTTACTGCTACTGCTAACATTTCTAGTACTAAATTGAATAAGAGGAGTGATAGTGGACATACTGATCTTATTGGAAATGCTTCTAGCTTATCCCCATTACATATGATACTTGCTGATGGTTTTAGATAGATGCTACTTATTATTTTAAGGAAGACTCCCATTTATTTCTATACTTAACAGTGTTTTTAATAGGAATGGGTGTTATATTTTGTCAAAAGTCTTTTCAGCATCTGTTGAGATAATCATATGGTTTCTGCTAGTTTTGTTGTTGATATGATATGATCATTTGTACTGATAGTTTTCCTAATATTGAACCATCCTTGCATTCCTGGGATAAATTCTACCTGATCAAAGTGTATTATTCTAGTGATAAGTTGCTGTAGTCTTGTTGCTAATATTTTATTTGAATTTTTTGTATCTATATTCATGAGGGAGATTGGTCTATAATTTTCTTTCTCTGTTTTATCTCTTCCTGATTTTGGTATTAGTACCATATTTGTGTCATAAAAAGAATTTGGTAGGACTCCTTCTTCACTAATTTTCCCAAATAGTTTGTAGAGTATTGTAATTAAATGTCCTTTAAATGTTTGATGAATTCGCTAATAAATCCATCTGGCCCTGAAGATTTTTTCCTAGGGAGTTCATTGATGGGTTGTTCAATTTCTTTTTCTGAGATTAATTATTTAAGTAATTTATTTCCTCTTCAGTTATTCTGGGCAACTTATATTTTTGTAAATATTCACCCATTTAACTAAGATTGTCAAATTTATGTGCATACAGTTGGGCAAAATAGTTCCAAATTATTGTTTTAATTTACTCTTCATTGGAGGTAGATTCACCCTTTTCATTTTTGATACTTGTAATTTGGTTTTCTTCTTTATTTTTCTTAATCATATTGACTAAAGGTCTATCAGTTTTATTGTTTTTTTTTCATAAAACCATTATTAATTCAATAGTTTTCTTAATTTCAATTTTATTAATCTCTCCTTTGGTTTTCATTATTTCTAATTTAGTATTTAATTGGGGATTTTCAATTTGTTCTTTTTCTAGCTTTTTTAGTTACATGCCCAATTTATTGACCTCCATTTTCTCTATTTTATTTGTGTATACATTCAGGGGTATAAAACTTCCTCTAAGAACTTCATCCCATAAGTTTTGGTATGTTGTCTTATTATTGTAATTCTCTTGAATGAAGTTACTGATTATTTCTATAATTTCTTGTTTGACCTATTAATTCTTTAGCATAAAATTATTTAGTTTCCAATTAATTTTTCGTCTATCTTTCCATGGCCCTTTATTGCATATAATTTTTATTTCATCATGATCCAAGAAGGATGCATTTAATATTTTTGTCTTTCTGCACTGAATTGTGAGGTTTTATATCCCAGTACATGGTCATTTTTTGTGTATATGCCATATACTGCTGAGAAGAAGGTATATTCTTTTTTATCCCCATTCAATTTTCTCCAGAGGTCTATCATATCTACCCTCTCTGAAATTCTATTTGCTTCCTTTACTTCTTTCCTGTTTATTTTAAGGTTATATCTATCAAGTTCAAAGAGGGGGAGATTGAGGTCCCCCACTAGTAGAATTTTGCTATCTGTTTCTTCCTCTACTTTCCTTAACTTCTCCTCTAGGAATTTAGATGCTATACCACTTGGTGCATATATGTTAAGTAATGATATTGCTTCGTTTTTAAGGGTGCCCTTTAGTGGGACATAGTTTCCTTCCTTATCTCTTTTAATTAGATCTGTTTTTGCTTTTGCTTTATCTGAGATAAGGATTGCTGCCCTGCCTTTTTTACTTTAGCTGAAGCATAATATATTCTACTTCAGCCTTTTACCTTTACCCTGTGCATATCCTCTTGTTTCAAATGTGTTTCTTGTAGACAGCATATTGTAGGATTATGGTTTTTAATCCATTCAGCTATCCACCTCCATTTTATGGGAGAGTTCATCCCATTCACATTCACAGTTATGATTACTATCTATGTCTTTTCTCTCCATCCTATTCCCTCCCCTTTTTCATTTATTTTTTCATTCCTTCCTTCTTTCTTCCCCTCCTTAAGAGTTTGGCTTTTGACCACCGCCTCCCTCAGCATTCCCTCCCTGTGCATCTCCCTCCCTTTTCCTACCCTTTTCTCTTACTGCTATTTCCCTCCCTTCTAACTACCTCCCTTTTTTCCCCTTTGCCTCTCCTACTGCCTGTAAGGCACAATTGATTTTTATGCTTAATGGAGTATGTTATTCCCTCCTTGAACCCAACTGATGAGAGTAAATTTCATACAGTACTCCTCTCCCTCCCTCCTTTCCCTCCATTAGAATAAGTTTTTGCGTCTTTTCACATTAGAATCCTAAACTTAACTGATTATATTGATCCGTCCTTGAACCAGAACCAATGAGAATAAAGTTCATATGATGTATGTTTTTATGCCTCTTTGTGTGGCATAATACACCTTTTTCTGCCTCATCCTTTTCTCCCATTACAATCCCTTTTTACCTCTGTAATGGGAATGTAAATTTTAAAGATCTTCCCTGCCCCTAGGCTAAAGTGCACCTGGAGTCTGGGGTGGGAGGCTTGTTTTTCAGTAGATATTTTGATTGGGCAGTGAGTCAATAAGGTTGTTACATTCTCTGAGCCAGGAGAAGGCTATATAAGCCCTGATGTGTAGCTTTGTTTTGGGGCTCACTTTGAGAAGTGTTCTGTGATTTGATCAGATGAAACTCTGGGAAGCCGTTGTTGAGAGTCCCCTGGATTTGAAAAACCCAGATGTTGATTTTGTATGGATGTAATGGTTGGACAATTGTTGATCTGTCTACTTGATCTGTTTCTCTGTCTTGATAATTCTGTCTGTATACTCTGAAGTTTAGGGTGCTGACCTTTTTCCCCTGAACTAGGTAAATGATACATATTTGACTGATTAAAGTAAGCTTGTTAACCCACTTTGAGTTGCTTTCCTTTAACAAAGCAGATCCAAGAACCTGTGTTGGCAGCCATGCTGAGGAAGCTTGGGGTGCTTGCTGCTACCACCTCTTAATAAGATTTTTTTATCATCAGATTAGTTCATTTATACTCACACCCTCTATCTATGTATATCCCTTTTAAATGTTGCCATAATTATATAAGTCTCAATATTGACAGGTATCAGCTTCCCATATAGGGATGTAAACAGTTTGCTCTTATTGAATCCCAAGTTATGTGCACGTGTGTGTGTGTGTGTGTGTGTGTGTGAGTGTGTTTTCCTTGTTTACCTTTTTATGTCTGTCTTGAGTCTTGTATTTGGAGGTCAAATTTTACATTGTGCCCTGGCCTTTTCATCAGGAAAGTCTGGAAGTCCCTTAAGTTTCATTGAATGAGCATCTCCTTGCCTGAAAGATTATGCTCAGTTTTGCTGGCTAGATGATCCTTGATTGTAGTCCAAACTCTTTTGCCTTATGAAATATCATATTCCAATCCCTCCGATCTTTTAATGTAGAAGCCGCTAGTTCCTGTGTGATCCTGACTGTAGTTCCATGATATTTGAATTGTTTCTTTCTGGCTGCTTGCAGTATTTTCTCCTTGACCTTATAATTCTGGAATTTGGCTACTATATTTCTTAGAGTTTTCAATTTGGGTCTCTTTCAGGAGGAGTCCAGTAAATTATTTCGATAACTATTTTACCCTCTGATTCTAGGACTTCAGGGCAGTTTTCTTTGATGATCTCTTGGAGGATGTTGTCCAGGCTGTTTTTTTCATCATGGCTTTCAGGTTATCCAGTAATTCTTAGGTTATCTCTTCTGGATCTGTTCTCCAGGTCAATTGTTTTTCCAATGAGATATTTTACTCTTCTAATTTTTCAGTCTTTATGCCTTGTTTGACTGATTCTTGATGCATCATAAGAGTCTTTAGCTTTGATTTGACTGATTCTAATTTTTAGTGAATTATTTTCCTCAGTTTTTGAAGCTCCTTTTTTTGGGAGGTATTTTCTCCAGTTAAATTTTGAACCTCCCATCCCAGTTCACAAATTTTACTTTTACTTTTTGTTTTCTTCAGTGAGATTTTTTTCGATTCTGGCCAATGTAATTTTAAAAGAATTGGTTAGTTTATCTTCTACATCTCTAATTTGGCTTTTAAAATCTTTCTAGAGCTCTTGTAAGAATGCTTTGTGGAATTGAGACCAGTTTATATTTCCTTCTGTGGTCTCAGGTGTGAATATAGAGTTGATGGTGTCTCCTGAAAGTGGTTCTTCTTCATAGTAAAAAACCCATCTTTGGTTTTCCCTTTGCAAGTTGCTTCTTTCCCATTGTGATTGCCTATTTCCTGGCTTTTAAAGTGGATTTCAGCTTCTGGGTACAAAGGGTCTGACCTGCACTTCTCAAGCTGGAAGCTAGGGGTCTGGTTGCTACCGTTTGTGAGCTGTAGCCTCTGTGTGTCTAGACTGAGGCCAAGGCCAGGATTGTAGGTGTTCCCCTTGGGTTATCCTAAGGTAACATTTTGGTGAAGGGTTAGGTTTCCGGCTCTGTGCCCTAGGGCTACAGCTCAGGCAGGCTCCGCAGCTGGTGGCTGGCAGCGCTGGTGTCTGCAGATTCCCCTGGTTGTGCTAAGGCACACCTGGGCTTCTGTTGTTAGCACTTGCTGGCTCCACCCCCCTGGGCTTCTGCTGGTCAGCTGAGATGGGGCTTGTTGGACACCTCCTGTCCTTCCCTTCAGGTTCACCACAGCTTTAGTCACACCCTTCCTCTAGGACTCCCAAGCCATCTTGGCTCTTGGAAGTTCAGGTAGGTGATTTTTAAACATCCAGGCTGTGGGCTGATTGCCCCAGGAAAAGCTGCTGTTGTTGCTGCAGGCCCTGCACTTTCTCTTACCCAGCTCCAACAGATCCTCCCTCCAACGAATCATCCTTGTGGTGGGTGAATCCACTGGCTGGACCTCGTTCTCACTCTGCTGTGGTCTGCTCTCAGGTCTGTGCTGGTGCAGCCCCCATGTGCTCCTCGCCCCCCCTGCCCAGTCCTACGTGGGCACTTTCCTGGACTGGGAATCTGCCACGCTCTCTCTCCCAGTGGAATCTGTCACTCTAAAATCCATTCAGATTCACTTTTTAGATGTTGCTGATGAAATTCATGGAGGAGTTAAGGTGAGTTCCTGTATTCACTCTACTGTGTTGCCTCCACCCCCCTACAACTTAATTTTCTAACCTCACGTTATATTCTCCTTCACACATATTACATTTTAGTCAAATTTGGAGTACTTACCTTCTCCTGATTTCTCTTTCTCAGTCCCCTCACCATAGATAAAAATGATACCTTCATCTTTAAATCATTTATAACATTTTGTTTGGTTTTCTATCCTTCAATTTCATCTCAATCTGCCTTGTATTATAGTTATTCTTATGCTATTATTATAGTTATTTTTATTCATGTCATTCTATGCAAAATCTTTATTCTGAAGCATGACAAAGATCTAGGGTTTTTTAAGGCTATACTAACGGAACACAATTTCTCTGCGGTTTTACTAATTTTGAAAATCTTCAGAGACGCATACAATTTTATTCTTTATGATCTGCATAGATAAGTACTGAAAAGCTCATCATCAGAAGGTTTTCCTCTGTATAGTAAATTATTTGGTCCTTTTGAAAGAAATTAGTTTGACCACTAACACTATCCAAATTATAATATGTAGCTGGGATGAGACCATTCATTTAGCCATTCATTTTTTATAAAGTATGTCTATTATGGAGAAGTAATGAACTTAGTCTAGGATCAATTAGGAAGAATCCAAACTACATTAAAATTGAGAAATCAGTCAGTACTTTCAGTGAGCCTAAGCTACTTCCTGCCCCCCAAAAGATATTTCTTCAGCACTAATATTCTATTGCCATATCTAGCATCAAATTACAGCATTTAACAGTGTTTAAGAGTCATAATTTCAAAATTGTTTTTACATGTAACTGGGGAAAAATAAAATACTAAATAAACAATTTTTAAAAATGCATCATAATTTCAAGTGTCCAAAGGACAACAGAAGGCTATACCCTATGGAATATATAGATAGAGGCTATAGTATGATACCAACAATTATTTATATTAAATATAAGTATATATATAATACTTATACTAAAAGAAATGATGTTAAAAAAAAAACAAAAAAACTTCTCAGATGAAATATTTGACTAGAAAGGAAGTGGGACTGGTTGCCTAGGAAGAATTAAGAGTGACAGACAGCTTTGTTGCTGCCCTGGTATTCTAAAGAGAGTAAACAAGTTGGAATTGGACTTCTAGTGTAAAATTGTATCCATTGAAGGTTTATAGGAAGACAGATGAGAACTACAGAGTGTGAGAAGGCATTGAGAGAACTGCCAACTGAATCAGTGGGATGGAAGCAAGTAGATTATAGATCTATCTTAGTAATATGTACTTTAAACTCTCATTAGAATGTAAAATTATTTTAATTATTTATGCCTAGTATAATGGTGCCTTGTTCAAAGTAGGTGCTTATTAAATGTTTTTGAATCTGAATTTTTAGACAGAAAATCATGCTGTTGTAATTAAATTAAGATGGGATGTGAGAACTATCTTGAAATAGTTACTTAAAGGACCACGAAGTAGAAAAAAATATAGAAAGGAAGTTTTTTAGCCTATATTTAGGCTCACTTTGACATTGGACAAGACCCATAACTACTGTAGTTATGTTTCCTTATATCTGAAAACCGAGTTAACGAAATGTGTGAAATGCTCAGATAAAAAATCTTACATGCCCTAAAGTTATCTTACACCCCCTCAAAATGATACCTGTTAATTTCAACAAGGCTTAAATAAATCAAGCTTACCAGAGAAATTGTATACTTTCTTTAATTCAGTTTTTGTAAATTCAGCCAAAAATCGATTACAAGATAAACAGTTTGGTTTTTCCAATATGGAAATGTCAGTGCCATTATGTGTTTAGATCACTGGGCCACAAATGGAAGACCTGAGTTCAAATTTGGCCTTTGACACTTACTGGCTGTGTGACCCTGGGCAAGTCATTTAGCCTCTGTTTGCCTTAATTTCCTTAACTGTAAAATGGGCATAATGATAGCACCTACCTCCCAGGGTTATTGTGAGGATTGACTGGGGTAGTAATTGTAAAACACTTAACACAGTGCCTGGCACATAGTAGGCACTTAATAAATGCTTCTTCCATTCTTTAATAAATCTAAGTAAAGGGTAGATTACCTCATAAAGCTGTCATCTGTTCAACAGTAACTACTTCTAATAGTATCAGTCCATTCCTGACTTAAACCATCCTTATATGTGTTTAAACTTGTTCATTTCTAAAATCATTTTACAGAAGCCAAAAGAGAAGAAATGTGTACAAATATTTGCCTGATGAGGGTATATTACAGCATGTTGGCAAACCACTCATAATGCAAATGCAAGGAAGTATCTGTTGAATGTTTTGTCAGAAGTCAAAGCCTTGCTAGTTGATAACACCAGGAAGCAAGCTCAGCCACAAAGAACTGGATCCAGCTAAGCCCAGTGAAGTTGTGAAACTGGCAGCAGAGACTTGAAGGGGCATGATCCACACTGGCCATCACTAGGGCAGAGGATCCTTTTAGAAATAAGGCAAAGCAGCACAGTACATTCTATATATGGCTCAGTGGACACAGCAGTTAGACCAGATGAAACCAGAATGATCCTGGATATACTGCAGTACACATCTACCAAGCTTTTGGCTCATAAACATTCTGTGGGACATTGTTCATTCGTGGGAGGTCCATTTTGTGTGACCAGATCTTTTGGTGTGATGTAATAAATGTGGATCAGCTTCAGTAAATTAAATGTACCAAGTCCTTAACCCTGTGCTTTATGCCTAAGAGGCCTTCAGTCAATATTTGTTTAATAAATGATACATTCTGGCCATTCATTTTAGGGAAGAGTTATAGAAGTGAACAAGAAAGCTTTGGTGTGAAGATACTCTACCCACAGACTGAATCTGGGAGGGCTTCATATGCAACTTTTGCTTCTTGTGTTACCTGCAGATTTGAACTCTAAGTGACTGGAGGATTTTCTAAACTCTGTGGGACTTTAAAAATTATAAATTTTATGTCATTTTTTCATGATTAAGAACTAAATATTGAACAAGTAAAGATTACTATTTTAGGGAAAGTCAAAATAGAGACTGATTCACTTGCAGAGATGACTAATTTATACACTAGCCTCACATGATTCAGAATGTGTGTATGACTCAATCCATTAATACACTTGGCTCCCATGATCTCTCCTCCCAGTGAAATAATGGTTATCAAGTAATAATAATTCAAGGTGGAGGCATTGACTTTGCCCTGTGGTAGTAAAGTGACATACTTAGAGCAGTTGTGTCTGTTTAAAACATTAGGTTAAGAAATGAGGTGTGAGTATTATTTTAACAGAAATAGAGGAAAATTTAAACTATTATATCTTATCTTCAGTATGGGAGAACTCAAATTCTTATGTAACTGTATTTTATTTATTTGTTTATTTTAAACAACTGGTAAACCTTCAAACCGATTGGCCAACAAGAGACATATCTTTAATGTTTAATTTTTCTAGTTGTCATCTAGCATCAATGTTTTGATAACACTTGCTTAATAATATAATTTAAAATCTGGAAAAGTCAAGCCCCCCCATCATTTCTGCTACTTTTTTCATTGTCTCCCTAGATATATATTTGCCAGGTAGCTAAAATATCTAATAAAAATGGCTCTAAACTAATAAGGATAGGAGAAAGAGGAAACTGCTTGTGTTTATTTGCCAAGCCAGGTTTGATAGAGAGAGCAGCTACAATGAAGATAAAAGAATGGCAATTCAGACAAGTTCAAGAAAGGAAGTAGTAGCAAAAGCAATGACTTGAAAGGTTTATGTAGAAATGCCCTAAGTATATGTAACAAGCAAAATGAACCATCCATCCTAATACAAGGAAGCATATTTGTTCTCACAGGTATCACTTAAATTGATGGGATGAAACCCATGACTAAAATATTTCTCTGGATGGATATACCTCACTCAAATAAAACAATTATATGTAAAGTGCTGGGTGGAATATGAGTAGCATGATATATTCATGTGAGGAAATCCAAACCACAAAAGGGGAAAGCTTAGTGGAGAGTATCTGGGTGAAGATTGTCGGATCATAGATTTAGAGTTGGAATGGGTGTCAGAAGGCATTTACTCTAATTTCATTTTATAGATGAGGAAACTGAGTCCTGTGAAACTTAATTGACTTGCCCAAGCTCACATGGATAGTAAGAATCAAAGTCAGGACCAATGGAGGGAGAAAGAGAAGCAATTTTGTTACCACAGTATACTATAATATCACCTGAACAAAGGAAGAAATAGATGAGTGTGGTCAACAGATCATAGACCTGGCACAGAGGCATAGTAGTTGTGGCATATTTCATCCTCCTCATTTTATAAGGCAGCTAGTGGCGCATTAGAGAGAGCCTTGGACTTTACATCTAGAAGATCTAAGTTCAAATGTGTCCTCAGACACTTCCAGCCATGTTACTCTGGGCAAGTCATTTAACCTCTGTCTCATTTTTTGCTCAACTGTAAAATGAGAATACTAATAGTACTTACCTCCCCAGATTGTTGGGAAGGTAAAAGTGAGACAATAGTTATAAAGTGCATTACAAATCTTAAAAGTGCTAGATGAGTTATCTATTATTATTATTTCATTTTTCTGTACATTTATTCATGCTTTCTTTTCTCTCTTTGCCAAAAGCAAAGCAAAAAAGATAATTTTATCCTTGAAAAGATAGAAGAGGGGCGTCTAGGTGGCACAGTGAATAGAGCACCAGATCTGGAGTCAGAAGGACCTGAGTTCAAATCCAGCCTCAGACATTTAACACAAAACTAGCTGTGTGACCTTGGGCAAGTCACTTAACCCCCCATTTGCCCTGCCTTCTGTAATGGGAATGTAAATTTGAAGATCTTCCCTGCCCCTAGGCTAAAGTTCACCTGGAGCCTGGGGTGGGAGGCTTGTTTTTCAGTAGATACTTCTTGATTGGCTAATGAGTCAATAAGGTTGTTACATAATCTGAGCCAGGAGAAGGCTATATAAGCCCTGATGTGTAGCTTTGTTTTGGGGCTCACTTTTAGAAGTGTTCTGTGATTTGATCAGATGAAAGTCTGGAAAGCCGTTGTCCAGAGCCCCCCGGCTTTGAAACCCAGATGTTGTTTGGTATGGATGTAATGGTCGGACAGTTTGGAAAAATGTCTACTTGATCTGTTTTTGTCTTGACAATTCTGTCTATATATTTTGAAGTTCAGGGTGCTGACCTTTTTCCCCTGAACTAGGTGAATGATACATATTTGACTGATTAAAGTAAGCTTGTTAACCCATTTTGAGTTGCTTTCCTTTATCAAAGCAGATCCAAGAACCTGTATTGGCAGACACCCTGGGGACGCTGGGGTGCTTGCTGCTACACCTTCCTCCCTCCAAAAAGCAAAAAAAAAAAAAAAGAAAGAAAGAAAGAAAAGAACTAACAAGGGAAAAATTCTATACTGGATCAAATTCTCACTAGTGGAACCAGATCAAATTCTTACTAATGGAGGAAATGGTTATTGAGGTAGGAATGATTTAGAATTTGTAGGAAAATGGCTACTCCCTCCCAGAAGAGGTGATAAAGGAAAGGAAAGCAGGATATAATCTACCATATACCTTAACATCGTTGGTGGTAAGTTAATATTAGTTGACTAATGCCATATACACATTCATATATGTATAACAGATATTTTAAATATATATTTGTGTGTATCTATATCAAGATATTTACACACACATAAATATTTAAGAAATTTTTTGTTTGTATCATTCTTATACCATAATGTATGCAGTGAGCACAGGATGGAATGCCTCTTGAACATTCAGCTAAATGACTAAGCTGAAATACAAACAAGAATTGAATAGTGTCCATGGTTTTTATTGTTCCTCCTTTTGGTTGAACTTATGATCTCATAGGTGAATGAAATTCCTAGTGTGGGGAACTTGTCAATGCAGAAAAACAACTCTTACGACATACAGTTTTTGGAAGTTGCCTATGATATTGAGATATTAAATACCTTTCCCATGGTCACACAGGTAATATGGGTCATAGGTAAGACTTGAATTCAGATCTTCTTGACTCCATGATTTGCTTTTTGCTATGTAACACTGACTTTCTGGAATCTATCTATGGTTATATTCTCTAGGAAAGAAAAAACTATTTCAAAAAGCATAAAAATTAGCCTTAAAAAAAGGAAAATTATATAGCTTTAAACCAAAGATTTTAGACCTGGAAGAGGCCTCCAAAGATCATCTAGTCAAGCAGTGTGATCCATGGTGAATCTAAGTCTCCTTCCTTCTAGGGTAATAGTTCTCATTCTATTATATTATGCTGCTGTTGGTTGATTTGGTTGATTTAACTTGGTTTGTTTTGTTAAGTAAATTGCTTACTGTATTTTGTTGGAGATTATATTGCAGTACCCTTTAGCATAGAATCTTTAGCACTGAAATTGTCAGACATGCTCACCCCCTACTCCTATATTGTAGGAGATAAAGGGTTAACTGTGTATAGCAGTCACCAAGAACAAGAAAGAGGAAGAAGTGCTTGTCAGAGATAAATATGCATGCTGTTGGCCACAGAAGATCCAGTAGTGGGGAAAGCTAGCTGGTAGCACTGAGTTTGGGAACAGACAGGAGCCAGACCCAACTGGATGAGATGTTGAGAGAAGCAGCCCAAACGAAAGAGGGCAAAGATGATTAAAGACTCAGAATGGAAGCCAGAAGCTAGGAAGTAAGGGAACAGCCAGAAGCATAATAATTTGTTGGTTGTGATGAAGGCAGATTGCCTTGTTGAAAGAGCTCCAATCTGCAACTTACTTTGAACAGAGTGGGGTATGCCAGCTACTTCTTTGGGCCAGGCTAGTTATTTGGGCTGAGGATTGGAATGCTATTATACACTTGTTGACCATGTAAAATTTAATAAAATTAGATTTCGTTAGCTTGAAAGGATACAATCAATAATCCAAGTATATACTGTTCTTTCTTTACTCTATATTAGTTATTTATGCAGTGTCTAATCAAAATAACATCCTGCTTGGCATTGGAAAGTCTGGGAAGTCCACCAAACCTCAGGACTACTATAGACTAGACTTTTATGGCTTTGGGGAGAAGGAAACCACAATAGTGTCTCAAGCCCTAGTCTCTGGACCAATTAAATCTTGAGAACAGGATCTATACTGTCATCAATATGGGCAGTCTGACCAGGCTAGAGGCAGCCCTGCCCTGCTTTCTCCTTCTACATGAATCTTGTCCATTTTTTCCCCCATAGATTCTCCATAAAGGATCCTCTCAATATGCCGAGAGACTTCCTCTAGATCTTGTCCAGTTCTGTGGGTAATAGTGGAGTACTTAAGTCTTCCCATCTGTTATCTATTTCCCATGCTATCGGTGTAGTCCAGCTTCTTTTCCAATCATTTATTTCCTTTGTGTTTTCTGTTATGCCATTTCATAGACTATCATTATAAATATACCAAAGCCTACTTGCACCTTCCATGTGTCTTAGAATGGAAGCTTCTTTAGGGAAGGGACTATTTTTCCTTTTCTCTTGTTTGTTTCCCTAATGCTTAGTACAGTGCCTTGCACTTAGGGTGCTTAGTAAATGCTAGTTGTTTTATTGATGTCTTTTATTGTGAGGACAATATGAGATATCTCTGACTCTTTCTAGATCTTCAGGCTTCGACCTCCATCCTGGTTGTATCACCTTTCTTTGTTAGGTCTGGTTTTGGCTGAACTTGAGCTTTTGAACAAAGCTCAAGCATTGTTTCTACCCCTTCCTGCTTCCTGCACATGCTCTTTGCCTAATTGCAGCTGTGCTTCCACAAAGATCACTGTAATGATTGACAGCCATACTGTATTTCCAGAAGAGCATTTGTATTGAAAAACTGAATCTCTGGGACTGGTAGCAGCTTGAGATCATTAAAAATACTGTATAATTTTCCAAATAAACTCTCCCTTTCTCAGACCAACTCCTTGTCCTTCTGTAGTGTCTTTGCCTATAATATTGATGTATTAATTCTGTTAATGGGGGGCAGAGTCAAGATGGTGGAGTAGAAGCAGGACCTCCCTGCAGCTCTGGCTTCCACCTTCCCCAGTCCATGTAAAAATGGGGTAAGCTATCTCATACAGAAGAGGCAAGGGAAAATGGTTACAATGGAAGGGAAGAATAGGAAGGCAAAAGGGAATGGGTCTACCTTATTCTCATTGAATTTGGCTTGGGGAGGGAATGACATACATACTAAATAGGGTATCTCACCCTCCAGGAGAGTAGAAGGGAAGGAGATGAGAGGGGGTATAATGGAAGGGAGGGCAGGCTGGGGGGGAGGGAAGTTGGAAGCGCCCACTCTTGAAAAGGGACAGGATCAAAGTAGAGAATAGAACAAGTGGGAGGTGGGATAGGAGGGAGGGAAATATCGTCAGTCTTTGACAATATATCTACTATGTTATTGTTTTGCATTAGCCACACATGTACAACCTATACTGAACTGCTTATCTTCCCAGTAAGGGTGGGAGACAAGGGAGGAAGGGAATGAATCTGGAATTCAAAGTTTTAAAATCAAATGTTTAAGTACATATATTATTATTATTAATGCTATTTTACATGTATTTGGGAAATAAGATATACAGGCACTGGGGCATAGAGATCCACTGGGAAAGTCAAAAGGGGTATGGGAGAAAATATGGGAGAGAGCAGATTAGAGGAGGGGATGTCCTGTGGGACTGCTATTTTGGGGCAGTGGGTAGGGGAAAAATAGAGAAAATTTGTAACTCAAAATCTGGTGGAAATGAATGATGTAAATCAGAAGTTAATAAAGCATTTGAAAAATGAAAAATAAAAAAATAAAAAAATTAATTCTGTTAATGGGCTATCTAATGATATGTTAGATATTGTTAAATAATTGTTTAGGCAATTCCTACTGTCTAAACAATAGATGTTTTTTCTTCCACTTAGTTTTCCTATATGGATTGTTAGATTGATTTCTTTTGAGTAATTATGGCCCTTATTAAGGAGGCTCCATAATATTCAGGTCTTGTTTCAGTTGTACAACATTATATGCAAATAGGGGGCAGCTAGGTGATGCAGTGAATAGAGAGAGCCCCCCGGTGCTCGAGTAAGGAGGATTTGAGTTCAAATCCGGCCTCAGACATTTGACATACTTACTAGCTGTGTGCCCTTGGGCAAGTCACTTAACCCCAATTGCCTTGCCTTCCCCCCTCCAAAGACAAAAAAACCCAAAAACTTTATATGCAAATAGGAGCCTCTTGAGGATCTTACTAACTACAAGAAACTCCTCTTCCATTAGAAAAGCATCTTTCACAACAGTGGAGAAGAGTCAATCATAAGCATTTATTAAGCAACTACTGTGTTCTAAGCTTTGTGCTAAGCACTGAGAATGCAAAGAAAGGTAAAAGACAGCCCCTGCCCTTGAGGTGCTAACAATCTAATGAGGGAAAGAACATGTAATAACTCTGTAAAAACAAGTTATAAAAAGAGTTTTAAGAGAGATCAGGGAAGGCTTCCTATAAAATGTGAGATTTCAGCTGAGACTTGAAGGAAGCCAGGAAGCAGAGATGGGAAGGGAGAGCATTTCAGGTTTGGAGGATGGTCAGTGAAAATGTTGGGTGTCAAGAGATGGAGTGTCTCATTTCAGGAATGGCAAGGAAGTTACTGGATCACAGAACATGCTTTTAGCAAGAGCATATCTTTTATACTTTGCTTAATAATAATTAGGTGGTCTTTGATGGGATTATTTCTTTGATTACAGATAAAATTATATTGATAAAATTCTGAGATTTTAATATATGATTGGGAAACTCCTTGTTGGAGAACAGGCTTTAAGGACATATTTTGTATTACTAAAGTAAATACTTTTAACTTAAGAGTCAGTGTACTATGATAGAGTCCCATTCTCTGGGTTAGGAAGATCCAGGTTCAAATCTTGTGTGTATGTGTTACTTGTTTTTAGTCATGTCCAACTCTTCATGACTCCATTTGAGGTTTTCTTGGCAAAGATACTAGAGCCATTTCCTCCTTTAGCTCATGAGGAAATTGAGGCAACAAGTGACTTGCCCAGGGCCACAGAGTTAGTAAAGTGTTTGAGGCCAGATTTGAACCCAGGAA
The DNA here is from genome assembly GCF_028583685.1 of Petaurus breviceps papuanus. NCBI lineage: Eukaryota > Metazoa > Chordata > Mammalia > Diprotodontia > Petauridae > Petaurus > Petaurus breviceps. The sequence continues at coordinate 28,534,371 of NW_027187460.1, read as the reverse complement.
GATGAATCTTTCCCTCTCTAGGGCCAGTGCTTTATCCACTGCGCCCCCCAAGCTGCCCTATGGGTTCAGATCTTACCTCAGACAAATATGTGACTCACACTCAAGACTCAGTCAATAAACATTTATTTAGTGCCTACTATGTGCCAGGCACTGTGCTAATCACTTCTTACAAATATATTTCAAGGAACTCCCAGTCTGATGGAGGAAGATAACACATAAAAAGAAGCTGCAAAGGGTATGAAGGAATACCTGGCAGCAGGAACATGATAAAGTCCTGTAGACAGGCTAGAAAATGTCTTACAGGGCTTAAGTTCCAGTGCTCATTTCATCTTGTATGATGATGAGTTTATGTAGATCATGAAGTCCAGAAGAGCAGGCAGGTAGGAAATGATGAAGTGCGTGTTCTGGCTGCCCTCCTTAAATGGCAGAGTATCTGGGAGGAGCTCTTTCTTGTCCACCCTCCACAGTCTGCATAAGAGAGAGGGAAGGAAGGGCCCCAGGGTCAGGAGTTGCTGAGAAGGTGTGCGTTTCTGAGTTGATTTCATCTTACAGAATGATGAGTTTCTGGAAATCATGAAATCCAGGAGAACACCTGGGTGGGAAATGTTATATCGCTAATCATTTAACCTCTTTCAGCTTTGGTTTCTTGACCTGAAAATGGGGGTGATAATACCACCTATCTTACAGAGTTATTATAAAGATAAAAAGAAAATTTATAAAAAGCATTTTGAAGGCATTAAAGTATCATGTAAATGTAAGTTATTATTATTATTAATAAAATGAACATAGGTTCTTCTAGTTTCTGAATCTTTGTGCAACTGTTAAGATGTGATCTGATACAGAATCATTTGCAAAAGCCTACTTGTTCCCTTTTCATATTTTCTTCAAGGATATTCTTTTGACTTATACACAGATTATTCTCATAAAGTACTTATAAAAAATGAGAAAATAGGTACATGAATTAATAATAATTTATGTTCTCTCAATTCCCATTTGAGATAGCTTGTAAAATGGCCCCTCATAGCGTTGAGGCACAGATTTCAGTGGTATGTATTTATTCTGTTCCTGATACTTTTTCTGACTTTCTCTCTGTCCATATAACTTTTTTCTCATGCAGCTTTTTTGGTACCAAAATGCCAGATGTTAAGATTCCTCTGTCATTAATGTTGAAAACAAATTATAGACACACTGACGAATTTGTGTCCCCTTTCCTCCTGTTTGTTGCCCAACTATTTTAATTGATGAATTAAGCTTTCAGGATAATGTGACTCATTTGAATTTCACAATACACATTCTCTAGGATGGTTTTTTCTACTTTCATTGCCCTAGTATTCACGAAATGTTCAAAGAATCAGAAGATGCCTGTCATGTATTCTGTAGACCTATCTATGGAAAATTTATGGAAGAGGATTGAGTGAAATTAACCCAAGATCAGCTGTAATCTGTACCAGTAGAGGGAGTTCCCACATCATTGAAATCATGAATCCAACTAACTGTTGAAGTAGTTACTACTTTATTTCTAGGATGTTATATAAACTGTGTCATATATAATATCCCAAAGTATTTTTATGAGTATAAGCGTATGAGTATTTTCCCCCTCAGTAAATAATCTCTCTAAACAGTTACAGAATCAGAAGCTTCTTTAGGTCTTTAACTCATTTGGAGTGCTATGTCCCATATCTGGGGCTCTGTCTTACCTGGGCACAAGACAGTCTGTGATCTAATCTTTTTGTTTTGTTTTAAATATCTATCATTCCTATGAACTATTCTAGACCTGTTCTTAGAAAGTGAACTGTCCAAATGAATCCTTTCTCATTTTTTCTTCTTAAGTGACCAGCAGGACAGTCAATTAAAGGTAAATTTTTTTTTTCTTTAGGATTTCATCAGTTGTCTTTTAAGATATAAACATAGAAAATAAAATCCTTGAAAAAGTAGAACGTGAAAAGAAATCCTATTTTGCAGCACTGAAATAAATAGATGCCTAGTTGAATAACTTTCAAGCAGTCATTTTGATAGTAAGGCTACATTATGTTCTCTCCAGAGTATTAGCTGTGCTAGCTGTGTCATCAGGCTTTCTTAGATTCCTTCTATGTAATTTGTATTCTTTACAGTTGGCCCTTTCTGATGCCAAGAGTAAAAAAGAACCATACAGAATTACTCATAGGTCTGGTTATTAGGATTACTAGCCACATTTCACGTAGACTGGTACTTCCTCAGAAATTGACTAGGGTTGGCATGTGGACCAAGAGATAAAGCTAACATTTTCTCATTCAATTCTAGGGGACTGAAGTGTATTTTAATATGTTGGTGTCATTCACTGACAGATTGCTACTGAATATTGATTTCAGCTGTTTCAATCATTTATTAATTGCTTACCATGCAGCAGGCAATGTGTTGAGCATTAGTGATATAAAGAAAGGCAAAAATCAGCCCTTGCCTTGAGGGAACTTACTGTCTAATGAGGGAGACCACATGTGGATAACAAAATATATACATAATAGATGAAAGCAATCTTTATTTGGATCTGGGAGTGGCTGGGGACCTAGAAAGGCCTTATGAATTAGAGCTGGATATATAGAACTCTGAATCATCTGCATAGAGATAATAATTGAAAAGAATTATGTATTGAATCAGAATTTTTATTTTACTTTTACCAACTGTACCTGACAACCTTAACTTTTGTTACTATCACCAGTGTGGGTGATAGAAACCAAACAAGGAAAAAGGGAATTTTAATTTTTTTGACATTTTTGTTTTTTGTTTCTCCAGATTAAATTGTTCCTTTTCTCCCAGAATTGTGCTTACAAAACTGTAGAAGACTTTGAAATATTACTTTAAAAGAACAAAAACCTTTTATATTCTTATAGAATCTCAAGTAAAACATCCAATAGATGAGAATCAGTCTTTTAAAGACCTGAAGTGATTCCAAAAGCTTTCTCTCTAACCTATTATTTAAATTTATTGATGTCTTTTATTTACTTTTAGTTTACAACATTCAGTTCCACAGTCTCTTAAGTTTCAAATTTTCTCCCCCCTCTTTCCTCCCCCTCCCATAGCATCATGTAATCAAATATAGGTTCTACAAATACCTTCACGTTGAACATTGGTCATGTTGTAAAGGATTATAACCAATGGGCTGAACAGTGAGAAAGACGGGATAAAACAAAATAACACAACGAGAGAGAGCCAACAGTTTGCTTCCGTCTGCAGACTCTGTGGTTCCTCCTCTGGTTGTGGATATCCTTTTGTATGATGAGTCTTTTGTAGTTGTCTTCTAACCTTGTATTTCTGAAAGGAGTCCAGTCTGTCAAAATTAGTCGTCACACATACAATGTGTCTGCAATTGTGTACAAAGTTCTCCTGGTCTAACCTGTTCAGATGCTTAATAACCCTTGCTTCCAAGAAATACTTTCTGTAGCTAACTTAAAGTGAATAAAGACATTTATTAAGCATTTACTACATGTCAGCTACTGTGTTGAATACCGGAGATACAAATTTAAATGTAAAACATCTCCTGCACTCATTAAGCCTACATTCTGATGGAGGAGTGGACAATACACATAGGGAAATGATGTTTATGGAAGGGTGATTTGAGTAGAGTTTCAGAGCCAGAAATGGAAAGCATTGGGGAAAGAAGAGGCCCCAAATTCAAGTAACTGAAGAAACGAGGTGCAAAGTGTCTAGGATGAAAATGAGAACTTTCTGTTCCTTGGCAGTTGAGAGCTCAGATGGCTTAACAGCTAAGCCTTTGCTTCTCCCAAGTTTGATCTCTGGAGGTTGGGTTTGGAGAGTGGGCTAATGTTATGAAGAGGTTGGAAAATTGTTAAAAGGAAGAAAGGCATCAGAAAACAAAAGAATAGGCCACAGATGCCAATTCATAGAATATTAGGAGTGCCTTAAAAATCATCTTATTAAACTTCCTCATTTTAGACATAAAGAAACTGAGGCCTAGAAAGGCTAACTGACTTGCCAGAAGTCACACAATGAATCATTGAGATGATGTAGATGACAGTATCCTTTTTGGTGACCTTGAGCAATTTATTTAGGATTTCTCAGTCTGATTTCCTACTTGGCTGGAATGAAAAAGATATTTATTATTCATCTGCTTTGATTATTTTTTATGAAAAGCACCATATTACATCTTAATTATATACAAAATAGAAATTATAGTAGAAAGACAGAAGTTAATCAATTATGTAATATAAAAACTGACAGTGTTCTTTATTGTATTAAGATCGATCAGCCTCTAGCCATACTTCCATCAAGTAGGGCTATGGAAAATATAAACTTAGAAAACAGCCTTTTTAGGGATAAAGGGTTTATAAACTAATCCCTAGAAGATGGCCCAGCATTTAGCACAGAAGTTGAACATAGTAGCTGCTTAATAAATGTTTATTGATTATTGATTCATGGAGCAATTGGTATTGCTCAGTATGAAAAAGGAAATGGACGTGGATTTAATAATGGCCCTCAAGTAGAAGAAAAATTTCTATATATGGTAACTAATTGTTCTCTATGGAGGAAACAGATTTAAAATTACAGTATTAAGAATTTAGGTTAGAGCTTTCTGGCAAGGATGGTAACATGAAAGATTCTAGCTAAGCTCAGCTTCCCTAAAAAATGCCCCAGCAAGAATTTTTTAAAAGAGCACCAGAAGGAATAAAGATTTAATATATACTAAGAGAAACAATAGTGAGACTTTTTCTAATAGCAAGTGATCAGAGAGATACCATTCTATTGTGTGCTGATCTCCTGGGCTGGAGTCTTCCCATTTGTAGGAGACCCTTCCTGCCTGCATGGGATCAGAGAGACATCATTCTACTGAGTGCTGGGCTGGCCTCTTCCCCCTTTCAGGGGCCCCTTCCTTCCTGCAGAAGCCAGGGAAACACCATTTCTTCTTCTTGTTTCCATCTGTTTCTTGGCCTGACCTGCCTTCAGGGACAGGAGAGAAATACTTTCATTACTTCTCATCACTGATCCCCTAATGATGTTAATAACTTTCCTGAACTCATTTAGAAATGATTAATAAATTCCCATCTAGTCATACCCTCTTCATCTCATTTATCCTGAATGCTTGACTATCATCTCACAAACTTGTTATTACTCTCACTACCCACTTGCCATTCCATACTCCCCTCAAGATGTTGCACTCTAAAGCTATCCACCCCATCCAATATGGAATATGCTCTCAGTAGGTAATAAAATTGCTTTCATCTTAAATCTTTTCCTTTTTTATTCCTTTAATCTTTTGACTCTCACTGAGACCTGGCTCCCCCGGCCTGTGACATAGCCTCCCTGGCCATCCTTTCCAATACTGGTTGCACTTTCATTCCTCCCTCCCAACTTGTTGCTCAAGGAGGGTGATTTGGAATATTTCTTGCTCCTTATTGCCTCTTCCAGGCTCTTTCTCCCTCCATCACTCTGTAACTTCTCCTTCTTTGAGATTCATTCAATCCATATCTACTATCTAATCAAAATTCTGGTAGCAGTCATCTACTACTTTCTAGGACATTCCCCTTCTTTCCTCAAGTTCAGTCCATGACTCACAGACCTTCATAACTCCTGTCCTCATATTAGGGGACTTCAGCCTATATATTGATACACCCTCAAATGCCCTTACCCTCTACTTTTTTACCTTTCTTATTTCCCTTGACATACCCTTCCCACCAACTTTAGCGACCCATGAAGAGGGTTATACTTTTGATCTTAGTATCCCCATAAATGCTCACTTTAGTGTTTATGAACTCTGAAATTCCCTTATCTGTTGTCATGCCTGCCACCTCACTATCTGCCTTGCAGCCCCAAACCCTATTCTTCACCCTCACATTGACTACCAGTCTCTTGACTCTTTTTTTTTTTTAAAGCAATTGGGGTTTGGTAACTTGCCCAAAGTTACATGACCAGTTATTTTGTGTGGGTGTTAAGTATCTGAGGCTGGAACCGATCCCAGGTCCTCCTGACTCCAGGGCCAGCGCTCTTACTAAGGGCCACCTAGCTACCCCTAGTCTCTTGACTCTTGAGTGTTTTCCCAGGCTATCTCCCCTGTACTGGCTATACCCTTCTTCTTTCCTAACCTTGACATCTTAGTGAACCAGCTCAGCTCTACACTGCTTTCTTCTCTTGACTCCCTTATTTCCTTATTCTGTTTCCAGTCTTATCCAGCCAAGCCTCAGCCTGGGACAATTTTTACCATCTTCTGCCTTTGTTCCTACTCATGTGCTGATGAATGAAGCTAGAGAAAGTCATAAAACCCTGCTGACTGGATCCACTGCCAATGTGTGTTATCTCACCTAGGCCCTTTTTACTCCTCCTTAAATTTTCCATAGCTGTCCTTGCTACCTTCTCAGCTGAGAAGCTTGCCTCATTTTACTGAAAAAATTGAGGCCATTCATCAAGAGCTTCCTCTTCTTCCCTCTTCCTCAATTCATATATCCCAGATGCCTTTTGCCGCTATCTATGCCTTCATCCACTGACTTACATAATGACTTTACAAAGATAAACCAACCCTTCTCTATTCACAAGAGATCCCATTCCATTTTGTCTTCTCCAGCAGATTGCCTGTTCTATAATACCTGCTCTTTTATTTATCTTTAATCTTTCCTAATCTGCTGGCTACTTTGCAGCTTCCTATAAACCTGCCCATGTCTTTTGCACCCTCAAAAAGTATTCATCCCTATCCATTCCCATTAGTTATCATCCTGTGTCTCCTTTTTGTGTCTAAATTCTTTTCAGAAGACCATCTGCAATAGGGATCTCAACTTCCTTACCTCTCATTTTGTTCTTAACTCTCTACACTTTGGTCTCCAACTCCATCATTCGACCAAAACTCCTCTCTCCGAAGTTGCCAATGATCTCTTAATTGTCAAATCTAATGGCCATTTCTCAGTCCTCATCCTTCTTGACCCCTGGAGACTTTGATATATTGATCACGCTTTTTCTTCATTATACTTTTTTTCTCAAAGTTTTAATGATACCACTCTTTCCTAGTTCTACTATCTGACCACTCTTCAGTCTCCTTTGTTGGGTCTTTATTCAGGCCATGCCCACAAATCATGAGTATCCCTCAGGGCTCTATCCTGAACCTTCTCTTCTCCTTCTACACTATTTTACTTGGTGATCTCATCAGCTCCCATGGATTCAATTATCATCTCTATGTTGATAATTCTCTTACCTACTAATTCAGCCCTAGCCTTTTCCCTGACTTTCAGTCTTGCATCTCTAGTTGCCTTTTAAATCTCTGCAATAGAATGTTCTGTAGATATCTTTAAACTCACTACGTCCAACACAACTCATTATATTCCCCCCCGCCCAAGGCTTCACCCACTTCCAAACGTCCATATTGCTATTAAGCGTATCTCTATCCTTCTAGTTCCCCACTCTTGCAACATAGGCATCATCCTCTACGCCTCTACATCTTTCATTCCCTCTTCACCCCCCACCATAGCCAATGTGTTGCTGAGCCCTATTAATTTTGCTTTTGCAATATCTCTTGAGTATATTCTTTTCTCTTCTCTTAACACTCTAATGCAGGTCCCTAACACCTCAAGCCTAGATTATTGCAGTAGCCTGCTATAACAACCCCCCCCATTCTAGAATATCCCCCACTCAGCTATCAAAGTCATTGTCCTAAAGCATAGTCAGACCATCTCAACCCCTTCCCCCCTAAATTCCAGTGACTTCCTGTCACCTCCAAGAACAGATATAAAATCTTCCATTGGTATTCAAGTCCCTTTATAACCTGCCCTCCCCCTTCTTTCCAGTCTTCTTACACTTTCCCTTCCCAAATTTCCACATATGCTGCAATCCAGTGACACTGGCCTCCTTGTAGTTCCTACAAGATACTATCTCCCAACTCAAGGCATTTTCACTGTCTGTCCTCCCTGCCTAGAATTCTGTCTTCATCACTGCTGTCTGGCTTCCTTCAACTCCTAGGTAGAAGTCCTATCTTCTACTGTAAGCCTTTCTTGATCCTTCTTATTTCTAATGCCTTTCCTCTGGTGATTGTTTCCAATATCCTGTGTGTATAGATTGTTTGTACTTAGCAATTTTCATGTTATCTCTCCTATTAGACTGTGAACTCCTCAAGAATGGGAATAGTCTTTTAGAACTGTCATTTACCTTTCTTCATATCCCAAGTGAGCTTGGCACAGTATCTGGCTCATAGTAGTCTCTCAAATATTTATTGACTGACTGACCAGGTAAATATGGAAACTAAGAAGACAGTGAAAAAGACAAAAATAGCTTCAATCTTGGTTAAATCTGTGAAACATACTGGAGCATTTAAAAAAAAAATTTTGGGCAGATGGACTCAATTTCCATAAATGTATTTTCTGATGATAGGGTATTTTAGTGCTAGTTAGCTATCAAAATGTGTCTTACTCTTTTTTTTTTTTCAGGTAAAAGATAAAGATTACCTAAATCTAACACCAGATCTAAAAGCATTAGTTGAAGAGAAGTTAGTGGCTTTGAAAAGTAGCAACACAGAAGAAGATTTGAAAAAAGATGACAGACTTGTGCAGTTTCGCAAACAGCTGAGAGACGTGAAGAAGCAATGTAAGTGTTTTGAAAAGTTGTTTTATAAACTTTCCAATAAAAAACTGGACACTGAGAAATATTTACTATTCAAATTTGTAATCAGTTTTATCAGAATTCTCAGTTGACAGAATTTGCAGATCTCTGACTTTATGAAACCAGCTTACTCAATTTACTGCTGCCTTTTAAACTGGTTCTTCTACTGTATTTTTGTGTCTCTTTTTCCTTTCATTGGAGATCAGTTGGTTGATAACTAAAAAGTTAATGACTTCTTAAGAATGTTAAGAAAATTTCTCAGCTTGCTTTTTTTTTAGTCATAATAACTGTCTCTTTTGTATTTGCATTTTAAAAATATTTTTTCTTTTAAATTTATTTACTTTTAGTTTACAACATTCAGTTCCACAAGTTTTTGAGTTCCAAATTTTCTCCCCTTCTCTTTCCTCCGCTATACCCCCCCATGGCGCCATGCAATCCGATATAGGTTCTACATATATTTTCACGTTAAACATTAGTCAAGTTGTTATGAAGAATTATAATCAATAGAATGAGCAACGAGAAAGAAGAAGCAAAACAAAACCAAACGAAAAAGAGAGAGCAAGTAGTTTGCTTCCATCTGCATTAACTCCACAATTCTTTCTCTGGATATGGATAGGCTTTTCCATCATAAGTCTTTTGGAGTTGTCTTTATAGCCTTACATTACAGAGAAGAGCCCAGTCTATCAAAGTCAGTCATCACAGATATGATGTGTCTGTAATTGTGTACAATGGTCTCCTGGTTCTGCTCCCCTCAGTCAGCGTCAGTTTATATAAGTCTCTCCATGTTATTATGAAGTCCCATCTGCTCCTCATTTCTTATAGCACAATAGTATTCCATTACATTTATATGCCACAACTTGTTTAGCCATTCCCCAATTGATGGGTATCCCCTTGATTTCTAGTTCTTTGCCACCACAAAAAGAGCTGCATATGTACATATGGGTCCTCCTTCCAGTTGTATGATTTCTTTGGGATACAGCCCTAGGAGTGGTATGGCTGGGTCAAAGGGTGTGCACATTTTTATAGCACTTTGGGCATAGTTCCAAATTGCTCTCCAGAATGGTTGGATCAGTTTACAACTCCATGAACAATCCATTTGTGTTCCAGTTTTCCCACATCTTCTCCAGCATTTATCATTTTCTTGTTTTGTCATGTTAGTTAATCTGGTCAGTGAGATATGGTACCTAAAAGTTGTTTTGATTTGCATTTTTCTAATCAATTGTGATTTAGAGCATTTTTTCATGTGATTGTAGATATCTTTAATTTCTTCCTCTGAAAACTGCCTGTTCATGTCCTTTGACCATTTATCAATTGGGGAATGACTTGTATTTTTATAAATTGGACTCAGTTCTCTGCATATTTTAGAAATGAGGCTTTTATCAGAGACATTGGTTGTAAAAATTCTTTCCCAATTTTCTGCTTCCCTCCTAATCTTGGTACATTGGCTTTGTTTGTACAAAAACTTTTTAATGTAATCAAAATTATTCATTTTGCATTTCGTAATGCTCTCTATTGTATTTACATTTTTACAGTTTCTGAGTAGTCAGTGAACATTTATTAATAGCTAGCAGTACTTATTATCTTCTAGGACCAGGTGTGGAACCTGTGGCCTTGAGGCAACATGTGACCTTCTAGGTTTTCAAGTTCGGCCCTCTGACTGAATCCAAACTTCACTAAACAATTCCTTTTATTAAGGGGATTGCATTTGAGGAACTAGAGGATCACATGTGACCTCTAGGCTGCAGGTCCCCACCCCTGTGGCACTGTGCTAATTGGAAATACAAAGGAAGGTGAAAAACAGTCTCTACCCTCAAAGAACTCATGTTTGAATGGATGAGAAAACATACAAATAGCTATATTGAGAGAGCTATATTCAGAGTAAATGGAAGGTAATCTTAATAAGGAACTTGTGTGTCTATGTAGTGAATGGGCAGATGGAACCTAGAATGGTATCCTGTACAAGGTGGGGTTTGAGCTGAGTCTTGAAAAATGTCAGAGAAGCTAAGAGATGAGATGAGGAGTATTCTAAGTAGGGATAACAACTAGGGAAAAGTCCTAGACATGAGAGAGGAAGTGTCATGTGCAAGGAATTGCAGGTAGACCAATGTAACTGGATCCTAGGGTTCATGAAGGAATGAAAGGTGTAAGAAGGCTGCGAAAGTAGGAGTTATCAAATGCCAAAAAGAGCAGTTTATATTTCTTCCAGAAGGTTATAGGAAGCTACTGCAGGAAAAAATCATCTTGGCATCTGGGTGGAGAATGAATGGGAGCCAGGCAGTTCGTCAACAAGCATTTATTGAACATTTCTTTTGTGCCAGGTGCTGTATTAAACCCAGATTACTATGTGTTGGGCACTGTGCTTAGTGATGATACAAGTACAAGCAAAAAGAAAAGCAGTCCTTGCCATCAACGAGCTTACATTATAAAGGGGGAGACAGCATATAAGTAAGGAACTGAAGTGGGAGGAGGAGTTTTTAAGCAGGGGTTACTAAGTTCAGAGAGTGAAACATGACTGATATGGAATCCTCCTCTCCACCCCCCATGGAGGCTTTACGAAGGGGGAGGAGCCCACAGGTGCAGAGTTAGGCAGCTGAGGCATGATGGTGTGGTCAGGAGAATCAAGGAAGTGGGAAGAAATCAGGAGTGTGAAGACATTTGAGAAAGGGAAATTAGTTAGAAGACTTGCAGTAAGCTAGGCAAGAGGTGAGACTCTAAGACTAATTTGCAGAGAGGGTGCTGATTTGCTTTTGTAGTGGGAATTTCTTTCTGTGGAGTTCCATGAACCAATAAAATCACAAACTCTGTTCGTGTCCTTCTTATTGAAGCTTCACTTCCTCCTCAGTAATGGGGTGCACATTTATCTCTTTAGGAGTTATAGGTGAAGCAAGGCCTTTTCATAGTCTTACATTGCCACCATCTATTTAATTTTCATGCTATGAAAAAGAGTGCTGTTGCATAATTTTAGGCAAAGATTGACTTCATGTATTTATTTGTACTTTGTGATATCTATTTTGAAATAGCCTTTTACATATAAGCATTTTCATTAAACTGATGCTGAGATCTTAGAAAAGGATTAGGGAAGCTCTTGTCTATTTAACAAAGAGCTTAAGTTTCACAATTTCAAATGTTTTGCAATTTTAAAGAAACCTTTAATTTTAGATTTATATGATAAGCATTTTTCAACTGTATATTCTTAAATTTAGTTTCTGTTCATTGTTGTAGTACTCTATAATTTGTTTCATCCAGATGGTCAGTGTTATTGTAATTCAGTTGTGGTTCTTAAATGTGCTAGGGAATTTGCCTTTTTCCTGTTTATAAAGATAATGTGTTTTACTTCAAGGGCCAAGGCATTTAGTTGTACTTAGTGATTTTCAGATGTTATATAATATAAACCAAAGGTCAGATTATCTGGAAATTGGAATTTCTTCCCATTCCCTTCACTGCTTGCTTCTCTTTTTTATGGAGGTTTGCTCATAATTAAGTATGCGGGACATGTAGGCAAGTTTTACCTGAAGGGCTACATCTTCTGTTTCTCTTCTTCCTTCCCTTTGATTTTATGTTCTCTCATCATCTTTCCCTCCCTCCTCCTTTTTTTCTTCCTCACCCTCTCTGCTTCTTTTTCTCTCCTTTTCCTTCTTCCTTTTAAAAAGGGAAAACTAGTCATTTTAAAAATTATGTATACAAAGAGAAGCATTTTCCACTTCTGTGGATAATAGGAATCCTAAATGACAAACAAGTAAGACAGTAATGTTCTTTTAAAGTCCTATCTAGAATATATTTTAAAATTTAAATTGTTTTATAAAGCTTTCAATTTTAGTGCAGTTTTCTTTATTATAGGCTAGACCGACATCAATCATCTTTTAGGAAGTCTAGTCCTTTATTTTTAATTATAAATTGATTGTTTATATCCATTAGCACGAAAAATACTTCCATTTCTATATTCCATTGAAGATGCACCTTCCTCTCAATCAGCACTTTCTTTCTGAAGTGATCAGTATTCCACCTTTTGATGTTTTCCATTAAGGTTTTTTTTTTTTTTTGAGGAGGGAAAGCAAGGCAATTGGGGTTAAATGACTTGCCCAAGGTCACACAGCTAGTAAATATCAAGTGTCTGAGGTCAGATATGAACTCAGGTTGTCCTGACTTCAGTGCTCCAGTGCCCTATTCACTGTGCCATCTAGCTGCCCCCATTAAATTTTTTTTAAAAGGTTGACACCTATCAGTCAAAAAGTATTCATTAGGTAAAGCATCTATTGTGTGTGTAAGACACTGCGGTAGGCATTAGAAATAAAAAGTTATAAATTAAACACTTGCCCTTAAAGATATTACATTCTGTCGAGGGAGACAACACATATATTACAAAATGATATATGCAGTTATGTACATATTATATTATTAAACTACCCAGTAATTTATTTTGGTAAATTATATTCGACAAATTATTTAGATAAACAAAGCTGAATAATTGATTTAATAAATATATGATCTGGCAGAAAGCAAGCTAAATGTATAAAAGTTTGGAAAATAAGATCCATGAAGAAAAGACTAAAGCTTTAAAATTAGCATAGTATAATGAAAAGAACACTGTCTCAGAACTCTTAGGATTATAGTTATAGAGCCACTGGAGATCTGAGATATCATCCATCATAACCTCATTTTACAGAAATGAGAAAACTGGATTAGACAGGATTTGCCCAAGATCATTCAGCTAGTGAGTAGAAGAAGTAAGATTGTAATTGAAGTCCTTAGATTCCAAATTCAATGCATTTTCTGCTGTATCACATTAGTACTGTCGGTATGCTTCAGTGTTAGGTTCAAGTGAGAAGGACCTGGACTTTTTAATCTTGGCTCTGCCGCAAATTAGCTGTGTTACTCTGAGTAAATCACATCTTGTTTCTGAGTCTTATTCTTGTTTATAAAATGAAGGAATTGGACTAGATTTTAAACAAAGTCCCTTCCAGCTCTAATCCTCTGTGATTCTCTGACCTAGTATAGCCTAGAGAATAAAAGAATGAGGACCTAATTCGAATATAGAAGGGATTGTAAAGATGATTACAAAATAGAATGAAAATGAATTACTTTAAATTTGCTAAATAGATATCCAGTCCAGGCATTGTAAATTAGTAGTAGTATTAAATGGCCTCCAGTAATACTGATGTGATCTTGCCTGCATTAAAAGAAGGATTTTTACCATATTATTGGAAGTGATATTTGTATTGCATTCTGCCCTGGTCAGACCAAATATGTAATATTTATATGCCTGGTTTTGCATATCTTTTAAAAAAGATCTTGCTAAATGTCGTCCAGAGGAAGATGACCATAAGATATTCAGAATACAGGTATTCAAAACTCTGTAACACAAGCTTCAGTTGAAGGAATTCAGAATGAGAAGAAAAACCATAGGAGAACGTGATAATTTTCCTCAAATATTTGAAGGAGCAATGTGTGGAAATCACAGTATCTCACAGCTGGAAGGTAGCTCAAGTAAAAGGAACAAACCATATCCCAAAGCAGCCCATTATGTGTTTGGACAGCTCTTATTTTGGGGAAGTTTTTTCTTACATGAAGCTGAATTTGCACCCCTCTACATCCTACCTGTTAGTTCAAGTTCTGTTCTCTAGAGTTGGGCAGAATGTGTTTACTCTTCTCCATGACCATCCTTCAAGAACAGAAAGTAGAGGATTCAATCATGTTTAATTCTAATTTACTTATAAAAATTTGCTCAAAGACTACAAAAAAGGGCTTGATGTTTGCATATGCCATTTCCTCAAATTTTCAGGTATCTTGATATATATATATATATATATATTTTTTGAAGTAGATATATATATATATATATTTGCTTTTTGGAGGGGGGGAGGGCATGGCAATTGGGGCTAAGTGACTTGCCCAAGCTCACACGGCTAGGACGTATTAAGTGTCTGAGGCCGGATTTGAACTTAGGACCTCCCGACTCCAGGGCCAGTGCTCTATTCACTGTGCCACCTAGCCACCTCCTGAATATATTTCTAATCTCATTTCAATTAAGTGTGAAAAAAATACATTTTGAGCTCTTACTCTTATTCCAGGTATATACTGATCATCATCATTTGGATAGGGATAGGAGCTGTACTAGTAATCTCATTGGTGGAGGGCACTACCAAGCAAGGAAATTCTTTCCAGCAATGTTGTCTTCTACTTTCTCTGTGAACAATAGTTTTATGCAGTTACCTAGAGCACTGAGAGATTAACCAGTGACTCTCCCCGGGTCATCATGTGTTAAGAACTGATCTGGAACCCAGATCTTCCTGGTTTCAAGGCCTACTTCTGCAAGTACTTTACCATGCTGCCTTTGAGCTCTTCCTCAGTAATAAAAGGGGTCAGCTAGGTTACCATCCAGCTATGGTTAGAGTATTGGGCCTGGAGTCAGGAAGATCTAAGTTCAAATCCAGTCTAAGACACTTACTAGTTATATGATTCTGGGTAAATCACTTAACCTCTGTCTGCCTTCATTTGCTCTTCTGTAAAATGGGGATAACAATAGCACCTATATCCCAGAATTTTTGTGAGTGAGGATCAAATAATAGAATATTTCTAAAGCTCTTAGTACAGGGCCTGGCACATAGTAGGCTCTTTTAACTGTTATTATTTTCTTATTATGTATATAGCAGTATAAGAAGCATTATAAGAGATAAATTTAGCATATTTAGCAAATTTAGCTAAATTTAGCAAATTTAGAATGGTTAAATTTAATATAGTAGGCACTTATTTAGTGCTGATTTATTGGAGTATTCCATGTCTTCAGGGAATCCTCAAGAAGGTATGAAAAGATAATCATGCTAAATGCCCAAAACAGGTTCAGAGAATTGAACAGTAATTGTGGGCTGTAATTGCTAGGAAAGGATTAATGGATGAAGTGAAATTCGATTCTTAATTCTTGAAGAGATAATCTAGAATTGGGTGCTTAAAGGTTGGGGGAGGGGCACAGACTTTTATGTGATAATAACAGTATGAGGAAAAATGTGGAAAGGAGAATGAGCCTATTTGGGGGACAATTAAGTCAAGTCAAAAAGCTGGAGGAGTTTGCATATAATCTTAAAGACAAGGAGGAGTTTGTATTTGATGGTAAAGACACAAGGGAGCCACTCAGGCTTTCTGAGTGAGGAAGTGACATGGTCAGACTTGAACTTTAGGAATTTCACTTTGGCAGCTTTGTAGCTACTGGATTTTAGATGGAAGATGCTGTAGGGAGATCAGTTAGGAGGGTATTCTGGTATGAAAGGGGAGAAGGGCATGAATGTTGTAGAAGTAGAAAACTTTTCTTAATTTATTTGTTGCATTAATTTTTTAAAATTTTGTATTCTAAATTCTTTTCCTCCTGCAACCCTTTCTCCACCTCTCGAGAAGGCAAGTAATGTAATACCCATTATACATGTGAAGTCATACAAAATATATTTTTATATTAACCATGTTGCCAAAAGAAAAATAAAGTGAAAAAAATGCTTCAATATATATTCAGAATTCATCACTTTCCTCTCTGTTCTGAAGGTGGCTAGGACTTTTCATCATGAGTTCTTTGAAGCTGCCCTGGACCTTTGTCATGATCAACTATTTAACAGTTGATCATTGTTACAATATTGTTGTTGCCGTATCCACTGTTCTAGTTCTACTTACTTGACTTTGTATCAGTTCATATATCTTCCCATGTTTTTCTAAAACCATTCCCCTTGTCATTTCTTACAGCAGAGGAGTTCTCTATCACAATCTCGTATGACAACTTGTTCAGCCATTCCCCAGTTAATGGGCATCCCCTCAATTTCCAATCCTTTGCCACCACAAAAAGAGGTGTTATAAATATTTTTATACATATGGGTCCTTTTCCCTTTTCTTTGATCTCTTTGGGATCCAGACTTAGTTGTGATATCACTGGATGAAAGGGTATGCACAGTTTTATAGCCTTTTGGGCATATTTCCATATTGTTCTCCAGAATGGTTAGACAAGTTCAGAGCTTCACTAGCAGTGCATTAGTGTACCTACTTTTTCACATCCTCTCTAGCTTTTGTCATTTTCCTTTTCTGTCCTGTTAGCCAATCTGATAGGTGTGAGGTAGTACTTTAGAGTTATTTTTAAGTTACCTGTCTCTTAATTACTAGTGACTTACAGCCTTTTTTCACATTATTATTGATGCTTTGATTTCTTCCTCTGTAAATTGCCTGTTATCCTTTCATCATTTATAAATTGGTGAATGGCTCTTATTTTTATAAATTTGGCTTGGTTCCCTATACATTTGAGAAATGAGTCATTTTTCAGAGAAACTTGCTGTAAAAATCTCCTTTCCCTCTACCCACTCCCCATTTCCTGCTTTCCTTTTTTTTTTCTTTTTGGAGGGGGGAAGGTAGGGCAATTGGGGTTAAGTGACTTGCCCAAGGTCACACGGATAGTTTTTTGTTAAGTGTCTGAGGCCACATTTGAACTCAGATCCTCCTAACTCCACAACTGGTGCTCTATTCACTGTGCCACCTAGCTGCTCCCTCCTGATTTCCTTCTAATCTTGGATAAACTGATTATGTTTGTGCAAAACCTTTTCAATTTCATGTAATCCAAGTTATCATTTTTGCCTTCTGTGATCCTCTCTATCACTGGTTTAGTCATAAACTCTTCCCTTATCCATAGACCTGACAGGTAAAATCATTCATGCTCCCTTAATTTTGCTTAGTAAAATTTTGCTGTTACCTTTATGTCTAAATCATGTACCTATTTTGAGCTTATGTTGGTATATGGTGTGAGCTGTTGGTCTATGCCTAGTTTCTCCCAAACTGTCTTCTAGGTTTCCTAGCAATTTTTATCAAATAGTGAGCTCTTAAACCGAAAGCTTGGGTCTTTGAGTTTATTGAACATTATATTACCATGGTTATTTCCTACTGTATATTATGTTCTTGATCTATTCCACTAAACTACCACTTATTTTTTTATCCAGTACTAGATTGTTTTCATGATTACCACTTTTTAATACAGTTTGATACCACCTTCCTTCACATATTTTCCCATCAATTTCCTCAATACTCTTGACCTTTGCTCTTCCAAATGTAGTTTGCTATTATTTTTTCTATTTCTATAAGATAATATTTCTTTTAGTTTCATTGGTGTGGCACTGAATAAGTAAATTAATTTAGGTAGGGTTGTCATTTTTGTAATGTTGGCTTGGCCTACTCATGAGCAATTAATATTTCTCCAATTGTTTAAATCTGTCTTTGTGTTAAAAGTGTTTTGTGATTATGTTTATATAGTTCCTGAGTTTGTCTTGGCAGGTAGACTATTAAGTATTTTATACTGTCTGCAGTTATTTTAAATGGAATTTCTCTACCTCTTCCTGCTGATTTTTTTTGCTAATATATAGAAATGCTAATGATCTGTATGGATTTATTTTGTATCCTGCAACTTTGCTGAAGTGATTAATTTTTTATTTGCTTTTTTAGTTGATTCTCTAGGGTCCTCCCATTATATTTTTGGCAAAGAGTGACAGTTTTGTTTCCTTATTGCCTATTCTTATTCCATCAATTTCTTTTTCTTGTTTTCTTGCTATAGCTAGCATTTCCAGTAAAATATTGAATAATAATGGTGATAATGAATGGAAGTAGAATTAACGAGAATTGGCAACTGTTTAAGATATTGTATTGAGATGGTAAAGATTCAAGAATGGGTCTGAGTTCTGTAAAACCCCTCCCCTTTTGAAAATAAATTTTGTTGATATCTTTTATTTTTTAGCCACTTATATTTCTCACTCCATCCTTTTTCCATCCTCTCCCATAGAGTTGTTACTTGAAATAATGCTTTTTTTTGGAGGGCAGTTGGGTTTAAGTGACTTGCCCAAGGTCACACGGCTAGTTTTTGTGTTGTGTCTGAGGCTGGATTTGACCTGACTCCAGGGCCAATGCTGTATTCATTGTGCCACTTAGTTGCCCCTAAATACTTTTTGCTTTTTTTTTTGGAGGGCAATTGGGGTTAAGTGACTTGCCCAAAGTCACACTAGCTAGTAAACGTGTTAAGTGTCTGAGGCTGGATTTGAACTCAGGTCCACCTGACTCCAGGGCTGGTGCTCTATTCACTGTACCACCTAGCTGCCCCACTTTTTTTTAATATGAAGAAAAAAATAGTTCTTTAAAACTAACCAATATGTCAAAAGATGTTATATTTTGTATTTCTCACTCATGGTCTACTACTTCAAAGAAGTGAGGTGAGATCTCTTTTAAAAACATTTATATTTATTTATATATGTATATATAATTTATATTCATTATAATCTTAGAGCATTTATTTTCAATTATTTTGAATTGGGGATAGGGAGGAAGTTGAGTGAAGATAATAGCAAGGTAGGAATAGTGAAAAGCAAAATTACATTCTCTATCCTGAAGGGGGGAAATAAAAAGAGAGAAAATAAAGAAAAGAATTATAAAGAAATGCCTTAAATTACATCTTAGATAAGGAAAATCATTGAAAAAATTGTGGTATAGAAATGTTATGGAATTTTACTGCAGTATAAGAAATGATAAAAGATGGTTTCAGAGAATCCTGGCCAATGTGAATTGATGCAGAATGAAATAAACTGAATTGAGAGAAGATTTTATAAAACAACAATAATGTTGTAAAGAAAAGCAATTTTGGAAGACTTAAAGAGTTCTGATCAAAGCACTGACCAGCCAATGTCTCCAAATGATCAATAATGAAGTACATTACACACCTCTTGACCTAGAGGTGACGGACACAAGGTAAAGATAAATATTTCTGGACATAGTCAATGTTTGGATTTGTTTTCTTGACTATGTTTTTTGTTACAATATCAAATTATGCTAGAATTAACATCCAGGTAATTTTATGATTGTCATGGTTATCTTGAACTAATCGCATACATTAAAGGCAAAAACCATTCCGTACTCTGATGGGGCTAGTCCATAGATTTTAAGTGACTTAGCCAAGTTTCCACGTCTAATTAATGGCAGTGCTAGGAGGAAAATCATAGGATTATAGATTTAGAATTACAAGGGACCTTAGAAATTATCTAGTCCAACTTTATAATTTTACAAATGAGGAAACTAAGGCCCAGTTTTAATCAACTTGTCCACTGTCACATAGGTAGGACTTTGAAGATAAAGGCTATTTTATTTTTGTTTGTTTTGCATTCCTGTTGCTTAGCACCTGGTGTGCCAGGTTCTGTGCTAAATTGTGGTGATAAAAAAAAAGTCAAAAAACAATCTTTGTTCTCAAGGGGCTTACAATCTAATCAGGGAGACAACATAAAAACAACTATGTACAAAGAAGCTACATATAGGATAAATTGGGGCAATCTCAGAGGGAAAGCATTAAGATTAAGAGGGACTGGGAAAGACTTTTTGCAGGAGGTAGAATTTAGCTGCGACTTGAAGGAAGCCAGAGAAGCCAAGAGGTGGAGATGATAAAAGAAAGAATCCCAGCCATAGGAGATAGCCAGTGAAAATGCCCAGAGTTGGTAAATGGATTGTTGGCTTTCTGGAATAGCAAGAAGGCCAATTTCATTAGATCTAGGTGTATGTGGAGGAGAACACAATGTTAAGATTGGATTGGGGGAAAGGGAGGTTTTGAAGGGCCTTCATTATGAACTTTCAATCCTTTTACATTTTTCTAATGAATTCATTATCCCATTCACCACAGTGTCTTTTTCAAAAATATCATCCTTCATTAAATCTCCCATGAGAAACTTACCTCATGGGAGGGAGTGGAAGTCATAAAGATCTTTAAATGCCAAGGAGAGGATTGTATATTTTATCCTGGAGGTAACTATTGCATTTTATTGAATTGAGGTTCAGGGTGTCATGTTCAGACTTAATTCTTTTGGAAGATCAAGATTCATCTAAGTGGAAGATAGGGCTCCAGTGGGGAGAGACTTGAGGCAGTATGACCAACCATAAAGCTACTGTAATAATCATGGTTTGAGGTAGTAAGGGTCAGCAAGAGAGCGGTGACAGTATCAGAGAGAAATAGGCGTATTAGAGGTGTTATGAAGGCCATAGCAACAGATTGCATATAGGAGGTGAGAGTGAAGGGTTGATGATGACTCGTGATGCTTAGTTTGTAAGCCTGGGGAACTGGGAGGATGGCAGAGCCCTTGACGGTAATTGGGAAGTTAGGATGGGGCAGAGATTTTGGGGGAAATACAGTGAGTTCAGTTTTCAACACGTTGAGTTTAAGATGTTTATGTATGTAACAGCAAGCACCCTAGCATACCCAGGGTGGCTGCTAGCATAGGTCCTTAACAATCTTACTTTAATCAAACATATAAGTGTGTGTGTGTGTGTGTGTGTATGTATGTGTGTATCATTCACTTAGTTCAGGGGAAAAAATCAGCACTTAATTGAACTTAAGAAAATGCAAACAGAAATTACAAGGAGAAAAAAAACACAGAGAAAATAACGTAATTCAACAGACCAACAGACAGGGCTTCTAACTTTATGACTATTACATACATACAGTGTTAGATACCAGAGAGAGAAGCACCAACATCTGCGTTTTCAAAGCTGGGGGGCTCAGTGGCTGCCCAGAATCTCATCTGGCCAAATCACAAAATTCTTTCCATGAGTGGGTCCCAAAGCAAAACTTCATGTCAGGGTATATATAGCCTTCTCTAGGGTCAGAAGACATCACAACTTTTGTGACCCTCTGCTTACTTACAAAGTAACAAAATGTGTGCCTTCCTGAAAGACAAGCCTCCACTAAGCAAACTTCTCTTGTTGGACTCCAAGTGAGGCCGGTTAGGGGCAGGAAGATCTTCAAATTCCTTAGGCCTGTTAAGGGGCAGGGAAGATCTTCAAATTCCCTTACCATTACAATGGGCCATCTAGTTTGAGATAGCCAATAGAGAATTGGAGACTTGAGATCAGGAGAGAGGCTAAAGTTCAGCTAGATCTAAGAATCATTGGTATAGAGATGATTTTTGTCCTAGGAGCTTATGAGATCACCAAGTGAATGAAATAGTATGAATGGAGAAGAGAAGAGGGACTCCTGTTAATGGGTGTGACATGGATGATGATCACTTAAAGGAGACAGAGAAGAAACAGTGAGTCAAGTGTGACGGGAAGAAGGGGAAATAGTGTCAAGAAATTTGAAAGAAGAGAGCTGTTGGTATCAGAGACTGCTGAGAAGTCAAGAAGGATGAGGTATGAAATATGGCCGTTAGATTTGATAATTAAGAGACTTTGCAGAGAATAGTTTCAGTTGAATGATGAGGAAGGAAGCCAGACTGTAGGGAGTTAAGACTCAAATGAACAGAAAGTAAGTGAAAGCAGCAATTGAAGGTGGCCTTCAAGTTTAGCCACAAAAGAATGGAGAGATATAGGAGGATAACTAGTGGAATGGACAGATTAAGTGAGGGTATTTTGATCCTGGAGGAGACATGGACCTATTTGTAGGCAGTACAGAAGCAGCCAGGAGACAGAGATAGATTAAAGATAAGTCAGAGAGCAGGAGTAATAGAGAGGAGCAGTCAACTGGAAAAGATACTGATGGAATGGGATCACGTGTGCATTTAGAGGGGTTTACCTTGGGAAGGCAGAGGGCTGCTTCATTATGTGAGATGGGTAAAGGAGGAGATGGTGTTGGAAGGCATCTTAGTAATGTGAAATTTTATGTGATATGAGGAGGGGAGAGATTTTGTTGTGAGCCTCAATTTTTTCAGTGAAATATGAGGCAGAGTTCTCATGAGAGGTTTGAAAATGAATGTGTTTTTTTTAAAGGCACTATATTGAGTGGAAAAGTGAATCACTTAGGGTAGTATAAAAGGGAGTGCCCTGCTGAGATTATGCAACATAAATTTATAGTGGGTCCAGGTAACATGGTTTCATGATTTTCTCCCACTTCATTCAGTAGCATGTAAGTAGAAGTAAGAGCAGTGGTCTTTCCAGACTCTTCTTGGAGACCTACTTTACAATTTTTGGTCTCTCAAATAAATTACTCTTTCTAGTAGCAGTGATGATTCATTGATGACCAAGATAGTAGGTTTATTTCAGTTTAATTCAACAAACATTTATTAAACCTCTGCTAAAGATTCCTTGACTTCAAATAGTGTATATACATTTTAGAGGGGGTGGATTAATATTACTATAGATTATAAGGTGTTTTATGAAGGCTATTTAATTACATTTAATATGAACCCAAGCAAGTAAATACAAAATAAGTAATTTTAGGAGGAAGATAGTAATAACAACTGGAAGAATCAGAAAATACTTTCTGGGAGGATCATCTATATTGTGTTTTGAAGACAGTTTGGGATTGCATCGCAAATATGAGGGGCCACTTGTGCAAAGGCAGAAATGGAATTTGGAATGTCATGGATTAGGGACCTCTCATACGCCAGCTGGGGGACAAGAAAGAATGATTGCATGAAGCGGGGGTGGCCTTGGTCATATCATTTAACTTCCCTGGGCCTTGTTTTCTTTTTTATTTCAAAGTAGAAGGATGTACTGAAGAGTCTCTGAGCTCTATTCTAAATCTAGAGCTGTTATCTTAATATGAAATGTTTGAAAAGGTGGGTAGCAGCCATAGTGTGGAATTCTTTAAATGACATACTGAGGATTTTTATTTTTATCTTAGATACTATAGGGAGTCCCAGATTTCTGAAGAGGGAGTAAGGCATGTGTGACATGATCATGTGATCAGATCTATATTATAAGAATATTAGTCTGGCAGCTGTTTGAAGCTATAATAGTCCAAGTAAGAGTAAGTGAACTAGGTTAGAAACTGTGAGTAGAGAAATTAAGATAAATAGGAGAGAAGTTGTGGGAGTAGAATTTATAAAAAAAAATTTGGCAGCTGATTGGATATGGAATAATGAGGGAGAAAGATGACCTAAGGATAATTTTGACATTGCAAATCTGGCTGACTGGAAGACTGATGGTGCCATCAAGAGAGCTAAGGGTATTTGGAGGAGAGATAGGGTTTTGGGGAAATATAATGAGCTCTGTTTTGGCAGTGTTGAGGTGCAGATGCCTATAGGACATCCAAGGGTTAATATGCAGCAGTCATTTAGTTGCTACTATGTGATTGGCATTCCACAGAAAAATTAAGATGAAATATACAGATTTGAGAGTTATCTACATAAAGATGATAATTGAGTCCAAGGAAGATCATACAATCACCAAGGGAAAGAATATATATGGAGAAGAGAACATTTCACAGGGCAGAGCCTTACTTGTAGAAACATAGATCTCCCTTAGAAATCATAGTAACAGCTTCAAAAATCTGTTGAATGGTGTTTATAGTTATGGCTCAAACTTCTTGTATTGATTCTTTTTTTTTCTGCATCCATTTTTTGCTAGAAGAAAAAAATAAAACCAGTCAATCAATAAACATTTATTAAGTGTCTAGTACCTGCCAGGCACTGTGCTAAAGCACTGAAAAAAAAGAGAAGTAATAGAGAAATGAATGCTGTTATATGCATATAATGATAATGCTACATATAAAATGATATTATATACATGTAATATACTGTAGAAGGCTCTCTCAAAACTATAAATTTATATATTTATTGCATTCAAGAAACTTATTGTGTAGATGGGGACAATACTAGTGATGGATTTCTATCAGTATTTGAAGTACCACAAGGAAGAGGTTACTAAGTAATTTTAACTTTCTATGCCTCATTTGGGGGGGGGGGGGCGCTTTTTGGAGGGTGTAATGGGAATGTAAATTTTTAAGATCTTCCCTGCCCCTAGGCTAAAGTGCACCTGGAGCCTGGGGTGGGAGGCTTGTTTTTCAGTAGATACTTCTTGATTGGCCAGTGGATCAATAAGGTTGTTACATTCTCTGAGCCAGGAGAAGGCTATATAAGCCCTGATGTGTAGCTTTGTTTTGGGGCTCACTTTGAGAAGTGTTCTGTGATTTGATATGGATTCTGGGAAGCCGTTGTCCAGAGGGGGGCCCCCCCCGGCTTTGAAACCCAGATGTTGTTTGGTATGGATGTAATGGTTGCACAATTTGGAAAACTGTGTACTTGATCTGTTTTTCTGTCTTTATATTGTCTGTATATTGTGAAGTTCGGGGTGCTGACCTTTTTCCCCTGAACTATGTAAACGATACATATTTGACTGATAAGCTTGTTAACCCATTTTGAGTTGCTTTCCTTTAACAAAGCAGATCCAAGAACCTGTGTTGGCAGCAAACCCTGGGGACACTTGGGGTGCTTGCTGCGACAGAGGGAAGAAGGCAGGGCAGTTGGGGTAAAGTGACTTGCCTGAGGTCACACAGCTAGTATGTGTTAAGTGTCTAATACAGGATTTGAATTCATGTCTTCCTGACTCCAGGACTGGTGCTCTATTCACTGTGCTGCCTAGCCACCCCTATGTCTCAATTTTTGAATCTGTAACAATTTTTTAAAAAAGAAGAGTTTAATGAGATGACTTGTAAGGTCCTTCTTGCTTTCAGTCCTTTGATTCTTTGTATAAACTGTTTTCACTTTACATAAATTTGAAGTTGAATTAACCAAACAAATCAAACCATTCCAATTTTGGCAGTATATTCCTAATTTTACACCTATAGTCCATTACGTCTGTGACAAGAGGTGGGAGTCATGCTTCACTGTCAGAACTCAGAAATCTTGATTTTCTATCACATTGTAATGAGAATCATTTAACATGTTTTCCTGATTCCCTTTACTTCACTTTGCATTAGTTCATACTAGTCTTTCCAAATTTCTTGTATTCGCTATTTTTTGTTATTTTAATCTGAACCTGAGATTTCATCAGTACAGGAAACTCCTAGTACCTCTACCAATCTATATCACCAACTCATCTGTAACTTACAATCTTAGATGATGAAGTGATGCCCCATGGCCACATGTAGTATGTCAGAAGCAGGAAATTGAACCCAAGTATTCCTGATTCCTCTGTATGCTTCTCCATTCTGTTGCTTATTGTGTCTTCTGATGAAATAATATTCCATTTATATTCTTCTATTTCTGGTATGTATAAGGGACTGTTTAAAATTTATAAGAAAAAACCAAAACCATTTCTCAGTTGTCTAAGAATATGAACAAACAATTCTTAATGAAAGAAACCTAGGCTATGTATTGCTATTTGAAAAAAAAAAAACGCTCCAAATCACTACTAATTAGAGAAGTGCATATTACAATAATTTTGAGCAATTCCGTCTCACACCCATCAGAATGGCAATGATAGCTAAAAAAGGAAAATTATAAATATTGGAGGAACTTTAGGAAAATAGGTATTTTATAATCAATTTACTTATTTATTTTTAGTTTTCCATTCATTTCTCCAAGATTTTGAGTTACAGATTTTCTCCCCATCTCTCCCCTACCCCCCCCACCTCAAGATGGCAAGTATACTGAATACCCCTGCCCTGAATCTGCCCTCTCTTATATCCCTTCCTTCCCTTCCCCTCCCCCCCTTACTTTCTTGTAGGGCAAGATGGATTTCTATACCCTATTGCCTGTGAAAATAGGTATTTTGATGCACTGTTGTGAATCTGTGAATGAGTGCAAGAGATCTGGAAAGCAATTTGAAATTTTACCCAAAAAGTCACTAAACAATGCATGCCTTTTGACCCTGTTACTATTGCTGATCCCATTCCATTAGAGACCAAAGAAAGGAAAAGTCCGTTATATTAAAAAAAATACTTATAGCAGCAGTTTTTGTGTACATAAAAGACTGGAAACTTAGGGAATGCCTGTCAGTTGAGGAATGGCTGAATGAGTTGTGACAGATGAATGTGATAACTTACTATTGAACTGTAAGACATGAGGAAATAGATGATTTCAAAGAGAGAAGAAAGACATATAAACTGATAGAGTGAAGTAAATAGAAGCAGAAGAACCATTTATACTGTAACATCAATAGTGTAAAAATGCACAATTTTGAGGACTTTTATAAACAAGTAAAGAATGAAGACTTTTATAAACAAGTAAAGAATACAGTAAGCAGGAGAACAATTTACACAATAACAACACTGTAAAAACAAGTAAGTTTGGAAGCTGCGAGAACTATGATACAGTGACCATTCATGGAGCCAGAGGACCCATGATGAAATGTACTCTCGATGACAGAGAATTAATTGAGTTAGTAGGTGTACTTTTAAAATGTTTTCTCAGCTTTTATTTAGTATTTTATTTTCCCCCAGTTACATGTAAAAACAGTTTTTAACATTAGTTTTTAAAACTCTGGGTTCCAAATTCTCTTCCTTCCTCCCTCCCCAACTCCCTCATTGAGAAGGCAGGCAATTCTATATATATTATACATGTGTGGTCATGTAAAATATATTCATATTAGTCACGTTTAAAAGAATAGAGAAAAAACCCTAAAAAATAAGGAAAATTAAAAAGAAGTATGCTTCAATTTATAGTCGGACATCATCAGTTCTTTCTCTGGGGATGGATAACATTTTTCATCATAAGTCCTTCAGAGTTGTCTTGAAACATTGTGTTTCTAAGAATAGCTAAGTCATTCGTGACTGATCATCTTACAATATTGCTGTTACTTTGTACACAGTATATGTCACTTTGCATCAACCCATGGAAGTTTTTCCACGTTTTTCTGAGAGCTTCCTGTTTATCATGTCTTGTAGTACAATAGTATTCCGTCATAATCACATACCACAACTTGTTCAGCCATTCCCCAATTGAAGATCATCCCCTCAACTACTGATTCTTTACCCCCAGAAAAGAACTGCTATATGTTCTTATAGGTCTTTTTCCTTTTTGTTTTTTATCTTTTTTGGGATACAGACCTAGTAGTGGTATTATTGTGTTAAAGAGTGTGCATGGTTTGATAGGCCTTTGGGCATAGTTTCAAATTGCTCTACAAAATGTTTGAATCAGTTCACAACTCCACCAACAGTGCATTAAAGTTTCAGTTTTCCCATGTTCCCTCTAGCATTTGTCATTTACCTTTTCTGTCCTATTAGTCAACCTAATAGATATAAGATAGTACCTCAGAGTTGCTTTAATTTGTATTTCTCCAATCAATAGTTAGCTAGAGTATTTTTTCATATGGCTATAGATAGCTTTGATTACTTCATCTGAAAATTGATAGTGTCTTATGATCATTTATCAATTGGGGGAATGGTTCTTATTTTTATGAATTTGATTCAGTTCTCCATATGTTTGAGAAACAAGACCTTTATCAGAGAAACTTGCTTCAAACTTTTTTTTCCCACAGTTACTGTTGCTAACTGTATTTCCTTCTATCCTATCACCCTTCCCCTCGTTTATTCTATTCTCTTTCTCCTTTTACCCTGTTCCTCCTCAAAAGTGTTTTGCTTCTGACTACTTCCTTCCCCAGTCTGCCCTCCTTTCTATCAATTCCCCACCCCCTTTTCTTATCCCCTTCCTCTCCTACTTTCCTGTAGGGTAAGTAAGATAGATTTCTATACTCAACTGAGTGTATGTTATTCCCTCTTTGAACCAATTCTGATGAGCATTCACTCCCCCTCTTCCCCTCCATTGCAAAAACTTTTTATTGCCTCTTTTATGTAAGATAGTTTGCCTCATTCTACGTTTCCCTTTCTCTTTCTCTCAGTACATTCCTCTCTCACCCTTTAATTTTATTTTTTTATCATCCCTTCATATTCAATTCACACAGGTGTTCTTTGTTTATATATGACCTTCTAACTACCCTAATAATGAGAAAGGTCTTATGAGTTACAAATGTCATCTTTCCATGTAGGAATGTAAACAGTTTAAACTTATTAAGTCCCTTATGATTTCCCTTTCCTGTTTAACTTTTTATGCTTCTCTTGAGTCTTATATTTGAAAGTTAAATTTTCTATTCAGCTCTGGTCTTTTCATCAAGAATGCTTGAAAGTCCTCTATCTCATTGAATGTTCATTTTTCCCCCTGAAGGATTATACTCAGTTTTTCTGTGTACATGATTCTTGATTGTAGTCCTAGCTCCTTTGACCTCTGGAATATCATATTCCAAGTCCTCTGATCCCTTTGTGTAGAAGCTGCTAAATCTTGTGTTATCCAGGTTTTGTTTCCATAATAGTTGAATTATTTCTTTCTGATTGCTTGCAATATTTTCTCCTTGACCTAGGAACTCTGGAATTTGACTACAGTATTCCTAGTTTTCCTTTTGGGATCTCTTTCAGGAGGTGATTATCTAGATTCTTTCCATTTCTATTTTATCTTCTGGTTGTAGAATATCAGGGCAGTTTTCCTTGATAATTTCTTGAAAGATGGTGTCTAGGCCCTTTTTTTGAACTTTCAGGTAGTCCAGTGGGATAGATAGTAGTCTGTTAATTTTTTTAAATAGGTATTAGAGAGTGGTGCATATGTGAAATGTTGCATGCACTTTCAGATGAAGTAATTGTATTATTAATTGTTTTAATTTGTTATAGAGACCTCTTATGAAATGAGAATAATCTGTAAATATTTTTAATGTCAAACAAAACACATAAACAAAACTTAAAAAAAAAAGGAAAGCAAAACCAGTGCCCAGATTGAGTAACATCTTTCATGCTATTCTGAATACTCTCTTAGTTTGTTTTTACGTTACAATTAAACAGTTTCTAGTAGAAGAAAAAAACATTTATATGACACAATTTCCTAATAGATGGGTAACTACTTTTCAGTTATTACAAAAAATGCTACTATAAATATTTTCTTTATATGAGACTTTTTTTCCCTGTATTTGATCACCTTAGAGAATTTAGATAGTGGTAGAATTGCTGGGTGATCTTCTTATTTAAATCCAAATTGTTTTCCAGAATGTTTAACTCCACCAACAATATATTAGCATGTCTGTCTTCTAATAGCCCTCTTAAGCATTGATCATTTTCATCTTTTGTCATTCCAAATCTGAAAGATACGAAATAAAACCTCAAAGTTGCTTTTAATATGTAATCCTTTTATTTCCTCTTATTATTTGATTTGGAGAATTCTTTCATGTGATTGGGGGGGGGCTTTTTGGAGGGGGAAGGCAGGGCAATTGGCGTTAAGTGACTTGTCCAAGGTCACATGGCTAGTATATGTTAAGTATCTGGTCAGATTTGAACTCAGGTCCTCCTGACTCCAGGACTGGTGCTCTATTCACTGCACCACCTAGCTGGTCCTCTTTCACATGATTTTTGATAGCCTGAAATTATTCTTTTGAAAACTGTTCATATCATTTTACCATTTATCTGATAAGGAATGTTTCCTATTACACATGCTCACATGTGCACATGTATTTATGTCTTTCATAACAGACCATTCTCAGAGATATTTGCTTCAATGATTTCCCCTTCTCATCAACAGTTTGCCTTCCTTCACTATTAATTTTTGTTTATGTTTAAGGTAGCTAGGTGGCACACTGCTGGGCTTAGACTCAGGAAGACCTGAGTTCAAATCCAGCCTTAGCCTCTTATTGTCTATGTGATCCTGCCAAGTCACTTAACCTCTGTTTGCCTCAGTTTCCTTGACTGCAAAATGTAGATAATAATACCATCTACCTCCTAGGGCTGTTGTGAGGATCAAATGAGATAATTATAAAACACTTTAGCACAATGCCTAGCATATAGAAAACTATATAAATTTTAGGTATTATTATTATATGAAATATTTTAGCTTTATGTAATAAAAATTATGTATTTTATTGTGTATGATCATTTATCCCTTCTACTTGCACAATATGCTTCTTCCCATGCTTGTCTTCTTCTCCTTTTAAAATAATGTGCTTTTTTA
Source organism: Petaurus breviceps papuanus (assembly GCF_028583685.1). NCBI lineage: Eukaryota > Metazoa > Chordata > Mammalia > Diprotodontia > Petauridae > Petaurus > Petaurus breviceps. Next base: position 28,504,123 of record NW_027187460.1, on the reverse strand, counting down.
TATTTAGGACCATTTAGAGCTTATTTTGTTATGTGGTATAAATTTTGATCTAAACCTTATTTCTGCTCAACTGTTTTCCAATTTTCACAGTAGTTTTGGTCACAATAAAGCATCCTTAGCCTAATAGTTGATATTTGAGGCTTTGTGGAACACTAAGCTATCAAGCTTGATTTCTTTTTACCCACTCTGATTTGTATAAGTCAGGGATCTTATGCCCTCTCTCTTACACTTGCTTTCCTTGCTATATGGAGTATTGCTTTTTTTTTTTTCAAATGCTTTATTAACTTCTAGTTTACATAATTCATTTCTGCCAGATTTTGAATTACAAATTTTTTCTCCATTTTTCCCCTACCCACCACCCCAAAATAGTGGTCCCACGGGATATCATCCCTCCTCCAATCTGCTTTCTCCCATATCTTCTCCCATACCCCCTTCGACTTTTCCAGTAGGGCATGACGGATCTCTATGCCCCAATGCCTGTATATCTTACTTCCCAATTACTTGTAAAATAGTAGCTATATGGAGTATTGTGCTGTCCCAAACTATATTAAGTTTAACTTAGATAATTTCTCAATCAATCAGTTCTTTTTTCCAATTTCAAATGAAGAGTACTATTTGATATGCTAATAGACCATAATGAGGCCATCAGTTAGATAAACAAAGCTTACTGGTTGTGATGGAAAGTTATAAACAGGGGAGGTCTAGGTTACTAGTTGCCCTAGAACTGGGGTGGGGAACGTTCTGCCTCAAGGCCACATGTGGCCCTCTGTGTCCTCAAGTGCTTCCCTTTGACTGAATCCAAATTTCATTGAACAAATCCCCTTAATAAAAGGATTTGTAGGATTTGTTCTGTAAAACATGGACTCAGTAAAAAGGCTGCACTGAGGGGCCTAGAAGGCCACATGTGGCCTCAAGGTCGTGGGTTCCCCACCCCTGTCCTAGAAGATGTTGATATCAGACCTCATTGCTAATATGAGAACTGTTAGTCTTTACCTTTATAAGCTTCCCATCACCTCATTTCTAAGTATTCTATAACAATCACTAAAGTACTGAATGGTGAAGAGGTTCAGAAAGAAAGCAGCAAATTAAAATATGGGAAAAGTGGCCGGGGGGGGGGGAGGGCCCACAATTACTTTGGATACACTGTTAGTCCAACTATGGGACATACCCTTTTAAAAGGAAAAGCATTTCTAGGCATGTTCTGAAAAGTATTCCCAATTATAGACTACATTCAGGTTTTACGCAAGATAGATTGGAAGTAGAGGTGGGATTGTAGCTTATATTTAGAACAGTAAAGAAGAGATGAAAATATTAAGGGAGTTTGAAACCAGTTTGCTAAGTCTATACCTTTACAAGGTTATGAGTACTATATGACAGTTGCGGTTATGATCATGGTGTCAGAGTTAGTTGATGCTCTCCAATATTTTCACCTTAATTATTTTTATTGTCTAAGTATATTTTGGTATTGATGACATTTTGAGAATTATCAATGGGCTTTTAAGAAAATTATTTAAATATGTGATATGTGAAGATTTTCTGTGTTCTTTATTATTTAATTCAAAACATTTTCTGAATTGAATGGATGAAACTTAAGTTTAATAATATAATATCATGGGGAAAAAATAAAATTCATTTAAAACTTTATTTTACATCAGACTTTGCTGGATTACATTTTTCCGTTTTCATCATAAAATCTTATAAGCGGAAGAAACTTCAGGGATTATGGAGTCAAGCCCTTACTTGAAGCCAGGATCTTTCTATAGTATTCTCATCAAGTGATTGTATAGCCTTCACTTAAAGACACATAGTGACAGGAAACTTTTTGGAGAACTTATTACAAAGCTCTGCTTATTTTGAGATGAATTCTGTTCCTTCAGATTCTATCTTTTGGACTTTGGTGTGTTTGTAGGGCATATATTTGAAGAAATCAATCATGTTCCTTATAGTACTTCCCTTCTATAAGCAAATACCCATCATTTCTTCAGTCCATCATCATATGGCACATTTTTCAATTCCTTCATCCTGGCCAACCTTTTAAGAAAGTATTCTAGCTTTTTAATCATCTTCATAAAATGTGGAGCTCAGAAAATAAGTGAAGAACCTTGGTCAGTAAGTTCTAGCAATTTTAGGTAGCATAATTTGGTACATCATAATGATAATGGTTTAAGGGAGTGTTCATCCATCTCCTAGTTTCCATTATGACCTCTGTATGAATGGAACTACAGCATGATCTTCCCAGCTGTTTAGATGTTTCCTTCTAGTGTCAGTCTTCTAACCTGGTCCTGTACTGCTCCCAGGTAATTGGAGACATGCAATTCTATCTGCTTCCCTTCACCTCTTTCTGTCCTGGCCTGTCTATGGGAAAAGGACAGAAATGGCATCCCATTAATTTTTCCCAACTACTAGATCCATGTTTTGGGCTCCCTGATCCCCTAAAAGGACTCCATTCTAATGCTGAATGTCTTGTGATAAGCCCACCTGAACTCATTAGCACCTTCTTACCCAGTCATGCCCTCCCTATCCCTGTGATTCTGAATCCCTCCCTGTTATTATTTATACCTTGTCCTCTACCTCTCATTGGCCTTTACCTTACTCACCCCTATATACTCTGCAATCCAGCAACACTGCTTTCCTTGCTGTTCCTTGAACAAGACACTCCATCTACTGACTCCAGACATTTTTATTGCCTGTCTTCTGTACCTAGAATTCTCTCCCTCCCTTTCTTAATTCTCTTTAATCTTAGTGTCTTCTGTTTGTTGATTAACTATAGTTTATCATATATATGTGCATATATATGTAATATATATCATTTTGTGTGTATATATACATACACGTACATGTACATATACATATATACACATTTGCCATTATTTGCATCTTGTCTCCACAGTTAGCCTGTGAGCTTCTTGAGAGCAGAGACTGTCTTTTGTCTTTCTCTTTGTATTCCCAGCACTTAGCAGAGTGACTGGCACATACATGTAGCTGCTTAATAAAAGTTTTTTGAGTTAAATGCTCTATTTTTGCTTCAGAGACTATCTCTAAAACCCAGGTTATCTTGTCCACTTGACCATTTCTCCTTCCCTCCTTTCTTGACTGTGACATTGGCACTACCATGACTTTTGAAGCCAAACCTGAATGTCATTTTTTTACTCCCATTGTTTCCCTTATATCTCTACTGTCACTAAATCCCCTCATGTCTACCTTTGAAAAACATCTTGTGGGGTGGCTAGGTGGCACAGTGAATAGAGCACTGGCCCTGGAGTTAGGAGGACCTGAGTTCAAATGTGGCCTCAGACACTTAACACAAAAACTATCTGTGTGACCTTGGGCAAGTCACTTAACCCCAATTGCCCTCCAAAAAGCAAAAAGAAAAAAAAAGAAAAATATCTTGTATCTGTCTTGCAGATAGATAAAAATGTCTTGTTTTTATCTTTTCCTGTCCATCTTTCAGTCCCAAGGTGCTACTGACAAATGCTGTTTGCTTCTGGTCAGTCTCCTTCCCCAAGGTCCACAGATATCTGTGTGTGTGTGTCTTCTTAAGCCATACTAGGCTGGACAAATGACTCATAGTGACTTCTTTTTGGCTTTTCTGATCAGAATTTGGTCTGGTGCGTTTTCTAGATTTTTGTGGAGGGAGCTGTGCCTCCTCCTACTTCATCATTTTGACTTTGCCTCCTCACCTCACCCTTAGAAGTCAATAAATATTTATTTTAAAAGTCTGTATGCAAAAATGATTATACTGCTGAACGTGAAGTCAGGAAAAAGTGGGTTCAAATGTCACCTCTAACTTTTAATAGATAAATAGATTGCAAGCATTTGGTAAGAGCTTTCTATGTGCCTGTGATTATGCTAAGCACTGGAGACAAAATTTACCCAAGCATATTCTGCTTGCAAAGAATTTGCTTTCTACTGTGGAAAGGCAGCACATAGAGGAAAGCTGGAGAGGGAGTTTGGTCTCCTGGTGGTGTGGTATAGAGATGGCCTGAATGTTGAAGAAAGAGCTAGAAAGTTCACCTCTCTGAACTGGGGGGGACTGAGGAACAGACTTCAAGGTTATGGTGATGAGAATGTGAGGATGATTCTAGAGTGCAAGTAGCATGGTGAGGAAATGATTGGGAAGTGTTGTGGGGATCTGGTTTTGGGTGAGATGAGACAAAAGTTAGTCAACAAGCATTCATTAGGCTTTTATTTTGTGCCTGGCAATATATTAAACACTGAGGATTCAAAAAATGAAAAGGAAATTTTTGCTTTCCAGCAACTCACATTCTGGAGGAGAAGATGCCATGCAAATAATTACAAATATAAGACACATAGGAAAAGGTGGAAGGATATCTGAGAGTTCCCTCCACGGTGGCAGTTTTGGGGGTACAGTGGATTCAGGAAAAACCTCCTGCTGAGGGTAGGATTTGAGCTAAGTTTTAGGAAACTGGGGGATCTAGGAGGTAGAAATGAGGAATTAGAGCCTTCCAGGCTTGTGGGATAGCCAGTGAAAAGGAAGAGGCAGAACATGGAATGTTATTTGCAAGGACCTACAAAAAGACCAAGGTTTCTGGAATGTAGAATATGTGGAAGTGAGTAAAGTATGAGAAAACCAGAAATGTAGGAAGGGACCAGGCTGTGAAGAGCTTTAAAAGTAAGTCAGAGGGTTTTATATTTGATTCTTGAGGTAAAATGGAGCCACTGGAGTTTATTGAGTAAGGGAATGCAGTGGTAATGACTTTATTGGGGGAGACTTCTGAGTCATGTGGCCAACAGGATGGAGGATTTAAGAGATATTTTCTCCTTGACTCTTGACCTTTCAGATATCTCCAAAATAGAAATTGTGAACAACAGATAAACCAATTTCACCTGTCTCTGTGATATAAGATATGAAGAACCCTAATGAGGTAGCTACCAATGAACTAATAGCTGAAAAGTCTAATCCCTAATTTCTAATATACTCACTCAGTACACTTTCTCCCACTGGTCTCCGAGCCTTGGCCAGCTGAGACTTTGCAATAGCAGCTGCCCTAAGCCCCCTGAAATGGAAAGTGGGAAGTATATTCTTCCCAAAACAGCAGTAATGGCAGTGTGCTTTACTGTTATAACTCTCCACCAGATAACTGATCAGCAGAGAAAACTGGGTCAGAATATCAGCTTATGCATGGGGATCCACTAGACCTGAAGGAAAGAACACTGGTATCCATATTAGGCCAGTTCTGTCTCCCCAGAAATCACTTGGCAGAGACATGCCAGTGAAACATGAATTCCTCAGCATGGAGGAAGCTGAGATAGCTTTGAGGTCTAGACCCCAGGGGAAATGCCATCAAAGTCAGAAAGTAAGAGATACATAAATTTCAGGAAGAAAGATAAAAACTACCCAAGGTTTCAGGAGGAAGAAAACTCAGTTAAATACCTTGAACACAAGCAGATAAACTAACTGGAAAGATATTCATAACCAAGAGGATTATGGCTTCCAGATCACCTGAATGAATTCAGACATCTCAGTAAATACTGCAAAACAAGGGAAAATGAATCAACAACTGATGCCACAAAGGACCCTATAGATTCCAAAGAGAGCATGGTACTATATATAGCAGTATGTTCCCAGATAATTTAAGAAAGAAAGAAGCAGAATTTATGGCCTGCACAGCAGAAATAATTGGCACAATAGAAACACTTGAATCCCTGTTGACAATTCTCACCAAAGAAACAAAAGAGATAACGACTGATTGGCAATGACAATACACGAAAATGAATGACAGTGTAGAAAAAGAGAAACAGTAATGTTAAAAAAACAAAACAAAACATGGTCTCTGTGAAAGCAAAATATGTTGATCTTGAACAAGGGTATGTAGAGAAAAGTTAAGTATTATAGATCTCATAGAAGAAGATGACAGATTTAAAGGGAAGGAAATTGAGATAATATAAGACTCTTCTATGTCCACTAGAAACTTCTGGAGAGAATGGAATTATGTGCTCTGAAGAGCAAAGGGACTTAAGGTATAACCCAGTGTAACATATCTATTGAGTTCTTTGTTACTCCTCCTCCCCTCCCCCAAGAAGATATTTAAGAATATTTAGTATGGGGGGGGGGGACTTTCTGTCTTTTATTTCCTTGTTGTATATACCCACTAATGGGATCACTGAATCAAAAGATATACATTATTTAGTTAATATCTTATTAAGGGGATGCTATATCAGTTAATCAACATGCATTTATTAAGTAATACTGTGTGCCAGACGGTGTGGTAGGGATACTAAGAAAAATCAAAAATGATTGATCCCTTCCCTCAAAGTGCTTACATTCTCATTCAGGGAATACAGAAATTGTCATGTGAAAGATACTTCGCAGACCCCAATGTTGCTATTGTGTTTCCCCAGGCCTTCTCCATACTTTCTTAAATCTGTTATCATAATATCTAGTCCTGTTTCTAATTGGAAGGATCAATCAACAAACATTTTATCAGGTGCTTTACTATGTGTCAGGTGCTGTACTGAACTCTGGGGATGTTAAAAGACAAAAACAGTTCCTGCTATTTGAGAGCTTATATGTTATTGTGGGAGATAATATGTAAATAAGTGGGTCTGTACAAGATACATACAGAATATTTGTCAATCTGGGAGGAGATGACTCTAGTAGCTGGTTAACTCTTGGGTTGTGTCTTTTAAAAGATCGGAGGATTCCAAGATTCTGATGTTGGGAGGAAGAACGATACAGGCATGGGGGTAGCCATTACCAAGGCTTGGAGATAGGAAAGAGAGCATTTTGTGTGGTGAATAGCAAGTGGGATAGCACAGCTGCATCATAGAGTGCATAAAAGGGAACAATGTGTAATAAAACTGGGAAGGGAAGATGGAACCAGGTTGTGAAGAGCTTAAAATGCCAAACAGATGAGTTTGTTTTTGATCCTAGATGTTATAAGGAGCCATTAGAGTTTATTGAGTACAAGGGTGAAATGATCAGACTTACAGTTTAGTAAAACCACTTTGGCAGCTTTGTAGAGGATGAAATGGACTGGGGAGTGACTTGAAACTGGGAGTTCTATTAGAAGACATTTTGGGGAATCTGGGTGAAAGGCGATACTGTGTGAGTAGAGAGGAGGGAGTATATGTAGCAGATATTGTAAAGAAAGAAATCATAAGATTCAGAGAATTTGTAGAAAGAATATATTTGGGATGTAACATGCCAGATATGTAAGGGTTTTTTCCCCTGATATTGCTAGAATAGAATTTTCTTTCAGACAATATATTGTTGTTCTTTGGTCATAAAAATTGAATAAAGAATTTTTATTTTATAAGGGTAGTTGAGGTTTCATTTCCATTGAGTAGAATTTTTGTTGTTAGTCATATGTTGACATAAAAGGTAAAAAAAATCATAATGTGGATACCAGCTGTCAAGAAAGACCTTAATTTAACAAAATAGAGGAAATCCCCATGATAATTCTCACCTGGGACTTTCTACAAGTATATTATACATTTATCTATGGGCTGAAATAATGATAATATTGGGGGAATTTCCTGTTCTGAATCTGACAAATTTAAATGGCATTTTCATTTTCTATTCTACTTAACCCATTTAGATATTACAAACTACTATTAGGAGGAAGAAAGATTAATTCAAAGTAATACTGTAGTTTTACAAAACTAACTTCTTTGGCTGCTGCATTACTTAAACATCATCCCTAAAGCACCACAAAGTATTCAGAGTTTGCTCTTTACCTAATATAGAAATAGAAGAAGAATAATTTAAATTGAAGGACTATTTCATTGTAAGAACAAAAACAGAAAGTCAGTTTTGTTTAGGTTTTTTCCTAAAACACCAACCACATAAAGCTGTTTCCTCTAATGCAACTGTTCTTGTTGGAGCTTGTTTAATTTAAATGCCCCCAAGTAATGCAGTTTCAGTCACTTAATTTAAGAGATTGTATCAGAGCAAGAATGGTGTTTATTTTCACTGACAAAGAAATTGAGAATTTTAAGTTCTGTTTCATCATTACCTTTTGCTCTGTTGAAATTTCAATGTAAGATTACCAAGGTTTTTTAAAAGAAGTGTTAATTGTATAGCTCTCCATTGGAAACTGCAAAGTTTATTTAAGAAGTGGAGGTGAATAAAGAGCACATTCCAGGCATTGAGGACAGACAATCTGTACAAAGACTCAGAGATGAAAGATGGAATTTCATGTGTAGAAAACCCCCAAACCAGTTTGGTATTACCAGAGTGTATGTGAAAGAGGGTTATATATAATATGCCTAAAAAGACAGGAAACAGGTTGTGAAGGAATTTAAATGCTGAACAAAGAAGTTTGTATTTAATCCTAGAAGTAGTGGGGAACTACTTAAGTTTATTGAATAGAGGAAGAATGTGGTCAGGTGTGTATTTTAGGAATACACAGCCATATATTGGCAGTAATATGAAAGATATATTTGAGATGGGAAAGACTTAAGGCAGGAAGATCAGTTAGAAAACTTATAGTAGTTTAGACTAGAAATAATGAGTCTAAACTAGGGTGGTGACTGGGGAAGGAGGGGACAGATATGAGAGATGTTGTAGAGGTAGAATGCACAAAACTTAGCAACTGACTCTATATATGGAAAGAAGGAGAGAGAATGAAGAGTGAGGGATGACTCCAAGTTTGCAAACCTGGATAAAAGAAAAGATGGTGGCACTCTGAAACAGAAATAGGGAAGTATGAAGGATGGTTAGGTTGGGGGAAGAAAAATAGTGGAGTCTGTTGGATTTGTTGAGTTTGAGAATCCTATGTGATATCCAAAATAAAATGTTTAGTAGACAGGTGGTGATAACACTGTAGCTGAGGAGAGAGCCTAGGACTGGATATACAGATATACATATATGTATATTATATATATATCTGTATATCCAGATATAATCTCCATGCTGACTGTTCTCACCAACATATAATCTCTATCTCTGTATATAATGTATACGTAGAAATTAATTGTTGGTGTAGCTGTCATTTGGTGCAAACTATTTGAAAAGTAATTTGGATTTGAGAAAAATCCAGACAGACATTATATATGCCAAAATATTCATAGCATCTCTTTTTTTGGTAACAAAAAATTGGAAATATAATGGAAGGCCACAGATTGGGAAATGACTGAACAAACTGTGATATATGAATACACAAATGCTTTTCTATATGTCAGGTACTGTGTTAGATAATAGGGACATACGTAAATGTAGTAGAAAAGGTCCAAGTCTTGAAGTCATTAGTCTTTGTATCTTTGGTGTCTTCCTAGTACAGTGTAGAAGGTACTTAATAAATGTTTGTTGATTGCTTGATTGGTCTGGATTTTAACTTTTCTAAGTGCACATCCTTTAGCAAGCCACTTAACTTCTCTGTCCCTTAGTTTCCTCATCTATAAAATAGATAATTCTGTGCTGTCTACTTCATAGGAAATGTTATGCAGAAATTGATTTGTAAAACTTGAAACACTACATAAATATGAGTAATGTCAGCTCAAGAATCTTACAGTTTAATCAGAAGAGACTCCACCTACTCAAGCAATGTTCTAATTTGTTTTATAATTGAGTGCATAAATGTAATAGTGGGAGCCCTAGGGGTGGCAGAACCTCCAGATCACTAGTCCTATTTCCAGTCCAGTCCTCACTATCATCATTTGGGGAGGATGCTCCTGTTGGAAGAGGGCCAGTCATTCCCACCAGCCCCAACTAGCTGCCATGCACAGGGCAAACAAACCAGCCTAGTTGAAGCACCAAGGCACCCTGAAGGAGAAACAGGAGTCAGCCAGGCATAGGACCACTAGCACCACTTTAACCACCATCACCTCTGAAAGCCTAATGGAGACAGCCCAATTGTGAAGGACTCCCTAAATGAAGGAATTTGTTTTTGATCCTACAGGTAATGAGAAACTACTCAAGTTTATTGAATGGGGAATGACATGGTGAAATGTGTGTTTTAGGAGCTATGGGAATGGTAGTGCTTCTAGCCCAGTGCCATTAGCCATCATCCTCTCTGGAGATGCAGCCTGGCAGCTGCTCCTGCAGGTATCGCCTCCAGAGCTCCTGAAGACCCAGAAAAGAAAGTTCCTATCACCTGAGTCCTACGCACTATGAAATGGTTCAACATCAAAAACTAATGGGATTTTTTTCAGTGGAAATGACATTAAAGACAAGGCATTATCATCTGCTTTGCTGTTGTCCCCAGGTCCGTGAGCCTTTCTATCTGACTTGACTGAAACCTTTCATAGGTATTGTCTCTCCCATTAGAAGGTGAGCTCCCTGAGAAGAGGGCCTGTTAGTCTTTTTTATTTGTATTACCAGTGCTTAGCATGTAGTAAGGCAACTGGTGGCATAGTGGGTAGAGCACAAACCTGGCAAATCCTGCCTCAGACATTTACTAGCTATATTACCCCAAGCATATCACTTAACCTCTATTTGCCTCAGTTTTCTCAACTGTAAAAATGGGCTTAAAGGGACATCTAGGTGGTGAGTTGAATAGAGTACCGGCTCTGGAGTAAGGAAGATCTGAGGTCAAATCCAGCCTCAGACATTTGACACTTACTAACTTTGTGACCTTGGACAAGTCACTTAACCCCAATTGCCTTGCCTTCCCCACTCCCAAAAAAAAAATGGGTATAAAAACAGCACCTACTTCACAGAACTGTTGTTAGGACCAAATGAGATAATTTTTGTAAAAAGCACTTAGCACAGTGCCTAACACATAATTAGTACTGTATAAAAACTTGTTCCCTTCCTTTCCCTCCCCCTAATAAGCACTTAATAATTACTTCATTCATTCAAAACAGTTATAGACAAAGCGCTCTAAGAATATTTTTGGCCTACAGAATGAGAGAAGGCTTCATTGAGGAGGTGACACCTGAGCCTGGGCCATGATGGATTAATAGGATTTCAGTAAGCAAATGTGGCATGGGGATGAGAGTTTAAGTGGATATATTTCAGGTATAGGGAACAGTACTTGTTCAGAATTCTTTGGCTCATCTCAGAAGCTTTTAGATGTTTCTGTGCTGGGAGGAACTAGTCTTCAAACTTGCCTGGCTTTGAACTTGCAGGTGGAAATAAATGGAATTAACCAACAGCAGTGGGGGTAGAGAACAGAGCCATTCTCAACAATTACGCTGATTTCTTTCTCAACCCTTACATTCCTTCATTTTGGTGAATCAAAGCTAAAGTATTCATACCCTCAAAATGTCTTAGTTTCATTTATGTCCATAGGTATATCCTGTATATTTGGTATCTGCATGTACATGAGGATTGATTTTAAAGTTTATAATTCTTTTTATTGGAAGCAGATAGTCATTTTATTTTTTTACTCTTTTCCAGGTATGTGCTGTGGATTTTTTGAGTATGTGCTATGGATGAGGCTGAGTTTAGAAACAACTGTTGTTGGTATTACTTGTCTTATAGCTGTACCAGAAGGTATCTTGTGTGGGTGTGTTTTCAGACTTTCCATGCTCAGATTACCTCTTCTCTGCCTTCTCCAGTTGCTTGTTGAACAACTTTTCCTATTACACTTCCTTTTGAGGTTTTACTTTGAAACTTAGTTGGATATATTTGATTAGTAAGCTAGGTGAACAGCATTAAGAGAGTGTGTGTGTGTGTGTGTGTGTGTGTGTGTGTGTGTGAGAGAGAGAGAGAGAGAGAGAGAGAGAGATTTTTACTTGTGAAGAATAAGATATGGTCTTTGCCCTCAAGGAATTTAGGACTATTGAAGAAACTAAATAAAAATAACTACAGGGTAATTTTATTAACATTATATCAGAATGTAATTATGACAATATTGATTGAATTGTAATTTTAAGGAATTACTGAGGGACTCAGTGATGGAAAGTAAATTCCTGCTCTGCTTCTTCTTCCTTTGTTATTCTGCCAGTCAAATACAAAAAACACTTTATGCTTATAGGAGAAAAGTGAGATATTACTGAGAAATTAGGCTTTCCCTGAGTGAATTAGATTTGACCAATCCAGGATGGGTTATGGGTTTTTAAAAAACCAGAGCCAAACTGTAAATCAGTGAATAGCATTTTACTGAAGGAACTTGAAGCATTTTAATGGCATAGCACTTTTTAAAGATCCATTAAGTGCATACTAGCTACTGCTTTACATTTTTTGTTAGTGTGGGGAAAAAAATAACCCAAGCTTCTAAAACACAACACATGAACTCCTAATCTTAAATGAAAGATGAATCTTAAATGAAAAATTTCTACATAACTTATCTGTAGGAATTATTATTCCTACACCTAATGGTAGCATATATATCATAACATTGTGAAGAAGCAACCATGGAAACACTTGTTTTCTTGCGTTGCTAAATTTACTCTGGGTTGAATATTAACCCAGTGCCTGGCCGTACTTTAAAAGCAAAAATAGCTTCAGCGTGACTCACTGTGAGTCATTTACTGCTAGTCCTGCTATCCTGCCTAGAGCTTGACATTGAACAAGTTGGCAGCCTGTATTGCTACATTTTTTCTAGGAACTCTGAACACATTTCATTCTTGTGAATTCGCTTGTGCAACGATATTAAATAGAGTAATATGTTTATTTTACTTTCAAAGTCAAGTGAATTTGAGAATGGTGAAACTGAAGTATTTTTCTTGGCTTTCTGGAAAAGCTGGATTCTCAGAATTCTCTTGTGGCTATACGACCAAACTTATTACATAAAGAATTAATTTTAATAAGTTCAGAGAGATTAAATTTTAGATGTTTGGGTGGCTGCATAGTACAATGAGAAAAGCAATGACCCAGGAGTCAGAGGACCTAGATTTAAATCTTGCCTCTGATACTACCTATGACCTTAAGCAAATAATTTTACCTTCTTAGATCTCAGTTTCCTCATATGCTAAATGAGGGAGTTATATGAGATGGTCTCTTAAAACCCTTCCAGCTTCAATTCTATGAGCCTGTGATATTAAATAATCAAACTGCATAAATTTGTAAATATAAGCACAATAGTCCTTAGCTGGCAGGATCTATATAAAACTTCTGAAATCTGATATTTTCCATTAGAGCATTTAAAAAGCATTTTTAATATAATAGACATCAAGAATAATTTTCTTTACAGTAGAGTGGGTATGTGACTTGTAAATTTCTCTCATGTCATTAGCGTTCTATAATGGGAAGTACATTGGCTTTTAGAGTCAGTTCAAACCTGCTCACAGTATTTCTATTGGCCCTTTAAAGTTATTGCATGCCTTTTTCTAAGCAAGGCATGTGGCTGAGGAATGAGTGAAGTTGTTCGCTGACTATGGGAAAGCCTATAAATGATCAGTTGATCTCATCAGGGTCAGGAAGCTGAGGATCTAAAAATATATACATATATAAGGATATACATATATGAGGGCAGATTTTCCTTGATGTAATCTCTACTTTAACATGTTTCTATTTAATATTCATAGTTATACAGAGTATAACTTGTACTGTTTTGTTTCAGCCCTTTTATTTTTTGTTGTTGCAGAAACATTGCCTTCCTTTTGAATTAACCTGCCTTAAAATAGTTTTCTTGTGATTATCTCTCATTGAAATGGTCTGAAGTTCATGCTTAATATTATTTTGAAATCATTTTACCATAAAAAGCTTACATTCAAAGTTGTAATTCTCTTAGCAGAGAATTTCAACATAGTTGCATAAATTGTGTTTCACATTACAACTTATTCTCCACTTGTCTTCATTGAAATGAAAAAAGACCTAGTATGTTAGCGTCATTTTTAAAAAAAGATTTTGTAAAGTACTTACTCATAATGTATCCTCTGTTGCTAAGTTTTCAGAGTTAGTTATCTCGACCACACCCAAAAGCTCCTTTTAGAAGACTAGGAGTCATTCAGATTTAAGCTGTATTATAAATATTTTGCATTAAAAAAAAACCTCACATACTATTTTAAGTGCTTATATGCCTTCAGATGCAAAAGCTATACAATATATCAGTTATTTGGAAATTAATTATCTGCCAAACCTTATTAATATTTGTTACTCCTACAATCACTGGCAAAGATTCTTAGGGAAGTATATCCCAGCCTGGTTACTGTGGTCTACATGGATGCTGTGCTTTCAGTATCTTTAAAGGTTCCTTTATTGATTAAGAAAGTACAAGCTGTCTGCCATTCTAGCTTTTTTTTTCTTCCCATTTTCATAGTCTTCTTTGCATGGGCCTTACACTTGGCTGCAGTGAAGTACCCACTCTAGTCACACTTTGTAGCTAGACTTTAGAGACCCATTAGGCAGAACCATAGTTTACGGTTTTGCTCTTTCCTTTTGACCAACAAAATTCTTCTCAGGGTGTGTGCTGGTGATAATTATGATGATGGACAAATCACTCTCTTTAGAAGTGAGGCTCCTGGTTCTGCCTCTAATGTCTTGACTTGACCCCTTCTCTTAGTCTATACTCCCTGGACTCTTCATTTCCCTTGTAGCAGTAATTGTGCTAGGAGACAGACGTCTTGTAGTGGAAAGAATTGGGGATATGAAATTTGAGAACCTAGGTTTAAATCCTTTGCTTTTCACTTTTGAAAATGTTTGACTTTGGGACAGTCATAACTTCTGGACCTCAGTTTCTTCCTCTGAAGAACTAGAATAGATAAAAGATAAGGACCAGTTCACCTCTAAATTATGAATGAAAAAGATTTGGGACTGCCTTTAGTCAGTTAAAAAAAAAGAATCACTATCTTAGGGGAAAAGAATGTTTTATCAAATTTTTAATTCAATAAACATTAAGTGGCTACCATGTGCAAATTACTAAACCTAGTGTTGAAGATGCAAAGAAAGATAAGTGACAAACCCTGCCCTTAAGGAATTTTCAATCTAATGAGGAAGAGGACAAGCGTTCAAATAACAAATTCAAATAAAAAGGGAGTGAGATATGTGCAAAGAAGTAATACAGATAAAGGGCAATAAGAAATTTGATGCTATATCACTTAGCGACCAAGGGAAGGCTTCATGGAGGAAATAGTATCATCATCGTAACTGACATATAGATGTAAAATGTATAAAATGCTTTACATTTAATTTGATTCTCACAACAATCCTGGGAGGTAGCTACTACCTGGCATTATTCTAGTATTATAGATGAAGATACTGAGGCTGTGAGAGTTAAGTAACTTGTCTGTTGTTACATAGCTAGTGTCAGAGAGGATTTGCATTTAGTACTTCTGGTCTCCAAGTCTGTACTCTATCCACCACTCCATCTCAATTGGACCCTGAAGGGAGGTACTTAAAGGAATGGGGAGAGTTCTGTCCAGATAAAGGTGAATATGCCTTAAAGGCATAGAGATGGGGAGAAAGCAGAACAAGAATAAAATAAATAGAATAGTGCAGTTTTACTGAAAAGTAGAATAGATGAAGGGAGTAGTAGGAGGTGAAACGACCAGGTGGTGGTTGTTTTTGTTGGCCAGTCAAGTCCAAAATTCTTTTTGATCCCATGGACCAGAATATGCTATTGCTTTTCTTGGCAAAGATACTGGAGTGGTTTGCTATTTCCTTTTCCAGTGGACTAAGACAAACAGAGGTTAAGTGACTTGTTCAGGGTCACATAGCTAGTAAGTGCCTGAGACTAGATTTAAACTCAGGAGGTCTGCTTGATTCTTGACCAAGCTGCTCTATTCACTGAGCCATCTAGCTAGATTGTAGAGAGTCTTAAATGCCAAAATCAGTTTATACTTTATAAGATTGGGAATAGATAGCTTTTGGAGGTTTTTTAGTTAAAGTAGTGATCACCATTATTGTTTCCTACTAGAAAAAATTGCCATTTTTTATTGGAGATTAGAGAATTTTTACAGCAGTGACAATGCAACCGACTTTGGTATCACATTATCTACTAGGTAAGTGTTAATGACCATTTTGGAGATTCCCACCATTCCTCCCCTTTGGCAACCCCTCTCCCCCAATTGAAGTACTATGTTGCAAAAACAAAAGTAGTTTCATTGAATGAGCTAAAGTTGAGAGATTTGCCACATATCTAGAGTCATATTCTTGGGTCATATGTGTTAATCCCTGAAATAAGCTGTGTCTGAGAACTTAATGTTCTTACACATTACCTCATATACTAAAATGAGCTCTTAAGTCAGTGGCCAATTCTGAAATTCAGATAGGTACATATGAAGCAGTGTCTAGGAACAAATCACTTTCAAGAACAGTTTGAAAGTCTTCTTCTTTTGCCATGGGGAGATAGAAGAGATTTAGTGCAAGGCAGTAGTAGCTCTCAAACTTTTTCATCCTGTAATTCCACTAAGTAATCCTGTGATCCTGTGCTGGGTATCATGCCTCCCTCCTCCTTACTTCTTTCAGACAACACTTCTTTTTGCAGTCATCACCAATAAACGACTGCTCTGAGCCCTGGTTTCTTTTTTTGTTTTGGTGCAGACATTAAAGACTAGACCACGGGAGCATGCTGAAGAAAGGGCTATGGAGGTGGAAAGAGTTAACCTACCCCCTTAAAGAAGCCTGTAGTTTGCTATCATCCTCATGAGGAAATGATCTAAGGATCAGCATGAGGAAGATGAGCAGAGAGCCTCTGTAGGTTCAGATTGCACTTTTGGTTACTTTAGCTATTTTCTGTAAAATTCCCCAGTTAGTTCTCAGTATATTTTGCAAGAAAAATTTTCTCTCAACATGAGAGCATCAGTTACTTTATGGGATACAATGCTATACCATTTCTTTTTCATTGTTGTCTGCTCCAGTTTTTAGTTGGGACATTAGGCAAGTTCCTTCACCTCTTGAAAACTCAGTTTTCTCTACCTGTAAGGTTAGGAATTGGATTAAAGTCTCTAGTAGAACTTTTTCATTCAGTGGCAGTTGTAGAAATTGCCAAACTCTTTGATAAGGTGTAGAATTATGCACTTGTACTGGAGAATTTGCCAAGTTTAAGTCTTTTTTTTTTTTTGGAGGGGGGAGGGCAGGGCAATTGGGGTCAAGTGACTCACCCAAGGTCATACGTAAGTAAGTGTTAAGTGTCTGAAGCTGGATTTGAACTCTGGTCCTCCTGACTCCAGGGCCAGTGCTCTATTCACTGTGCCACCTAGCTGCCCCAAGTTTAAGTCTTTTAACTTTTTCTCGTTTCCCAAATATGGATAAAATTTCAGTATACTCATTGCATTTTTATGGTGATACAACCTGGAATTATGAAAGTAGTCACCTCAGATTTAACAATTAGGCTCTTTTATAGTTTTGGCTCACCACAACTTCTTAAATCTGTTTGCAAAAATGAGCACACACAACTTCCTTCAAGACAACCAGCAATAAGATATTTTACCTCAAGCTTTTTCTTGGCCCATGAAACTGGCAGATTAAGAATCAAGATGAAGCAATAGCAATAGAGATATAAATGCATTATTGCTCTTAGGCATTGTAAAGATTTTTGAGTAAATAAACCTTGTGGACACTGCTCTTTTACTTCTAAGCATGTCAGATCATCATATTTTTAAAATCATGTTTTATACATTCACCACAAAGAAAATAATTACACAATTATCAAAAGATAAATTTAATCATAGGACATTTACATGGATCCTTTGTAATTGAAAACAGTGAATCCTTTGTAATTGAAGTTGATATAAATGAGGACATGTGATGGGATTATGGAGAATAGAAAATCTGGAGGTTAACAACTGTTATTCTTGCAAACTAGTTTTCATTATTTTCACTCTGGGAATATTGGGAAGAAGAGGAGGAGGAAGAAGATAGTAGCATTTATATTGTGCTTTAAGGTTTACAAATTGTGTTACAAATATTATCTTATTTTATCACAACAAACCTAAGAAGTAAGTTGATATTATTATCCCCATTTTACAGATGAAGAAGCTGAAGCAAACAGATTAAATGATTTACCCAGGTTTTCATAGAGTATCTGAGGCCACATTTGACCTCAAGTCTTCCTAATTCCAAACCTACTGGTCTATTCACTGCCCCACCTAACTGCCTAGGTTTAGTGACTGGTTCAGGAATTATTGAACACTAGATCAGTATTTCTCAGCACTTTTATTTAGTGACATAGTTAGAGGAGAAGTCCTAGTGTAGGAGATCCTGAAATAATCTTGATTATGGTAGTAGGAGAGAATGAAAAAGTAAATGGGAGAAGTCACTCAATCACAAGAGAGCAGGAATAATATAGATTGGGCTGGGGGCACAATAGAACTAAAGAGACACATGGAAGGCTCTTAAGGCTCCTTATAAAAATGAGTATCTTGAATCTCTGCAGAGACCTAGTGCTTACCCCTGTCTCTTTCTTTGTTTCTTATCTCATTACCTTTCTCTTCTCAACATTTACTAAATGCCTGCTATGTGTAAAGCACTGTGCTGGGGTGTAGCAGCAAGCACCCCAAGTGTCCTCAGGGTGGCTGCCCATACAGGTTCTTGGATCTGCTTTGTTAAAGGAAAGCAACTCAAAATGGGTTAACAAGCTTACTTTAATCAGTCAGACATATATCGTTTACCTTGTTCAGGGGAAAAGGTCAGCACCCCAAACTTCAAAGTACACAGACAGAATTATCAAGACAGAAACAGATCTAGTAGACAGATTTCAAACTGTCCAACCATTACATCCATACCCAGTCAACATCTGGGTTTTTTCAAAGCCGGGGGGCTCAGGACAACGGCTTCCCAGAATCCATATCAAATCACAGAACACTTCTCAAAGTGAGCCCCAAAACAAAGCTACATATATCAGGGCTTATATAGCCTTCTCTTGGCTCAGAGAATGTAACAACCTTATTGACCCACTGGCCAATCAAGAAGTATCTACTGAAAAACAAGCCTCCCACCCCAGGCTCCAGGTGCACTTTAGCCTAGGGGCAGGGAAGATCTTTAAATTTGCATTTCCATTACAAGGGGCTACAGAGAGTAGTGGCGCCCCCCCCCCCCCAATCCTCAGAGACATTATATAGGATTATGACAGGTATTAAAACAAGTGTAATCTAACATAATGTGGGGACAGCCCAAGGAGAATACTAAAGAAAGTACTTTCGGAAAATTTGAGAAAGACAAGAATGTTTTGAATTAAGGGAATCAGGGCAGGCTGCACAGAGACAGTGATGCCTGTACTGAGCCTCAAAGGAAAAGAAGTGTCATGAAAGGCAGAGATGAAGGAGTTAAAAAGCAGGGGAGAAGGATGGTAGCCTGGGGGAGTGCCCCGGGCAAAAGAAGCAGGTCAAGTTTATGCAAGACATAGTCTAGGGGGATTAGTAGTGTGGTTTGGCTTTAACATCAAGTATAAGTTGAAATAAGACTGGAAAAGTAGGCTGGAGTCTCATTTTGGGGGCTCAAAAATGCTAGCTGAAGAGTTTGTATCCTAAATAATCAATGGAGAACCTCTGAAGTTGTAGGGTTTTTTATTTGGGTTTTGTTGGGGGAATGACTGTGTCGGAACTGTGTGTTAAGAATATATTTTGGCAACTGTTTGAACCACAATTTGGAGGGAGAGACTAAATGACTTCTAGTTAGAATAGTCTCCAGATGGGAGGCTGTTTTAATAGTCTAGCTTCCAGGTGAGAGAGAGGTGGGATCTAACCTAGGGTGGTGTCAATATGAACTTCTTTCCTTCCCTCTTTTCTTCACTTTCCCCTGGGCCCTGATCGCCATAGAATTGGGAAAGCTTGGTTATTTCTTGTCCCATCTAGATCACTGTTTTACTGTATGACCTCAAACCTGTTGGTCCTTAATCTCCTTGTATGCTAAATAGAGGGACTGAACAAGGTGGTCTCTGAGGTCTCTTCTCTAAGTCTATGATTTCTTCTCTCTGGTCCTAAATAACTTTTTCTCCTGACCCTTTCTTTGTGACATTATATCTAAGAGTCTATACTGAATTATTTTGCAGTAACATTCTTGATTTCATCATTTCATTGTTTTTCCAAATTTATTGTCAGGAACAAACCTGCAAGTTTTAAAAATGTAACCTCTGATGCTAGAGAATGATGAGGCTAATGGGTCCTTTGAGTTCAGGAGTTCTGACTTGTAGTCAGGCTAACGGTGATTGGGTGTCCTCTCTAAGGCTGGCGCAGTATGGTGAACCCCTGGGAACAGCGGGATACAAGGTTCTTTAAGGAAGTGATAACTGACCCAGCTTGGAAAAGTGGAGTAGTTTAAAAGCTTCTCCATTGTTGAGTGTTGGCCTCAGGACCATGAGTGGCTGCTGTACTCCCAGCCTAGAAAAGATAGGAAAGCCCAGTCTAAAAAAAAAAAAAAAAAAAAAAAAAAAAAAAAAAAGGAAGTGTTATTTTTACTAATCTAAAATCATATGATGGGTATTCCTAAAATAATCCTTTTATGTATTTTAAAATATGAGGGCTTCTTTGAAGACTTTGTAGATTGTGATTTGACCCATGGAGTCTTTTTACAAACATTCAGACTTATTGAGCTATAATGTTGTTTCCTGATAAAAAGAGATAGTATATGATATGAAGATTGAACATTTCTTTACAAATGTTATATGTTGTCTTATTTCTATATCTTTCAATAACTTTCTCAAGAATATAATCAAAAGGTGTTTTTAACTACCATCCCCTGGTAGTTAATACCCTTTTAATTTATTTTTTAATTTAAGCAATTGGGGTTTTTAAGCAATTGCTCAAGGTTACAGGGCCAGTTATTTCTGGGCGTGGTGCTAAGCATCTGAGCCCAGATTCAATCCCCAGGTCATCCTGACACTGGACTGGTGCTCTTACTCGCTGAGCCACCTGGCTGCCCCTAATGCCCTTTTAATTTAACAAGACTCATAGCTACATGCTTTTGGTTAGCCACTCTAGATTGGGGGAAAATGAAGAGTATTGTTTTCAGTATCTTTAGTAAGTCTAACTTTCTATCATTGCTGTCTAAAATTGGATGATTCTGTACTTTGGGGGAGGGAAAAGAATGAAAAACAGCTTTACCTTTTTTCTTTCTTGTAAAATTTATTCACCATTCTTTCATTTGTCTTTTTACCCATAGCATCAAATGTAGATGAATATTTGTGAGCAGTAATATAAACAAATCACATATTGATGTGGGAAAAGACTTTTCTATATTTTATTGTCATATGAATAAGAAGCAGAGAGAGGCTCCTTGATTAGCTCAAAAGCTCAGCAGTCAGTGATATAGGTGAATAAAGGAGTGGTATCGTTCTCTAAAAATAGTATCAGAAATGCTCTGATTGGAAGGTGGGAAGCTCCTTCCAGAACTTCCATTTAGGAATTTCACTCAGCCCAGCTATCTCTTCATTTCCCACCAGGCTGTACTCCTATGGACTTCTCTATCATGCCTGCAAACTTCTTCATCTGGGAAAATCACTTCAGCCCTAGGACATCAGAAATCTGCTTCTGGGCCCCCTCCTTCTCATTGGAGATGAATGGCTCCTCTTAGGCCCTCCAGTTAAGGAGGCCAGGCTTATCTCTATTTCCTACTGAACTTCATTCATCTGTGCCCCTCCATTATACCCCTGTATATGGTTCCTTCTTTCTCACTGTCTTTTCAGTTTCTTTTTATGTATTGGCTTCACTGTTAGAATGTAAGCTCCTTGAGGATTGGGGCTGTCTTTCTTTTTTCTTGTAATTTTATTTCCTGTGCTTAGCACAGTGCTTGTCACATAGTAAGGGCTTAGTAAACATCTTTTGACTGCTTGACTGACTAATGAGCTGAGGCTGTCAAAGAATGCTATAACCATAAGATGGGTTTGTTGTAGTTTTCTAACTCTGTTGAGCTAAAGAGAAGTAGTGGTGGTGTAAGAGCCCTACTTGGAATGTGGAGCTAACAACAGTGGACAGAGCAGAGCTGTTTAAGTATTTTACTTGTGTTTTTTTTTTTTCTGCAACGGAGAATATTTGGACCGAAAAGAAGTAAACCAAAATGACCAACAGAGAATTGATATTCTAAATAAATAAAGAGATTATAAGAGTGTTCTGAGTTTCCTTTGATTTCAAGGCATTTAGCCTATATGAAATATCCTCAGGTAAAGGACTGGCAGTTGTAGTTGCTGAGCCACTCACTGTCTGCAAGCTTTGAAAGCTTCTGGAGATCTGGACTAGGCGAAGGAATAGGGGAGAATGTGTCTTTATTATCTCTTCTTTGGAGTCAAACTTGTTCTTTCTAATCTTTTATTTATTTATTTATTTATTGCTTTTTGGAGGGCAATTGGGGTTAAGTAACTTGCCCAAGGTTACACGGCTAATTTTCGTGTGTGTGTGGGTGTTACGTGTCTGAGGCCGGAACTGAACTCGGGTCCTCCTGACTCCAGGGCTGGTGCTTTACTTACTGCGCCACCTAGCCGCCCAAATTTGTGCATCTCATTTTTTTTTAAAGCATTTGGGGTTAAGTAACTTGCCCAAGGTTACACAGCCAGTTTTTTGTGTATAGGTGTTAAGTATCTGAGGCCGGAACCAATCCCGGGTCTCCAGACTCCAGGGCCGGTGCTCTTACTCACTGTGCCACTAGCTGCCCCTCTTTGTAATCTTACAACTTTAATTTTCAGTGTTTGTAGTTATTGTTCTTTCCAGTTACATTTTTCTAGTCATCATTTATATTGTTTTCTTCGTTCTGCTTACTTCACTTTCCTACGGTGTATTATTAAAGAAGTACTTAGAACAGAGAGAAGAGGCGATCACAGGGAGCCAACATGTCTTCATCAGGAACAGGTCACACCTAGTTTTCCTTTGTGACAGGGTTTCTAAGTTGGATGATCAGAGAAATGCTGTAGATACAGTTTGATCTGTATTGTAGTGAAGTACTTGATATTGATAATCTGTTACGCTGTTCTAGTGCTAAAGATGGAGAGATGTTGTCTACAGTATGATTGTACGATTAAGCAGATCAGTGGTGAATGAACAGCTAGATCTAAAGAATAGTCATGAATGAAAGAAGGTGTCAAGTGGAATACCTGAGGGATCTGTGCTTGTTCTAGTGCACTTTAACTTTTATCAGTAACTTAGATAAAGGCATAGCCAGTTTTTATATCAAATTTTCGATGACACAAAAGTGTGAAGGATAATGATATACTGGGTGACAGAATCAGGATTTTAAAAGACTTCGTTATTGACATATTGTCTCTCTCTATTAGACTTCAAGCTCCTTGAAGTCAAGAATTGTTCTTGCCTCTTCTTGTATCAGGGCAGTTAGGTGGTGAAATGGAGAGAGTACTAGGCCCGGAATCAGGATCTTCTTGAGTTCAAATCTGGCCTCAGACACTTACTGTGTGACCCTGGATGAGTCACTTAACCCCCTTTGCTTTAGTTTCCTCATCTGTAAAAGGAGCTGGAGAAGGAAATGGCAAACCACTCCATTAAAACCCCACATGGGTCACAAAGAGTCAGACATGACTGAACAACAACAACTCTGTATCACCAGCACTTAGCACAGTGTCAGGCATGTAGTAACTACCAAATACTTAATTGATTGACTGCCTGTCAAAAGGTTAAAATACTAGGCAAAAAAAGATGAAAATCACATAGGGAGAAATATGACTAAAATAATAGTTGATCTGAAGATCTGAGAGTTTCAGTGGACTGCAAACTCAGTATGAATCTAGAGGCTGCCAGAAAAGCTAATGTGATCTTAGAGTTCATTCTAAGAACCTTTGCATCCAGGAATGAGGAGGTAACAGTATCACTAGATTCTACTTAGTCTTACCATATCTATTTGTCCAGTACCACATTTGAAGAAATTTAGAGAGTTTCTAGAGTGTGGTCATGGGCAAGTTACTTAACCCTGTTTGCCTTAGTTTCCTCATCTGTAAAAGGAGCTGGAGAAGGAAATGGCAAACTACTGTAATATCTTTGCCAAGAAAACCCCAGTGGAGCCATGAAGATTCAGACTTGATTGAACAACAACAAAACAAAAACAAAATCTCAGTGAAGATAATCTGAAATGATGATGGGCCTTAAGTTCAATCCATATGAAGATTGGTTAAAGGAAATGGAGATGTTTAGACTATAAAAGATTTATGGTGGTGGTAGGGACATGGGACATGAAAACAAGAGCCACATTCAAGTATTTAAAGAAATGTCTTGTGGAAGAAAGGATTAGATGTGTTTTTGTTTTTGTTTTTGTTTTTATTTTTGGCCCCAGAGGAAAGATTTAGGAGCAGTGCTTGGAAGTTATAAAGAAGTACTTTTAGACTTAAATGCTAACCTGTTGTACAATTGTACAATCATACTCTAGAGCATATCTCTCCATCTTTAGACTTAAAAGCTACCCTGCTAACAGAGGGTAGAATTGAAAAGTAGAATGGGATGCCTTGGGAGGTGTAGGACTCCTACTAACGTGAAATTTTTAAGAAAAGGCTAGGTGATCACTTGTCTTCTACATTGTAGAGGAGACCCCTTTTCTGGTAAAAGTTGTTGGTTGATGGCTACATTTTCTTCCATTTCTAAAATTCTGTGATTCTGTGCATTGAATAGGCTACTTGAAAAAGTACATAGACTTTAAGTTGTTTTCATTGGAGTAAAGTGGAAAAAGGAAGGTTTAAAGGAAAGATGCATAGTTTAAATTGTAAATAATAAATTGGGACTATTCCCCTTCTTAGTCAGCAGGGGGCAGTAGCATGGGGCAGATGAGTACAAGTTGCAGAAAGTGGCATTTCCTATTCCCTGCTCTTCTCTGCTAAGTACTAATGATGACAACCTTGTGAAAGAAGATTTATGTCAGCCATATCCCTGTAGCCTGGCACAAATCTGAGACAGTGAGGCAAAGTATTAACACACTGATCAAAATTCTAACAGAAGAAGCCCTATAACGTACCCATTAACCCTAACGCATGATTTCTGGGACTTCCTTTTAATAGCTATAATTATTGGAAAATAAATATTTCTTTTGAGAAATCTTTTTGGACAAGAACAGCAAAGATCATCTCTCTCATAGAAAAAAATCTTATACAGTAATCTCAAATATAGTAACATTTCATGTTTTATTGAAAGATATGTTAACTTTTATGGGTACCTTGGAAAAGAGTATTGGACTTAGGAGTCAAAAAGGCCAGAGTTCAAATCCAGTCTCTCATACTGACTAGCTATTTGACCCTAAGCAAGTCCTGTGATTTCTCTGATCTCCAACTTCTTCACTAATAAAATAAAGGGATTGTATTAGATGGTCTTCAAGGCTCCTTGGAGGTCTGAATCTATGATCCCATGATCCCATTTTGGTTGCCTTTCTGTCAATAAAGTAATTATTAATATTCCCTCCAACTAATGTATGACATTGTTCTATTGTTATTTATCATTTCAGATTAACTTCACTGAGATTTTGTTTTTGTTTTGTTGTTGTTTAATCAAGTCTGAATCTTTGTGATACCATTGGGGTTTTCTTGGCAAAGTTACTGGCATGGTTTGCCCATTTCCTCCTTCAGCTCCTTTTACAGATGAGGAAACTGAGGCAAACAGGGTTAAGTGACTTGCCCAGGGTATACAGCTAGTCAGTGTCTGAGGCCCGAAAATGAGTCTTCCTGACTCCAGTCCTGTTGCTCTATCCATTGCACCAGGTAGTTGGCCCTCACTGAGATACTGATACACAATAATTCCTCAATAACATCAAAATGCCCTATGATAGCTGAAAATATTAGTTAGACAAAAAAGCCACAAGAACAGAAGAAACCCTATAATTTATTGTTCCAAAGATGTCTCATATAACAAAATACTATTTAATGTTATATTCCAAATTAATGTCTTCTTCAGTATAGAGACATAATGTCCTGAAGACTGTTGTATTTTTAATATGTTTAGGCTCAAAGAAATATTTCTAAAGTCTTTAAAGGTTTCACATCATAAACATTGGATGGTTTAATTCCTTAAATTAGATCATTTCCTTTGTGATGAGTAGTTCTCTATCAGTAACTAGCAGGTAAACATGACATTTTATTTCCCAATGATTTTTTCATATGATGGTGACAAACTCCATTGCAAAACAATGGTCACATTCCAAAAGTTGCAACCAGGTTCTGGAGACTTTCATTGCACAATTGCTTACTCTGTCATCTGCTTCAGTACAGTGAACTTTTTTAGAAAAGAAGTCCTAAGAATAAAAATCTTCATTTCTGTTTTCAGAAATTTAGGCCTTGGACCCATAATGATTGTCATTTGTTTATCAGTTTTTTGGTTCTTTGGCTAGATGATCTGGGGGATATCAGTCATCTTTTACTATGACAGTTTTGTGGTGCTGTCAAAACTAAAACACTGCTTTAGTACCCAAGGCCAGGTTTGTTAACATATAACTTTTAAAATTTAAAAATCAGCTTCTATTTTAGAGTAAATAGCACAGCAGAAATTGTTCACATTGTATTTTCATCATTGTTCGTTTGCCTATTTTTCACAATATTATAATTTTGTCCTTAATAGTCAAAATAAAAACGTTTATGCTGTGAGATTTTTAGTTTGTTTTGTGAAGTTTTCTTGCCTTTAATATTTGCTCATATTTACACAGTTTTTCAGTTCATTGTCCCTGTTGTACAGATGAGGAAACCAAGGTTAAGATATTGTTTTTTTGTTTTTCTTTTTGGAGGGGGAAGGGCAGGGCAATTGGGGTTAAGTGACCTGCCCAAGGTTGTAGGGCTAGTAAGTGTTAAGTGTCTGAGCTCTATTCACTGGGCCACCTCCCCGCCCTGGTTAAGATCTTTGTGCTAGTACATTCTAGACCCTATGTCTCCAAGTCCATGTCTGTGCCATGCTGACTCTCAGGAGGTGTTAGATATTTTGCTTGGTGGGAGAGAGTGATAAGATGGCATCAATATCTGTCTTATCTATAACTACCAATGGGATAGTGATTCCCTGCTTCAAGCATTATGCCTTGAAGGTGGCCCTGGATTCTTGAAGGCTCTGTATGATATAGCAGAACTGTTAGTAATGCTCCGTGTAGCATATAGAGGAGCAGAGGCAGCCTCTTGAAGTGATTCAGTTGAGAGGGTGACAGACTTGGAAGCAGAAGACACCAACTGGCAGTGTGACCACAGGGAATTCCGTTTACCTCTCTCAGCCTCACTTTTATTTGTTAGATGGGAATAATAATACTTTCTTTATAGGATTGTTTCGAGGAAAGTACTTTAAAAATCTTCAAAGTATTATAGAAATGTGGGTTCATTATTATGCTGGCAGGATAGAAGTAGGCCTTATCACTTTGGAAAGCTCTCAGGTAGGAGATAAGCAACAGACTATGGCTAACTAACATGGGTAAGTTTGGGGAGGCTCATCACTAGAAAGTGGGCTCCTGGATAATGTTGGCGGAACAAATCTTGTCCACACTAGTGACCTTTAAGATCACTGAAGTATTCTTTGTTAAATAGCATTTTTTTTTAAATGAAAATTTTAAACCAAGAACAAACTACCTATGTTGTATAAATAAGTTCTTTGGAACTTCCCTAAAGCAGTTAAACCAAAAAGTATATAGTCTAGTTGTTAATAGTTCTATGTAAGCATGGCAGGAGATCTCCAGTGAAGAACTCCAAGGACCTGTGGTAGACTCTTTGCTCTTAAACATTTTGGCCAGTGACTTGAAGAAAAGCATAGATGGTATGCTCTTCAGATTTGCAGCTGTTCTGAGCAATGCGATGAACTAAGACAATTCCTAAAGACTCATGATGGAAAATGCTATCCACATCTAGAGAAAGAACTGTCGAGGCTGAATGCAGATCAAAATATCCTATTTTCTCTTTTGTTTTTTCTTTCTCATGGTTTTTCCCTTTTGTTCTGATTCTTCTTTCACAACATGACCAATGTAGAAATATGTTTAATATGATCATATATGTATAGCCTGTATCAGATTGCATGCCTTTTTGGGGAGGGGGGAGTAGAGAGATGGGGCAAAAATCTAGAATGCAAAATCTTATAAAAGCAAATATTAAAAACTGAAAATAAATTAATAAAAAAAAAAGATTTGCAACTGAAACAAGGCTGGGGAGGGATAACCAATGTAGTGGATGGCATAGAATCTGAAAGGATTTTGTGAGACTAGAACATTGAACTGAATCAAGTGATATGAAGTTCTTTAGGGACAAATATAAAGTCTTTCTTTTGAGTACAAAAATTCAGCTTTACAAGTATTAGGAGAGGGAAGCATGGATCGATACCAGGTCTGAAAAAAAGATATGAATGTTTTAGAGGCCTGTAAGCTCAGTATGAGTCAGAAGTGTGATGTAATAGCCAAAACAGCTAAGGCAATCACGTGCTCCATTAAGAGGGGCACAGATTCCAGGAGCAGAGATGAGTCCCACTATCCTCAGTTCTTACTACCTCATCCCCAGAATTAAGTTCACTTCTAACATCGTAGTTTAAGAAAGGCACTGGCACACTGTGAGTGTCTCAAAGAGATCAATGAGGATGGTGAAGGGCTTTGAGTCCATGACCTATCAGAATCCACTGAAAGAAGGGAGCACATTTAGCCTGAAGCGATTTAAGGAAAGAATGGGAGAGGCATCTTCTGGTGTTGGAAGAATTGTCTTGGGGAAGAGGAATCAGACTTGTTCTGTTTGTTCCCCCCAGGGCAGAATCCAGAACAATGGGTGGAAGAAGCAAAGAGGCAAATTTAGGCTTGAAGTTAGGGAAAGGTTCTTACCAATTTGTTGTCCAGAAGCATTATACTCAGGCTGGACGATCATTTTTTGGGTTTGTGTGACAAATAGTAATGATAATAGATCACAATTATTTAGTTGTTTTAGGTTTGCAAAGCACTTAAGAAACATCTTGTTTGTGATTTTTTTCAACATTATTGTGAGGTACCGTGTTTCCCCGATAATAAGACACTGTCTTATTAATTTTTTTGGACAGAAAAACACCAGAGGGCTTATTTTCAGGGGAGGGCTTATTTTAATGAACATTGACAGCAATTTTAATAAACAGGTAAATGTGAACAAAAAAATGTACCTTTATTCAATAATGATCATGTCATCTTCTTCAACAACATCGTCATAAGTGTCCATACCCAGAATTCCGTCCTGGATGTCTTGCGCCTCCATTTCCTTCAGAAGAAGTGGACCCAATCTGTCATGTCCAGCAATATAGCTCTCTTTAAATGAATATGTCTTGTCCAGGTAACCTGCTCGTAGTACCTTGGCGACACAGCTGTCAGTAATTTTATCCCATGACTTCTTCACCCAAGTCACGACTTCTTGCAGACAGGGCTTCACAAAGTTTCCACGCTGATTTCTTTCCATTCTATTTTCAGTGTAGTCATTGACTTCCATGCGCAAATGGTCCTTGAATGGCTTGTTTATTGCAATATCAAGGGTCTGGAGATAGGCAGTCATTCCTGCAGGAATCATTACTTGATCTATTCTTCTCTCTGCAAGGAAGTTCTTCATTTCTTTAGCGCAGTGAGTGCTGGCTGAATCCCAGACTATCAGACCTCTTTGGTTACCTCGCATAACAAGTGGCAGCATTAAATCAACCCACTTTCTTATAACGGCTTGTGTACACCAGGCTTTTTCGGTTTCAAGAATGTAAATGCCAGATATACATTCAATCTTATCTTTCTTGCCCTTACTGATGATTAGAGGTGTGGCTTTCTTTCCATCCAAACGAATTGCCAAAACACAGGTGACCCGTGCACTTTCATAGCCAGTGGTGGGAATGTAGATTGACGTGATGAATTGTTGTTTGAGATCCTTGTCCCATAAACACTGCAGTAACATCCCTAGCAATCATATTGCAGGTTTGGTACTTGGAAATGTCGATCCTATCAATAAAGGACTTGAATGCAAGTGCACGTTTAATAACTTCAGCATCTTCCAGCTTAAACAGTATTGTTGATCTTCTTAGGGACAGTTCATACTGTTGAAGGAAACCGTCCAACCAGTGTTGTGATGCTTTGAATCCTTCTGAGACTATTTCAAACTCTGGTGCCATTGAAAGGGCAAATGCTTGAATATCAGCCCTGCGCACAACCAAGGCCTTTGCTCTCCTGTCAGCAATCCATTCACCAATGAGGATCTCCAAGTCAGGATATAAGGGCTGCCGACCTGATCCAGACCTGCGCTTTTTCCCTTTTCCCTCATCCACCTGTTGATTGAGGTTATTATAATCTGTTCTCCATTTTCTGACCATTCGAAGATCCAAAAGTTTTTCTTTACAGAAAACTGCAAGATTCTTGCCATGTGACTCCTCTACAATTGCTTTCTTATACTCAACAGTATAGCTCTTCCTTTTTGTACTCATGTCTG
>NW_027187460.1:28429449-28473652 GCF_028583685.1 Petaurus breviceps papuanus | reverse complement strand
AAAATGGGCTCCAAAAAGGTTCAGTAACTTGTACAGAACCACTATCACAGTTAAGCATCTTCGATAGGATTTGAACCCAAGTCTTTACTGACTCACTCCAAATCCAGTCAATACTCTATCTACTACATCATGCTGCTTCTCTTAATCAGTCAACAAGCTTTTACTAAGTGCATACTACACATGTGCTAGGCACCACGCTAGATGGCGGGAATATGAAAGAACTCCTATTCTCACAGTTTACCTTCTAACTGGGGAGACAGATCTTTATGTTTATTCTGAATGTACATGTATACATTTAGAATAAATGAAATGTAATAAATATAAAAAGTTAAATACAAGATATTTAGGAGAAAGGCCACTGTATTGCCGTTGGAAGAATCAAAATGCCTTCATGTAGAAGGTGGTGTTCAACTGAGCTGCATCTCAAAGGAAGGAAGAAATGTAGAGAATTGTAGAGAGACAGTAGTTTGGTTCGGAGTGATATGTAATAAGGCTGGAAATATACATTGGGACCAAGTTGTGAAGCTTTTTCAGAGCTAAACAGAAGAGTGTATATTTTATCCTAGAGGCAATAAGAAGCCCCTGGAGTTTATTAAAGAGTACAGCAATATGATCAGATCTGTACTTAGAGAAAATTGGGAGCTCTGTGAAGTTAAGTTTGTAGTAGAAAGATACTTAAGGTAGTGGGGAAACAGTTATGAGTCTGTTACAGTCATCTATGCAAGAGGTGATGTGGGTCTGCACTGAGGTGGTGGCTTTGTAAGTAGAGAGCAGGGGGTCAGATGCAAATGATGTTGTGGAATGCTATTGGAAAAAGACATTCTTGGATAAATGTATATAAATCCAAATTACCCAAATGTGTATTTTTATACACTTTTCTCAACATATAGGGGATATTTGTTTTAAGGTTTTTCTGAGAATTAGGAAATTCAAAACTATTATACTATCAATAATAAGAGATTTTATGGGAGAACAATGTGGAATATGAAGAGAATAAAGGGAAGGAAAATCATGGGGAAATAAATCTCACCTACTTCATGTAGGCAGCTAGGTGGCACAGAGAAAAGGAGGCTGAACTTGGAGTCTTCAAGACCTATATTTAAATCCTGTCTGAGATAGTCATGTGACCCTATTCAAGTTACCCTCTTTCAAGCCTCAGTTTTCTCAGCTGTAAAATGAAAATATATAATATTAGTACCTACTTATCTCACAGTGTTATTGTGAGGATCAAATGAGATGTGCACGATATGAATCCGATACCGAATGAGTACTAAGAATAAGTATCATCTTCCACTGTCCACATCTGGTGTATTTATCTTCTCTTCTTTTCCCTTTACTTTATCATCCTTTCTATTAGGAAAAGGGAGGAAGTAGTGGGGGAGGGAAGAATATGAAATTAATGTCAGTCTAGACTGGTTAGAGAATAGACTAGCTGAGGCTCAGAAAATTGAGCAGAACTGAGGGAGCCCATGGCTTACAGTGTTCCAGAGTAAACTGCTGGCTCTGATGCAGACTGTGACTACGTATGATCAAGTTAACAAAATAATTTTCAGTGGCCAACCTTCAATACTACGATCTTAAGGCAAATATAAGAAGTAGTTTTTCTTTGGCATCCCAGCCTCCCATTCTCCATCTTTCTTCTACCTTAAACCCCTTCTTTTATACTGCCAGGTACTAGTATCCTCATATACTGCTCTGTCCAGCCTAAACATATCAAACTTCCTAGGTTTGCCTTCCTAAGAAGTACTCCGTGCTCCAAAGTAATTCCTTCTTTCTCTCTGCCTTAATCAGAATGTATAGACAGTGTTTTATAAACCATAAAATGTTATATAAATGCGAGCAGATATTTTCCTGACAAAAATCAATATATGAAAATTCATATCACACCCCCTAACTTTGGGTGTATCCCAAAACTTTGTCCTGGCCCCTCTTTTTGTCTCTATGTATAGTCCCTTTGGGGAGGGGGGGGAGTTGTCACATCAGCTCCAATGGTTCTGTCATCATTTCTATACAGATCACTCCCAAGATCTATATATACCCAGCTCTTGTCTCTCTTGGTCTCTGAACCAATTACAACCATTACCGAACCACCATATGTCTACTAGATATTTTGAAATGGATGTTACATAGGCTTCTAAAACTTAACATGGTCAAAACAGATTCCATGATCTTAACCTTCAGAGCCACTCCCTTTTTCCATGGAAGGCATCTTTATCCTTTTAGTCACTCAGTTTTACAACTTCAGAGTCATCCTTAACTTTTCACTCTTCTTTATTCCCATATCCAGTCAGTTGCCAAATTTTATTGATTCTATTTCCGTAGCATCTCTAGTATCTGCTCCCTTTTTTATTCTTATATTATTCCTAATCTTTCCTACTTCAGGTCTTCATCACCTGTACTATTGCATTGGCCTCCATTGCCTAAAATTTTTCCCTTTTCCCATCCATCCTCTCAAAGTAATAGTCTTAAATCATAGTTAGGACTTTAGAGCAGAGGTATGTCATTCTCCTACTCATCAAATCCAGTAGTTCCCTGTTATCTCTAGGACCAAATACATACTTGCATCACTGTTTAATGTTTAAATCCCCTCACAACCTTAATCTACCCATACACACTGAAGTTCAGCCAAACTAGCATTCCTGTATTCTCTTCATATATTCTCCATATGTGACATTTCATTTCCTTTCTCCATGCCTTTGCACAGGCTGTCCCCCACATCTGGAATGTACTCCTTTACCCTGCCATTTAAATTCCCTAGCTTCCTTCAAAGGTCAGCTCAAGTGCTGCCTCCTATGTGTGGATTTTCCTTATCCCCCTAGCTGCTAGTGTCTCCCTGTCCCTGAAATGATCTTGTATTTATTTTGCATATATATATTTTTTCTGTAGGATATAACATGACACAGTGTATAGAGAGCTGGCCTGGCAGTCAGGAAGACGTGGGTTCAAGTTTTGCCTACCATACATTCTGTTTCTGTGACTCTCAGCAAGTCACATAATAATTTCTCAGTGTGTTAAGCAGCCCTCTTACAACTATAAATTGAGTGATCTGCATTGTCAGGAGAAATTTCCTCATGGAGAGTTTCTTCTGCCAATAAAATTACAAATTCATTTCCTTCCTATCACCTTATATTCTGTATATGCATAGTTGTACATGTTTCCTTTTGCAGGATATATTCTCCTTAACGAGTGAAGTTGTTCCATTTTTGTCTCTGAATCCCTAGCACCTAGCACAGGGCCTGGTACATGGACACTTAAGAAATGATTGCTGATTGATGAGATTAAGTATGTGCACACTAAGAAAAGCAGCAGCTGGGTGGCACAGTGAATAGAGTGCAAGGCCTGGAGTCAGGAAGACCCATCTTCCTCAGTTCAAATCTGACCTCAGATACTAGCTGTGTGATCCTGGGAAAATCATTTAACCCTCCTTGCCTCAGTTTCCTCATCTATAAAATGAACTGGAGAAGGAAATGCCAAACCAGTGTCTGTGCCAATAAAACCCTAAATGGAGTCATGAAGAGTCAGACACAACTGAAAATGACTAAGCAACAACAACAAACACTAAAAAATAAGATTATATACTTTACAAAAAAAGTTGCCTTTTAAATAGTGCCTTACCTAAGGCATTTAAAACAGTTTGTACATTTCTTTTGACATGAAAATTTTCAAGCATCACATCTATAACCAAAAAGTGAGTTATAATAAAGTAAGTTTCAACTCTTTTTAAATACATTCTACTTTCTGATCCTAATGATTACAAAATACTTGCAATAGATCAGGCTTTAGTCTAGCTGTTAACAATATGTTCATACCCTGATAGAGTTTGAAAGGACCTTAATCCTCTAAGGGATCATTCAACCCTGCCTTCTCATTTTATACATGAAGAAACCAAGTCCCAGAGAAGTTAAATGATGTGCCCACAGTTAAACAACAAGGTAATCCAACAGCTGAGTCTATCAATCAATAAATAACCATTTATTAAATGCCTACTGTGTGCCAGGCACCATACTAAGCCACGGGGATACAAAGAGACATCCCTGCCTTTGTGGAACTAGAAGTCTATTGGGGGAGACAAGAAGTAAACAAATACATACAAATAAATATATGTTGTTCATTTGTTTCAGCCCTGTCTGACTCTTCATGACTCCATTTGGGGTTTTCTTGGCAAAGATACTACTAGAGTGGTTTTTCCAGCTCATTTTATAAATGATAAAAAGGAGGCAAACAGGGTTAAGTGACTTCTCCAGGGTTACACAGCTAGTAAGTGTCTAAGGCCAGATTTGAGCTAAGGAAGATGAGTCTCCCCGACTCCAGACCCAGTACTCTATCTATTATACACTTAGCTACCCCATTACGAATATATACTACATAAGTTTTCAAAGTTCTGGCCTTGATATTACACTGCTTTCAAAATAATTTGTATTTTGATTGTATAGTGGTAGAATTCTTAGATGACAAAGAAAACATACTTTTATCTTTTTTTATTTGAGAGAAAACAAAGGTGGATCAAGAAGACAAGTCTGTACCTGTGATTTTATCAGTGTAGGGAGGTGTCCTCCCCCATGTGGAAATTCCCTCCATCAGTGCCTAATTGGCAACTTAGGGGCAGGTAGCTGGCATAGTGGATAGAGCACAGGACCTGCAGTTAGGAGGACCTGAGTTCAAATGTGATCTCAGACACTTTACTAGCCTTGTGGACCTGAGCAAGTCTATAGGGTCACAAAGAGTTGAATATAATGAAATGACTGAACAGCAGTTCTCAGCTAGTTGCCTATAGGACTGAGAGATTAAGTGAGTTGCCCATGTGAGCTAGTGTGAGAGAGAAGGTTTTTAACTCAGGTCTTCTTGATTCCAAAGACTGGCCCTCTGTCCACTCTACCACTTTATCTTTAGCTTTCATAGGATGGCTAGTCTTTTATCAATTCGTAATAGAGATAAACTGGACTTTTTTTTTTTTTCAAAGGTCTCTTTTGGCTTCCAATCTTCCAGTTTCATGACACCAGTACTATTCTTGACTCTTCACTCTCCTTCACCCAGTATGTCTACTACGCTGACAAATCTTGCCAGTTCAGTAGAGGTTTGGGGAGAAGATAATGAGTTCTGTTAGTACAGAGATGTCTTTGGGATATGAGTTTCAAATGGCTACTAGGCAGGCAATTGGTGATTTGGGAGTAGAACTCAGGAGAGAGACTGAGGCTGAATATGTAGATTTTTGAGTTACTGCAAAAGATGATAATTAACTTTTAGTCCTTAACACACTGCCTGGCACATAGTAGGTGCTTAACAAATGCCTATTGAGTGACTATATCTGTGATTATATGCTCCTACTCATCTGTTAGATGGTGAACTCCTTGAAGGAAGGAACTTTTTGCCTTTTTTGAATCCCCAATGCTTAATGTAATACTTGGCACACCGTATAAGTACTTAATAAATGCTTATTGACTGAGTACTTCCCTATATACGTATGTTACCTTCTTAGATTTTCTCTTGAAATTAACAAACTGTGGTGACATACTGTAATATACTTATTAGATTGTTAGTTCCTTTTTTTCTCAAGTTGCCTAGGAGAAAAATTCCTACTGAATGCCTTACTTGGAAATTACCTGTCTATTTCTATGCTAACCATTTCTATTAAGTAGTGAGAATCAATTTTAAAGTAAATTCCTTTTGTACAAAAATTTCCATTCCTGGAAGATTCAAAACTGATTAACTGACCAGACCCAGATAGTAATGATTAATGGATCAGTTCCTGTCTGGATGAAAGTCTTTCTAGTGGAATGTCTCAGTGACTTATTCTGTTCAATATTTTTACCAATGAGAGTAATGCGTTGGATGACCCAATTAATACACTAAAAAGTGCTGACAGGTTGGAATGAATCCAGATGATGAAACTGGCTTCCTTCAAGGCTCAGCTCAAACCCCTCCTTTGTTAGGGGTATTTGTTAGTCTCTCTGACTGCTCAAGTCTTTGCTTCTAAGGTTAACTTCTGCCTACTTTGTCTCTATCTTATACGTACCTATTTTTTTTATTGTTGCCTCTACTAGAATGTATGTGCCTTGAGGATAGGGACTGTTTATTACATGCACATAGAAATCACATGTTGATGACCAGATCAGTGAAGTGATGAGGTGAATGTTTAGCCTGAAGAGGAGAAGATATTAGGAGACATGAGAGCTACCTTCAAGTATTTAAAGGTCTGTCACGTGGAAGATGAATTAGACTTGTTTGGCTTGGTCTCAGAGAACAGAACCAGGAACAGAAGGTAGACGTTTCAGAGAAGCAAATTGTACATCATATGAAAGAAAACTTTGTAACAATTAGAGCTACCTTAAAGTAGTATGGGCAGTCTCAGGAGATAGTGAGTTTCAAATTCCTAGAGGTTTTTTCTAAGTAGAGGCTGAATGGACACTTAATAGGAACAGTCTTACGCATAAAAATTTGGAGAAAACTCACTTATTTGTTATGTAGTAAACATATTCTTCATCCTCATATGCCCTCCAGTATTTCTACCCCTCAAAACTATCCCAAACCACTTATCACCTACCTATACTCTGTTTATTTCCAACTCTTGATTCTTTAGTTATCTATTTCAGCTCTACTCTATCTTCTACTTTTTTCTTTTTAAAAAAAGACCTCTTAATTGATATTTTGTGGTTTTGCATTGCCTAAATTCACCCTGCATACTCCTTTTCAGAAAGTCATTCCATAACAGAACAAGAAAATAAAATCAACAAAACATTCACACACACACGCACACACACACTATATGCAGTGTTCCACATCTATGAATTCTCCCTCTCCACACTCCCACATGCCCTGTAAATGGGTGGAGGATGGTGCCTTCTCCTATCTCTTCCTTGGAGCTTCATTGGGTTTCCTTTTTGTAAAAAATTAATTATTTTTGAAACTCAATATTTTTCAACCAGCAAAAATCTACCTTCTCTCCTTTGTACATCTCCCACTTTGAAAAAAGAAAGAAAAAAACCCTGTTATGAACATGTATGGTCAATCAAAACAAATTTCTACGTTGGTCATATCAAAAAAAAGTCTCATGCTGCACTCTTAGTCTCTTAGCTCCATAAGGAGGTAGAGGGAAATGTTTCATCTTAGTTTATTGGAATCATCATTGGTCATTACAGTGATTAGTTCTTAGGTTTTTAAAATTTTAATTGTCTTTACATTGTTGTCATTGAATAGCTTATTCTCCTGGTTTTGCTCATTTCACTTTTCATCAGTTCATACAAATTTTCCCAGGTTTCTCTTAAATCATTCCCGTCATTGTTCTTTAGAGCGTGATAGTGTTCCATCACATTCATGTACCATAACTTGTTCAGCCATTTCCAAGTTGAGTAAAATGTATTTCTGTACATATGTGCATGTGTGCATGTGTATGTGTGTATGCGTGTATATGTGTGTGTGTTTTCATTCCTCCTCCTTTTGACCCATTCAAATGAGAATGAGGCTCAAATACCAGAAAAGTTTGAATTTTGGCTGGTAGGCAATAAGTTGTGTGTGTTTTTTAAAATAACTTGATAAATTCCATTGGGAGATTAATCAGACAGTAATATAAAGGAAGTCTAGAATGGGGAAGGGAATAGAGGAGGAAAGAAAATCGAAATGGAAGGTCTTGGTTATGGTTAGAGAGTATTACAGTAGTTTAAGAGGATGGTCAGAAGAGCCTGTACTGTATGGTAGAATGTAAGCACCTTAAGGTCAGGAATTCAGCAATTGTTTTACTTCTCTCGGTATATCTTTAGTTCATACTACAGTGTCTAACTCTTAATAGATATTTAATTGATAGATTGATATGAGACATGTTGGGGAGAGTACAGTGTTGTATAGAACACAGAAAAAGAATTGAATTTATGTTTAGAGGACCTTGGTTTCAAGTCCTGACCATGCTGCTACATATTGTTTTGCCTTTGGTAGATTGCTTCCCCTTCTCTGGGACTTCCTTCATCTCTTAAAAATAAAATGAGAGAGTTAAACTAATTGACCTATAAAATGTCTTTAAACCCCAGATTTGATATGTATGCTTAAGTTGGATAGGACTAGGTATCTAATTATATATGGGGGGGGGGAAGAAAAAAATACCCAAGCTAAGAAGATGAGCAACTAGGAAAATAGTAGTGCCACTGAAATAAATAGTAAAATTAGAAAAATGGAATTTGAGAGGGAGAAATTTGGAAAAGATGAGTTTGGGTTTGTACATGATGCTGAATTTGAGGTGTTGGTGTAACATTCAGGTGAAGATCCAAGCATTTGAAGAGATGAGTCTGTAGTTCAGAAAAGAGGTAGGATTTGGAGGCAGAGATTTGGAAGGTACCTTCATAGAAGGGATAGTCAAAGCCAGAGATATGAACAAGATTGCTAAGTGAGAATATATGGAAAGAGCAGGGCCAGGGTCACAACTTTTGGGAATATCCACATTACCAGATTGAGAAGAGCAAAAGTGATTTTATGCAGCAGATCTCTTGTTAATGTTTGGATGAGTCTACTTTTATTCTTTGGGTATCAGTATGCATTTATTCTTTTGTTCTTTGACATCTATAGTATGAGAGCTTTTTTTAAGGTTAAAAAATATTCTTTACCTTATAACTAAGATACAGAATATAAGAATCAAATAGATTCCATATTACAGGGGAGTGAATTGTGTTAAAGTCTATATATATATATATATATATGCCATGCCTTTGGGGAAACTTAGTAACTTAAAATTACAAGTGGTTCTGCAACTAGGAAAAAGAAGCCATGTTGTTTGCATTTCAGTGAAGGAAGGGGAAAAAATGGTCATAGATTCATGAGTCAGCCACTTTGCCCTTCTAGTCAGAGAATCATGTAATTACCTGTGATTTTCTTTTTCTTGTAGTTATCCAAACTAAAGTTCATTGTTTGACATTTATTGAGCATTACCAGTGTGATAGGTGCTGCATAGAACAAGTTTATGCAAGCTTAACTTCAGTGTTGTTAATCTAGGTAAGGAAGGAAAAGGGGATCAAATTCAATGTATTGAAAATTCTAAGCTTCTTATTCTGGATTTGAAAGTTAATTATATATGTTCAAGCACATCCTCTATTAGAAAGAGCACAGAATGTATGTGAAAACATTTTACAATTTCTAATTTGCTTTTATGAATTCTTGTTACACTTGTCATTGGATTAAGTTTGTGATTTTAGAAGAGTAACTTTTCAAATATCCGTAACATTTTTCTTATTCAAGATAGGTCACACTTAACCAAGACTTAAACACAGAAGTTCAAGATGCTTTACTATTCTTAATTTTATAACTTTAATTTTTAATTAATCTGCATATTTGTAGTATGTGAATTTTTTTTCTGCCTAAACAAATCTAATTTCCTTCAGAATAAATACTGAATCCATTAAGATTGTATAACCAGGGGATTTAAAGATTAGCTTTGAAAATAGGTCAGTGAAAAAAGATCTACATTGGTTAAAAGCTAATCAGGTAAGGAAATAAGGGGAGCAGTTTAGATGTTTTGAAAGGTAGTTATACAAGATCTTGTTTATATAATGATTTGAAGCATGTTCTGTAATTATAACTCAGATACTGATCAATTAAAATATTGGTCAGAATAGAATACAGACTGCCATCTGTATATAGAACATATCCAATATGAAAATGAAACTTCTTGGTAAGGAGGGAAAAAAATGCAGAGATATATGCTGTAAAAACTATTGAATTATGTCGAAATTCTGCCAGTTTTCCTATGTTTCATCTTCAATTTACCCAATCAGTTTGTTGGCAATTATTAGATTCCCACATCTTCATCAACCATATCTCAAGAGAGCATAAGATTGTAGAAAAATTTGTACATGCTTACATATTGGGTGGAAAAACTAGAATTAGCAAATCATCAGTTAATAAAACATTAATTCACCAACGAGTCTTTATTGAACTCCAACTGTATGCTTAATATTGTGGGCAACAGCCTGTAGTACAAGTTTAGTCATAGGACTGAAGTCAGCAGATGGGAATTCTTATCCAGGCTCTGTTGCAGATGAGCTGGGTGGCCATAGGTAGGTCACTTCCCTCATCTGTAAAATCAGGAGGCTGAACTAAGTGATCTCTAAGCTCCCTTCCAGCCCTGAAGTTCAGTAATTTTGTGATTCTTATTGATCCTGTTAACACACTGGAAAATAACACCAGTAAACCTAATGTTCCTAAGGGGAAAAGCGTTCTCTATTGAGATTTTTAAAAGCGAATGAATTTTATACCTAACCATTTTTTTATTAGAGGGCCTTTACTCTTCTCTATTCCATGATTATTGCCATCAAGTTTTCTCAACTTATTTAATCACCAATGAGGTTCTGCTGTCCAATTAACTGCCCTGGTTAGTGCTGCAGCCC
Source organism: Petaurus breviceps papuanus (assembly GCF_028583685.1). Taxonomy (NCBI): domain Eukaryota; kingdom Metazoa; phylum Chordata; class Mammalia; order Diprotodontia; family Petauridae; genus Petaurus; species Petaurus breviceps. The sequence continues at coordinate 28,463,288 of NW_027187460.1, read as the reverse complement.
CAGGTGCCAGGAGTCCCACACTGACCCCCCATTGTGCACTCCTCCCAAAGCCAGAAGATGCTGAGGGAGGGAGAAGACAGGTGATGGAAATAGCAAGCTTTTTTTTTTTTAAAGCAATTGGGGTTAAGTACCTTGCTCAAGGTTACACGGCCAGGTGTTTCTGGGTGGGTGCTAAGTGTCTGAGCCCAGATTCTATCCCCAGGTCATCCCGACACTGGGGCCAGTGCTCTTACTTGCTGTGCTACCTGGCCGCCCCTAGTAAGCTTTCTTTGATTCTCAGGGGAACCATCTATCTGTTCCCTGATTGTGCCTCTTTTGTTGGTGGCATTGTTTTTCCTAGTCTATAATAACAAAGCACTTTGAGATGTGCAAAGCATTTTACTTTATGCTATCTCATTTGGACCCTATTCTCATCCCCATTTTATACACAGGGAAGCTAAGACTGAGAGAAGTGAAAGTGAGTTGCACTGGGTCACAGCTTCTATATGTGTCAGAGACAGGATGTGCACTTTAGGCCTTCCAGACTACAGGTTCAGCATTCTGTTTACTTCATCACCTAGCTCCCCCCCCCCCCAATTTATACAATTAGTCTCTTGACCCAGTTTCCACCCACCAGGAAAACTCTGCCTTTCCTCTCTTATGTTGCATTTCAGTGGTCACTAGTCATGACTTAGTAGAGTTGATTGTGTACATGTGATTTACTTGAACATGCTTACTGAAACATTGTGTCCAACTCTTTGGCGTTTTCTTGGCAGAGGTTCTGGAATGGTTTGCCTTTTTCTTCTCTAGCTTACTTTGTAGATGAGGAAACTGAGGTAAACAGGGTGAAGTGACTTGCCCATGCTCATACAGGTAGTACATGTCTGAGACCTAGTTTGAACTCAGTTTTTCCTGACTCCAGGCCTGGTGCTTTATCCATTTCACCACCTAGCTGCCCCTAAAATAAGATTACCAAGTGAAGTGGACAGAATAGTATGATTTTGCAAAACACCAAGGTAGAAAAGAATTATAGGAAAGGTGAAGGAACAGACGTGATCCATATGGTCACATGCTGCAAAGAGTCAGTAATGAGTCATGATAACCAAAATGCACTTGGCTTTAGGAAAATAAAATGTAAAACCCATGGGAAAGTAGAACAGGGAACCAAAGTAAGGAGGATAGCTATGACAGTTTCTGTTACAGAGCTGTTAAGCTGAGGAGATGGTCATAGGCAACTAATGAAATCATTCCAGTCACAGACTCTGTTTATGATGATGATTTATATGCACGTACTTATATGCTTTAGTTCTTATCTGTTCCCTTCCATGTTTTAATTTTTTTGTCTACTTAAACTCATGTCTATTCTATCACTGCCCAAAATTGGATTACATGTTGTCAAGTACTGTTTCTTTCTACAAATGATTTAGTTATTATAACAAATAGTATTCCATGGCTGAATTAAGGAGGTGAAATGTGGTTTTCCTTTTCCTTTCTGTACAGGATTTGGGGATGCCTAAAGCCAGATTGACTAATCCTGTTCTTTACCCTGATATAGTTCTCTCTTCACATGATTTATTTGATTCCTATAATTGTGATAACTGATGAAAAAGACTTTCTTCAGAGCAAGGAGTCAGAGAACAAAAAGATTCAGTGATCATTTAGCTCTCAACAAAATCATTATGATTCTTGTTTTCTGCAGTACTTCTTGGCAACATCTCCTAAAATCTGCTCGAATTTAAGAGCTTTAGAAATTAAACCCAAGTTTCTTAGAAAATAAATTGAAAAATAGTAGTTACTTTACTTAGACCTCACATTATATCAACAGTTAGTTAGATACTGTTAACAAGACATCCTAACTCAACAATATCCACATCAAAAAGGGTTAATTAATTTATTAATTAATAATTAATTTTTTAGTACATTTATCTTACCTTAGTTGGATGATTAATAAGTTTAGTTAATTGAGTTAAATTGAATTGAATTATGCTGGGTGCTTTTGCAAGCCAATGGACAGATATTCCCTCCTGTAATGGTAATGGTAATTTGAAGATCTTCCCTGCCCCTTAATAGTGCTAAGGGAATTTGAAGACCTTCCCTGTCCTTAATAGACCACATGTAATCACATGGAGCCCATGATGGGAGCTTGCTGAAAGCGTGGAACAAGAAGGGTGGAACGGAAAGAAGCAGGGGAGAGCCTGAGTAGAGCTGGGAGCAGGCAGCTTGGAGGTAGAGCCGCTAGCGTGAGTGAGAGAGGGGCATTTTTACTTAAGGGAGCTTGTTTTGTTTTGAAGGCCTGATGGAGAGAAGGCTTGAGGATGTTGGTACTCACTTAATTGGTTATGTGTACTAACTTCTTGGTTGCTATGATGAATTTGACTTTCTGGTGCTTGAATAAATGTTTTGGTTCGTTCTTACATGTGGAAAGTCGGTTACATTTTGTGATTCAGGACTACACCAGTATATTCATAGCCACAGTGGGTGCTGTGACTCTCACATTGGCGTTATACCTCTGGAGGCTTGTAATCTAGGACAAGACCGTCTTCAACAAAATGGAGATTATAGATATCTAAGCAGGTTTTCCAAATTTGATTCATTCACCAAAACCAGAATTATTCATTGTACAACACCTGCTTAGAAAATATTGTAGTGCATATTGAACTTAGAGACTGAAACCTTGAAAGTTCAATCCTTTTTTTGTTTTTTACTTCCTCTCCCCCTCCCCAGGTTTATTTATTTATTTTTAGTTTTCAACATTCATTTCCACAAGATTTGAGTTCCAAATGTTCTCCTTATCTCTGAAAGTTCAGTATTAAAAAACACTTTGTTTCTTCTCCCTTTTTAAAAACATGAGCTAGGTAGGAATTGGTCTTCATGCATAGATTTCTAGACTACACCAGCATTATGAAATTAGATCCTACTTTTTATTATCATAATAATGTATGATCTCTTTTGAAATTAACCTTCAACTTTGCTGGATTAACAACTGTGCAAACCAGATCTTTATTGATTTTCAGCTTAATGGTAATAACACTTTGCACTTTATATCTTCAAAGAATTTAACAAACATTCAGTAATTAATCTGAACAACATCCATGTGAGGTAAGTGGAGATTACTGCCTTATTTTATAGATGAGGAAATGTATATATAACTTAGTGACTTGCCCAAAGCCATATAGATACTCATTGGCAGAACTGAGATTAAACTTCAGAATTTCCTGTTTCCCATTGCTTGGTTCCCACTGTTTCCTTATGTTTTCTTGTATCTGAAGACAGATATCATAGGCTAGTGATCTGTTGCTGGTCATGACTTACCTGTATTGTGATTTTTTCATCCTAGTATTTGGTATATCTGTGAATCTCAACTCTGGAAATGTGCCAAGTAAGGGCAGCTGTGCTACATCTTCTCTATGTTCTTTTCCTGTTCTGGAATTCTCTGATTCTAGGACACAGCTGTTCTGAAGTAGAGGGTCTTGGGGCTTTCTTTGTACACAGCCAAATATCACCCTCTAGCACACCGTAGGAACCAGCCGTTACTGTGTTAATTGGCCAGTGGGGTAATGATATCACTGTATGTAACCAAACAAACTATGTTAGGGAAGATTCTACTTAGTACCCTAGTATAAGGCTATTTATATATATAGTGATGAAACTTTTTAGTGTGTCTGCGTAAGAGGGTCATTGCCTTTCATATTGGATGATATATCTAGATAAATTCAATTTTCGAGGATTTCTGATTTGGCAAAGAAACCCCAAATGCATCTTGACATTGCATTCATTGTTCTCTGGCAAATATGGAAACATCATAATATCAGTAGTTCAGTCATAAGTAAATGTCTTCCAAAACATTATAGTCATGTTACAGTAAACTTTTTATATTTGTTGCATCACAAAGATTTATTGAAGCGATAAAAGTTATTGTGGAAAACAGTGTGTAGTAACTATGGTAACAGTTATTTGATCTCACAGTAATTAGCTAAGCATTTAGTTGCACAATACTTTCACAATGCCTTCATGGTTAGTTCATTAAACAAAATTAGCTTTTGTGGGAACTTTCCTCATACAGTGTCCTAAATTTGTTTTTAGTTCAAAAGATTTAAGAAATCTGTTCCTAAACTTCCTTTCCAGCATATATTTTATAAACATATTTTAGATTGTAGCTTATTTTATTTAATTCATGGTCTGTTCTGCAATTTATACTTTATCCATTGAGTTGTCTCACTGGGCATTTAGTATAACTTAATTTAGAAGGCCAAGAAATGAATTGTGTGAAGTGAAAGACTATAATTTCTAAATTGTTTCGTTGTTTTACTTTGTGATTTGGGATTAGTTACTACTCTCCCTGATTCCCTTGTCTGTAAAGTAGAATAATTATAAATTCTGAAACTAAATGAATAAAATCAGCATTCATTAAAATCCTGCTGTGTGCAGATCATTATGCTAAGTCCTGGGTAAGTAAAAGGTTTAGATAAGACCCTCTAGTAGGGGCATAGGGCACATATAAAAATAACTGATATACTTACCACCTACTATTTAATATATAGAGAGGTACAGACAGAGTTCTTTTTGAAGGAAGGTTTCATAAAGAATGAAGTAATTCATGGCTTTAAAAAGTAGGAAGAAAGTAAACAGGAAGTCATTTCAGACAAAGGCAACAACAGTCAAGGTAGGTGGCAATGAAGGCTTAAAATAGAAGGCAATAGAAATAGAGAGAAAGATCTGGTAATAATGATGATAATAATAACAATAGCTCACATTTATATAGTGCTTTTAAGGTTTGCAAAGCAACCCTTAGGTAGGGCAAGTATTGTCCCCATTCAACAGATGAGGAAGCTGTGACTCTGAAGGCACCTCACCTAATGTCACCTAATAGGTAAATGTCCAAGGCAGCATGCAAACTCAGGTCTCCTGACTACAGACCCACTGTTCTTTCTACTAGACCATATTAATTCTACACTGATGCCTATATTCGTATCATTTCCCCGTCCCTTTCCCACCATAATCTTGGACTCTATCCCTGGGATACTGGGCTTCAATAGGTAAGTTCTTGTCTTACCTCACCTTATCTTAACAGGTTTCCATGTCACTTCCTGGCCATTCATATAGCATGCCACCCCCTCTATCGCACTTTCTTCTTCCAGCTTACCCTTATGTGTTATCTTATGCCATCCGAATGTGAACTCCTTGGGAGCAAGGACCCTGTTTTTGCCTTTCTTTGTATTCTCAATGTTTACCACAATGCCTGGCACATGCTTCGTCAGGACTTGTAACTGAGAAGTGAGGGAAGGGCCAAATCAAAGATAACAGCCAGGTTATAGGAAATTGAATGAACGGTTCCTCAACTGGGAAAAATCAATCAAAAGAAACATGCTTTGGATTTGAGTTTGAAGTACTGGTGAAATATCCAGTTGGAGCTGAACTGTACAATTAGATATGTATATTTAGAACCAGGAAAAGAGGTAGAAAAGGAGCAATTGGAGCAGGAATAAGAGGTGAACAAGGAAGATATATTGTCTTAGAAACGGAAAGAGAAGGTATAACGTTTATTAGTTAGATTTATCACTCAGAATCTGGAACTTTCTTCTGCACACCTTGCTGCTTCCTTATTATTTATCTTTATAAAGGGCTTTGCAATTTATGATTTACTTGATGTACCTTATTTCTTTTGGTCCTCACTATAACCTGGGAGGTAATCTAAGAGTTATTATTCACATTTTACAGATGTGGAAAATGAGGCTTAGAGAAGTTTGAGTGACTTGACCAAGGTTATGCAATACAAAACAAAGACAGGACTCAAACTGAAGTCTTCTGACTCCATTGAGCTCATATATCTACATGCTATAGTTAGGCACATAAAACAAAATCCTTCTGGGATGTGTGATTTCAGTAGTGTGAGGGAACACTGCACCAGTAGAAATTTATTAGTAGACCTTTATTGCTTAGTTAACTGTTTCATGCATTGTTGTGATGGGGGGGGGGAGGCGGAAGAGGGGAGAAAACAGTTTCTTAGGGATGAGCCACTTTATTTGTAACCATACTAGCACTTACATAACAGACACTTGGCTGTACAATAAAGGTCAGAGTGGCATAGTAGAGAGAGTGCTTAACTTGAAGTCAGGAAAACATGAGATCATATCTTGTCTTTGATGCTTACTAGTTCTGTTACCATGAACAAGTTACTTAACAGCTCTAAAGCTCATTTTCTTCTTCTGTAAAATGGGGATAATAATCCCTATATTACCGAGCTCAAAGGGTAATTGTGATACTTAAATGAGATAATGGATGTTAAGTTCTTTGCAAACCTTAAAGCACTACTTAAGTATCTGCTATTACTCAAAATACTCATTGAGCTATGTTCCACTCAGTGATGCCAAACAGCCCACCCATGCCTTTCCATCTTGTACATGGTTTAAACATAAGTTTGCAGCAAGGTTTCTACCCAACTGAAGGCCTTTCTTGCTTTTTCATGACATATCACGAGGATATCAGTGGAACACACAACCTGTCTTTTGATTATCCTTCAATCTTACCAGTCTGACTTTTTGGATGATAACCTTTTGTTCTCCTCCTTCCTAGTTTCTTTTTTGTTATGAATTGTAGTCTGCTCACACCTACCATACACCTCTCTATTGCCTTCTTTGTGATAATTGGTTTTAATTTTTCAGCTATCGTAGTGTTCTGTGACTCAGAACCATACAGTATCAGAAGAATATCGCTATTAAAATAAAGTACCTTCATTTCAGTGAGAAGTGTGGGAACCTTTGAGGAGCTCTGCAATTTCCTACAGGCAGTTTAACTTCTCCTCCTGATTAATTCTGAGCCCAGCTCCTTGTCCATTTGCAAGTGTCTATCCAAGACTGTTCTGTTTATTGTTTATGTCTTTCTTCTAGAAAGTCACTAAGATTGTGATGTTAGATCCAAGTATAGTGGCTCCACTTGATGTTGAAAGTTATTTGTTATAAAATTTTTTGTACACTTTAAGGTCCACACCTTCTGGATACACACTGTAAGAACTTTATTTGGAGTTTAAATTTTTTCAAAATTTACTCAACATTTCATTGAGTTTTTCAAAACTGTATAACAATATTATTAATTTTTTTAACTCAGTGAAAGGTTTTTTTTTTACTACTTTGCTTTTAACTGCTTGTTAACCAAGTTTTTTTTAGTTTGCTTTTTTTAACTTCAATAATAAGTTTTTAAAGTTAATTACATTGTTTTCTGTTGTTAAACAGGTGCCATCTGCTTTTTTTCAAATGAACCACATTTTGAATGTGGATAATAAACATTTCTGCCTTTTGTATTTTATATTTATTTACCTAATATGTCTTTTGTTTTAGAGACCACAATTTAGTTTTTCCTATTAAGAATCAGTGCAATCTTAGATTTCTAATACTGTTGTTTAATTCATTGCCAACTACTAATCTGAAGATTATTTCTTAAATTCCCTGGATTACTTCAGTGACTTAGTCATGTTTTTTCTTTCTTTCCTAGTCCTTATTAACATACGTCCTGACCTTAATATCATTTGTTGATGACTTAGATAAAACCATGCTTATCATATTTGTAGATGACAGGAGGAAAAACTAAAACAATGGATAAGAGAGAGCCCCAAACCTAGCCCACATCATTACCTTAGAATGAATCTAATAAGATGAAATTGAATAAAGTCTTACACTTGAATTCCAGAAATCAGCCTTACAGGTATAAGATGGGAAAGGTGTTATTTGATAGCAATTGATCTTTAAAGAAGTCCTGGAATTTTAGCTGACTGCCAACTTAGCATGAGTCTGTGGTATGATATAACAGCCAGAAAATAAAATTTGATCCTGGGATGCCTTGAGAAAACCTTAATGTCTGAGTCAGGGGAAGTCATGGTCCCACTGTTCTTTGCCCTAGCCAAACACATCAGAATTATTGGGTTCAGTTCTGAAGGCAACGCTTTAGGAATTACAGCGATAAACTGGATGGTATGGTTTGTAACTTAGTTTTTTAAAATAGTTTGAGAACTATGTTTCCATATTATTGCTTCCCTTTCTAATGCTATATATTTTACTTCATGCATTTAAAAACATGATTCTGAGATATCCAGAAGTTTCATCAGACTTCCGGACGGGTCTGTCACACAAAAAAGTTAAAAACCCCAAATCTAAAGGAAGGCAGCCAATAGTGAAGATCTTTGAATTCATGCCAGTAAAGGCCAGTTGAAAGAACTGGATATGTTTAGCCTCAAAATAAGTTAAATTATAGAGACACAATAACTGTCTTCAAATATTTGAAGAACTATCAAGTGAAAACAAAGTCATATTTTTTTTGCTTGGCTTCAGAAGGCAAAACTAGGAGCAACTGGTCGAGTTGCAAATAGGCCAATTATGACTTGAAATAAGGAAAAAACTTTAAAATAATTTGAGATCTTTAAAATTAAAATGCACTAACTCAGTAGGTGGTAGGTTTTTTCCTAATGAAGTTCTCCAGGGGAAAGACTGAATGATCATTTATTTGTCAGGCATGTTTTAAACAGAACCTTTTTTTAGATATTGGTTAGAATTATTGGTCACTAATTTCCCTTCCAACTCTTAAATTCTGTTCCTCTTCCAATACCTAGACTTTAGTCTTCCTTGTCAGCTTGTATCCTACTGGCTTTCATTTTTACTCCGTGTCAACTAGCTTTCCTTCCTACCCACCTGTATATCCACTCTCTGTAGCTTATCTTTATCATTACAATTCTACCTACAATATTTCCTCTTTCCAGTCACAACCATCTTTCTGTGATTCCTCCCATCTGCCTACACTTAGTGAGCCTACTTTTGGCATACACAGGAGCTTTTAGTCAGTTAGCCCCTCACTGCTTTTCAAAATCAATTAGCTTCTTTGGGGACATTTGGTTTAATCAAACCTGGATTACATGGGGAGCCAACTATTCTAATAGAACTCTAAGCAAAATTCTAGATTCCTTTGACTCTCCTCTGCTATAACCTAGAATGTAATTATTCCCAATATAGCATTTTTTTTCCTACTCTAATATTTCAGGTTTGATGGAAAAAGAAGCAGAATTGTTTTGCTACAAATTCATACTTTCCAGTGTTAACTGTGCCCTTTCTGCTACAGGGATATCTCTTTATTCATCTTGAATTTGGTATGAGCTCCTTCCCCCCCTTCTTCAGGCATATACTTTACCCCTCCTCTCATCTTTCCATTTTACCTTGTGTGGGGAGAAGTGGGGAAGGGAGAAGGATAACTTATCCATCTTCCCCTTTAGGACCAATTGTTCCATCTCTTCCCTGGTTCCCATCACGGCCTCAGAGTAGTATATACACAGGTAACAAATACATTTTAATTGAATTGGTTAGGATATTAGGTGTTGTAAAGAAATATCTTCATGTGTTTGGGGGGAATGTTACTACAGTAATAGACAGCTTGAAAGAGCACAGGACCTGGAATTAAAAGATCTGGGTTCAAGTCCTAATTCAAATATTTACTAGCTTTATGACTACTGTTGGCTCTTCTGTAAAATGAGGAAATAATATCGTATTAATTACATCATAGAGTTGTTAGGAAAGTGCTTTGTAAACTTAAAAGTACAAGAACCACATAAATAATAAGAAAATAATATTTATATGTTATTATGAGGTAGCTAGGTGGCTGAGAGCTGGGATAGAGTACTGGGCCCTGGAGTCAGGAAGACTTGAGTTCAAATTTGGCCTTAGACAGTTACTAGGTGTGTTCTCTGGACAAGACATTTAATCTATGTATGCCATAGTTTCCTCATCTGTAAAATAATTCTTGTCTCCCAAAGTAATTATAAGGACAAAATGAAATAATCGTAAAACTCCTAGCACAGTGCCTGATACATAGTAAGCACTATATAAATGTAAGCCATTATTGTTGTTGTTGTTATATGACACTTTAAAGTTTACAAAGCACTTTCATGTAAAATGAATGTTGAAATATCACTGAAATAAAAGAATGAATGCTGGGGTGGCTAGGTGACACAGTGAATAGAACACCAGCCCTGGAGTCAGGAGAACCTGAGTTAAAATCAAGCCCCAGACACTTAATACTTAGTAGCTGTGTGATTGCCCCTCCAAAAAGCAAAAAAAAAAAAAAAAAGAATTAATAAATGCTGCTAGACCCAGCATGAAAAAACTGAAGTAGAGCCAATCACTTTTTTAATATTGTGTTCTTTTTTGGTATATACATGAATTGATCTTTTAGTGAGAGGCAGCATATAAAATAATATTTGTAAAAAGTGCTTAGTAGAGAATCCAGCACATAGTAGGTGCTATATAAATGCTTATTCCCTTCCCTTGTGCACTAAGATTCGGAAGGCCTAGGCTCTTATTTACTTTTTAACCTTCTGAGCTTGAATTTCCTAATCTCTGTGTTGGAACTATGCCTGATCTACATACCTCTAGGCATTGTTAGAAGATGAAAAACGGTAGCATCTCAGAATTGGAAGGTCTCTTACGTGAACAGAAATGGATTCTGTAGCAAGAAGTTATCAAGCTCTTGCTTGAAGAAGTGAAGAATCCTGTTTTCCAAGGCAGCACATCTCTTGGATAACTCTTAATTATTAGGAAATTTTTCCTTAGGTTGAGATGACATTAAGTTTCTTTGAATTTCTCCCCATAGCTCTTAACCCTTTCTACCCTTGGGGCCAATCAGAGCAAGACTAATCCTGCCTCCATTTGGTTTCCCTTCAAACAACCAAAGACAGTAATCACCTCTACTACATCGTCTCTTCTCCAGATTAAGCATATTTTGTTCCTTCAGCCAAGTCTTCTTATAACATAATCTTGTTCTCAAAGGATATGTTTAAGTAGGTGTTCCATGAAACCCCTCACTCCCCAGCTTCTTTTTCCTTTCATCCTTACCCAGTGTGCAACAGAATGTCCAAACCCTAAGATATATTTCCCAGTCCCTCTCTCTAGGTGCAGTTTGTTGCCTGCTCTTTCTGGTTTGGCCTAGAAAGGAGTTTTGCCCTCTTCATTACGGGAGCTCTAGAAAGTGAGGGGGTGGGGTGGGGACAAAAGTTGAGTTGAAGGTGTCCTCCAGTCCTGCTATCTGGAGTCCACACTGCCTTGAAACTCATCTTTGTTGCCAGCTTAAACATTCAGTGTGCCATGATTCCTCATGGCAACACCTACCATACTGTGAATAACAAAAAATTTGAGATCCACTATCCTCAAAGATCCTGACCGCCCTCCTATAGAGCATTCTAAATTACCCATGTCCTTTCTAAAATCTGGTGCTCAAAAGTAAACAGAATATTCCAGGTATTGTCATCCTAGGGCAAAATAGATCAGAACCATCATTCTGTAGCCCTACTCTTTGTTTAATGAAAGCTAAGATCACTTCAGGTTTAGGAGGCTGCTGCATTATTCTGATATATATTTAAGTATGTAATGCACTAAACCCTCAGATCTTTTTTCAGATAAACTGCTTTCTATCCATGCATCCCTCATACTATGAAATTGTGAAATTAATTTTTAGCCATGTATAAGATTTTTTATTTATATACAATGAATTTTAATATGTTAAATTCAGTTCTGACTTTTTGGATCCTGATTCTTTCATCTGACATAATATCTATCCAGCTTTGTATCATGTTCAGATTTTACAAGCATGCCATTTAGTCTTTATTCTACTCATTGATAAAAAATGTTAAACAGTTCAGGGCCAAGGACAGATTCCTAGGGCGCTCCACTAGAGACATTTCTCTTAAGTAATCACTAAGTCACTTAATGATTACTCTTTAGGTCATTCAGTAAGTTCTGAATAATCTGCCTACTTGTACCATCCTTTGACCCATATTTCTTCCATCTTGTTTGCAAGCCCAACATGAGATACTTTGTCAAATAGTTTTTCAGAAATTAGTTAATACTTGTGTACATCATAAAAATAAAAGTGAAGTACTCTTGTGATGTCACATAACGTCATAGAGTTAGTCCATAAACATTTAGTAAATGTTTGATGTGTTCCAGAAACTATGCTAAGTACTGAGAATTCAAAGAAGGGCAAAATATAGTCCTTGCTCTCAATTTGATGGGTTTGTGAAAGTTATGCCAACATTAGCATAAGTTCCAACAGGTTCTATCGTGCTTTAAAGACTTCATGAATGATTCTGGCAGTAAACTATATCTTCTTGCCAAAGGCCAACCAACCTAGCTAAAATTGAGTGGCTTATCATCAGTAAGCTAGCAGCTTGGTAATGAATTTATTGGCCATAGCAGCCAATTTAAAAAATATACAATGGACATCAGGTCTGTGAGTCCCCCTTCTTTTTCTTCAATATTTATGACAGAGTGGTAAAGAGAAAAGCAGGGGCAGAGGGTGCTAGGAATCAGGTTTTTATGCAGGCTGGAAATGTTAACTTAGCTGTTGACCAGTGACCAGTGAGTAGACATAATATTGGAAGAACTGAATATCATATGACTATCAACATGAACACATGTCAATCTTTACATTGTTGATTTAGTAGAACCAAGAGGTAAAAGAAAGTCGCAGCTTTTGAGAGGAAAATAAAGGAACCAAGTAATTTATTTTAAGTCCCAAGACAATATAAAACATAATTTCATAGGATACTTGGACATTTCATATCATAGTAAAGAAATCACCATGATGGTAATTACAGCTTATACATCAAAAACTAGTGCATAAATTTAGAAGTTAAAAAAATATTATGTAGAACTCAATAGGCTTTCCAATTTAAATCAATATATGCTTTAATCATAAGTGCAAGGCAAATTTAGGCATAGAGGAAGATGGCAAAATATATGTTGGAAAACATGGTTGAGGAGTATTAAAATGGGGAAAACTAACTTTTCCCAAGATGGCTTTCCTAAGACACCAGGGAGGGTTCTAAAGATACAGAGCTCTGAATCTCAAAGATGCAGGGATGGGTCTAAAGACATAACATGGAGGTCAGCATAAAAATCCAAGGGATCTAGAGGGAAACCATGCAGAGCCAATTATCCCACCCAAAAATATAACACGGGGTGAAAACTTACACAAAACCCCAGTTCAGGAAGTAAAGCTGGACAGATGAGTTAAAAACAACAACCTCCACAGTAACAACAACAAAAAACAAACAAAAGCCCAAAACACTGAGTATAAAAACTTATTTCACATTTAATTCATAACAACTATGAGAAGAGACTCAAAGGACAAAATGCATTTTCCACAGGAGCAGCACGAATACCGAGAAGAAATGAAGCAGGATATAAATTTTTTTTTAAAAAAGCTCTTGAGGAAAGAATTAGGAAAATAAATAGTTTAGAAGAGGAAGTGGTTAATCTTACCCAAGAAATGGAATCTTTGAAAACTAGAATAGACAAAGCGTGGAATAAAATCAGTGACTCTGTGAGATGACAAGAAATATTAAAACAAATTCAAAAAGATTTTTTAAAAACCCCAGGAGAAATTTAAGATCTGATATCAGAAACAACTAATCTGAAAACATGTTAAAATGAGATAATTTGATCTAAATAATTGGAGAAGTATTAATTCCTCATAAGTAGTCTAAGCTAGCATAATAAAAATTACAGTGCTTCCTAAATTATTAGTTTACTTATTCAGTACCCCATCAGTCAGACTAACTAAGAATTGCTTTGTAGATCTAGGAAAAAATAATAAAATTTATCAGGAGGAACAATAGGTCAAGACAAGAATATCAATGAAAAAAATATGAAGAAAGGGGATCTAGTAGTACCAAATTTCAAATTATATTATAAAGTATTAGTCATCAAAACAATTTGGTATTGGATAAGAAATAAAGGGGTTGATCAATAGAATAGATTATGTGTACAACATACAGAAACAAATGAGCACAGTAGCCTAGTTGTTTGGTAAACCCCAAATCCTCATTATTGGGATAAGATCTTAGAGAAAAATTATGGGGAAAACTGAAAAGTTGTCTGGCAGAAAGTAGGCATAGAACAATATCTCATACCATATACCAAGCTATGCTCAAAATGGGCACATGATTTAGATATAGTGATATCATAAGCAAATTGGGGAAGCATGGAATAAATTACCTGTCAGATCTATGGATAAGGGAAGAGTTTATGACCAAACAATAGATAGAGAGGTTCACAGGAGGTAAAATGAATAATTTTGATTACATTTTTTACAAAATTAAAAAATTTAATTTTTACAAAATTAAAAAAGGTTTTACACAAATAGAACAATACATCCAAAATTTAGAAGAAAAGCAGGAAACTGGGGAAAATGTTTTATACTAATTTTTTCTGATAAACATCTCATTTCCCAAATATATAGATAACTGAGTCAAATTTATAAAAATGGGAACCATTCTCCAGTTGATAAATAGTTAGGGGATATGAATGGTCAGTTTTCAGAGAAAAAAAACTCAAAGCTATCAATTGTTATTTGAAAAAGTGCTATAAATCACTAACAATTAGAGAAATGCAAATTAAAAAATTACTCTGATACAGAAGCAGATACCACCTCACATCCATCATATTGGCTAACATGACAGAAAAGGACAATGACAAATACTGAGGGGAATGTGGGGAAAATAGGTATATTAATACAGTGTCAGTAGAGAACCATTCTAGAGAACAATTTGGAACTCTGCCCAAAGGACTATAAAACTCTGTATACCCTCTGACCCAGCACTACCATTACTAGATCTTTATAACCCAAGGAGATAAAAGAAAGGACCCTATATACAAAAATATTTGTAGCAGCTCTTTTTGAGGTTGCAAAGAATTGGAAATTGAGGGGATGCCTATCAATTGGGGAATAACTGAACGTGTTATGATGGTATATGAATGTGAGGGAATACTACTGTGTTGTAAGAAATGATGGAGGGGATGGTACAGAAAAACCTGGGATGACATATATGAACTGATACAAAGTGGAGTGAGCAGAACAAGAGTATTGTACGTAGTAATAGCAATATTATAAAGATAATCAAGAAAACATTTGTAATTCTGATCAATACAGTGAGTCACCACAGCTCCAAAAGAACTTATTACACAAAATGCTAACCACCTCCAGATATAGAACTAATGGATTCAGAGTGCATATTGAAGCACTTTCTTTATTTTTCTTGCCCTACCTGCCCCCCGACTCCCACCGCTTCAATTGCCTTCTCAGTGGGTGTGGGAGGGGCTGGAGGGAAGAAGATAATTTGGAACCAAAAATAAAAATGAAAATTTAAAAAAAGAAACAGATGACTTAAGAATCATTGGACTCTGTGAAAATTATAATGCAGCACCATAAGTCTGGACACTATATTTCAAGAAATTATAATTGAAAATTCCCTAGGGTTATCAGAACCAGACAGTAAATAGAGAAAGAATTTACTCATTACCTCCTGAAAGGAAATCCAAAAAGAAAAATCCCATGAACATCATAGCCAAAATCCAGAGCTCCTGTGTCAAATAAAAAAAATAATACTTACAAACATCCACAAAGAAGGAATTCAAATACCAAGAAACTTGAGACACAGTCACATAAGATCTGGCAAATTTTATTATAAATAAGAGAACATCTTGTAATGCAAAGGTAAAAGAGATAGGTTTTATAAGTAATAAAAACTTACCTTCCAAAGCTGGACATAATTTTGCAGGTAGGAGATAGATCTTTAATGGAATAGAAGACTTTCAATCATCCATGATGAAAAAAGCAGAACTAAGTAGTTTGAAATACAAACACAAAAAAATGTAGAGAAATCTGGAAATATACATTTATTTGACCAATTGGAAGGTGTTATAATTTGATGCAGTATTAACATTCTAATGGGGAATAAGAAATAATAGTCTCGTTAGAAGGTAAGTATTTTCAAATGGTATTGAGAGAGTTGTGGTTTTGAAGAGACAAAAAATGAAGGGAGGGTAAAAAGAGGAATATGTTAGTGTAGAAAATAGGAATAATGGAGTAAAATTTAATTCTAATAATTGGGGTGCATAAGAAGAAAAATAAACAACCTTGGAGGAAGGAATGGGGCATCAGCATCAGATGAGCTTCATTCTTATCTGAAGTGAAAAAGGAGAATTGAGTACACACACAAATAGTTTGTCACAGAAGTATATTAAATGCAATAGGGAAACAAGTAGAAGTGGGGAAGGGAAAGTTTTGAGAGAATTGTCACAAACAAAACAAACTTCCTGATGAAAAGAAGAGTGGGGGTAGGGGAAAGGAAGGGAGATAAAAAGGGAAGCAAAAGAAAAGCAGAAAACTAGAATTTAAAGGGGTTCCTTAGATAATCTCTTAGTTGAAGAACTATTTTGCACTTTGTGATATGTGAATGGAATAGCATATTGTTAACACAATAGGAAATAATAATAATTAGCTTGCATGTAATGCTTTAAATTTGGCAAAACCCTACATATTTCATCTCACTGGATCCTGGCAGCAACCCCGAAAGGTCGGTGCTACCATTGACCCTACTTTACAGATTTTTAAAAAAAATTTGCATTTAAGCTGAAAGAGGTTGAGTGACTTGCCTAGAATCACACAGATAGGATGTATCTAAGACTGGATTTGAATTCAGGTCTTCCTGACTCCAAGTTCTCCATCATCAAGTAATGTCAAATAGAGAATACTGAGTAGTATGAACACCTTAAAATGAGCAGATCTAAGAGAACAGTTTACACAAAAAACACAACATGGTAAAGAAAAATAACTTTGAAAGACTTGAGAAATCTAATCAAAACAATGACCTACCATGTGTCCAGAGAACCTTTAATGAGGCATGTTGCTGTTCTCAACCTCTTTTTCTCTCTGGCCCTCTCATGGGATTCCTTGTCTAAAAGATAGTGATGTGAGACTGGAGCTCAGGCAAGAGGTAACAGCTGTAGATAGATTTGTTCATCGTCATATGGAGGATGGTTGAATCCATGGGAGCTGATGAGATCACCAAGTAAGATATAGTATAAAAGGAAAAGACAAGAGGGCCTGAATTGACCCTGGGGAGAAATCCACTGTCAGTGTGCAAGACATGACTAAAAATGTAGAAAAAGAACTGAGAAGGAGTGTTCAGATAGGTAAGAGAACCATGAGAGCATCATCGGGAGTTCCTAGAGAGGAGAGGGGGATCCAGGAGGAGAGAGTGATCCATAGTGTCAGAGGCTGGAGAGAGATCAAGAAAGATGAAGATTGAGAAAAGACCATTGAATTTGACAATTTAAAAATCCTTTATAACTTTGAAGTAATAAATTTTAGTTGAATGAGGTTGGAAACCAGATTGCAGATAATTTAGAAACAAGTGAGAGGAGAGGCAGTGGAGATGACAACAAGCCTAGATGGTTTTCTCAAGGATCTTAATGAAGAAGTAGAAGAAAGATTGAGGACCATTATTAGTGGGGTTGTGTCAAGTAAGTAAGGGCATTTTAAGGATGCTGAGACATTGGTATGTTTGTAAGCAGCAGGATAGGAAACAGATGAGTGAAAATGGGGATGAAGCGGGGACAGTCTTTTGCAGGAGACAGAAGGGATTGGATCAGTGATGCATATGGAGTGGTTAACCCATTTGCTATGTGTCCCAGGCAAGTTACTTAAGTCTCTTTCAGCCTCAATTTCTTCATGTTAATTTAAAATGAGGATAATAATAGCACCTATTTCCAGTGTGGTTATGAGGATCAAGTGAGATTATATACATAAAGTGCTTTTCAGACCTTACATATAGCATTTTTTAAATGCTAGCTAATTGTCTTGTCAAGGAAAGGGACCTCTGCATCAGAGGCAAGAGTAAAGGAGAAGATATCTGAGTGATGTGAGAATGGTGAGGGGAGAAAAGGGAGCTCTTGATGAATAGCCACAGTTTTTTCAGTCAAATTTGAGGCAATATCCTTAATAAAAAGGGCTAGGGCAAAGAATTCTTTAGGAGACTTGAGAAGAAAAGATTTGAAACAGATGTGGTAAACAAATTAAGACTAAAATGATTGCTTTGTTATAATGAGGTTCCATTTGAGATTAGATAACAACAATTTGTAGTGGACCCAATCACCATGCTTTTGTGATTTTCAACAGCCTGAATAGGAACAAAGAAAAGAAAATGGTGGCAGTAATCCAGCATTGGTGCTTGGCAAGGTGTGATCATTAAAGAACAATGGGGTAAAGGTTAGAGGCCATAAGGCCTGAGGAAAGACGGAATCATAAAAATTTGTGATCATATAAAGGATTTTTAAGAGTTCATTATTAACATGGAAGTTTATGTAATAATTTGATTGATGGCAAGAAGGTACGATCATTTTTGTGTGTACATGAGTTTGAGTAGAGGAGGTCATGAGAACTGAGTAGATTGAATCACTGAGAATTAAGGTATTTGAAGGAGCATCAATATGCATGATGAAGGTCCCTAATATGAGGCAGGAATTGTGGTGGGAAGACCAGGCAAGGCACTGAACTTACTGAGGAAGGAAGAAAAATGACCTTGGTTGTAGCAGTGGGCAAGGTGTCATTAGGTAACCAACCATCAACAGGATCTGGATTGGGTAATTAATTTCGTTACTTCGAAGAGAAATTATGGAAAGGGAGACCCCAGAAGTGTCAGTGTGAGCTAAAAGTATTCAGACTCAGGATGGCTAGGTGGCGCAGTGAATAGAGCACTGGCCCTGGAGTCAGGAGGACCTGAGTTCAAATCCGGCCTCAGACACTTAACACAAAACTAGACCTGTGACCTTGGGCAAGTCACTTAACCCCAATTGCCCTCCAAAAAGCAAAAAACAAAAGTATTCATACTCTTCCATTGTGGGTCTAGGCAAAGTAAGAGGAGGGCAAGGAGGGATGAAATGAGGCCTGAGAGAATGTATAGCTAGTACTGGAATGGGTAGCCAGAGATTCAGTATCATTCGGAGGGAGCCAGGTCTCGGTGAGTGCCAAAAGATGGAAGGAGTAAGAAAGGAAAAGATTTAAGATGAAAGCAAGTTGGTTAATTATGGAGCAAGTATTTTATCCTTTCATCTTTCCCTGTGCCTCACCCCTCCTAAATGTCTTCTCTGCAACTTTCAGTCGCTCCACTCCCTTCCTGTTTTTCCAGGCCGTCACTTTCTTCCCTTCAAAATCTTGACCCTGTTGTTAACCAGTTCAGCTTTACACTGTCCTCTACCCTGAGTTCCCTTGCCACCTTGTCCAGTTATTGCTCATTATTTTCTGGATCCCAACTGTAGAGTCCCACCTACTCTACTTCTATATAGAGGAATGGATGGGTGAAAAAAGCCTTGATTAAGCTCTCACTGTGTTCTAGGGTCTGTGTTAAGTGCTGGAAATACAAAAACAATAGAGAGCCAGTCTCTTCTTTCAAGAAGTTTAAATTCTGATAGAGACCACACGTGAAGTACTGGTAGCCAGAGAAAGGTGAAGTCATAGGGATAATGAATGGAGAGACATAGGGCAATTGATTGATCTGCACTTCTCAGGAACAATGTTTATATTATTTGATTACTGTTTTCAGAGCAAGAGGTGGAAAACGTACATAAGGGAGTGAAAGGTTTTCTTGTGGTAGAACGGCAAAAAATAAAAAGGCTGGTGAGCTGGCCAGGTCCTGCCAGGTAAAGCAAGATCCTGCCAATCAACACAATTCCAGGGCAGAAGCCAAAGGCTAAGTTTGAAGATAAGGAACAGTTCAGGGCTACCTCTGAACACCAAAAGGAGCAAATTACTATATAGCCATGCAGATGACAGATACTTCTCCAGATTTCTGCTGGGTAATCTCAACTGGTTCCTCACTGCTCCACAACCACTTTCTCACCACCTCTTTCCAACCCTCTTGTTTCACCTGTAGCTTCCTATACTTCTCTCACCCCATCAGCAGACACCAACTCCTATGTCATTTAAAAAATTGAGGCATATTTGATAGCTCTGTCTTTTCCCCAACTCCTTTTTTTAAGGAAACCACTCTATCACCCACCCGTCTCTCTTCCTTTGCTCCAGTCTCTATAGAAGTGGGCCCTCTCCTTGAAAACATCATCCCCTCTACTTGTGCCATATCCTTCTACTCCCTTTTATAGCCAAATACCTAATTTAAAAACCTGTACTTGTTGCTGACATTTTTCTCACCTCATACTCGCGTTTTAACCATTTGTAATCTGACTTCTGACCTCTTCACTCAGCTGAAAATTCTTTCAAAAGTTCTCAATAATATAGAGTTAAGTTTTAGTCCCATACAAAAACTGTGGCAAACTTAGTAAGTTCTATTAGATGAATATAATTTTGGTACAGTATTGCTACTGAAGTTGTACATCACCTCCCAAAAGTTATGATAAATATGATTTGGTTCACTTTGAGAATCTAGTATACAATTTGAGTTTATGAACATTGACCAGAGGTTAAATAAAGCTAAATCCTAATGTTTGACAATATAATGTCAACTAAATATATAATGTTATTGTAGATATGAGATATATATTTTAAGATCTATCTACAAATGTTTAGGATTATTACAGTTGTATGATGAGCATTTTTCAAAGTAGCCCATCAAAAAGTACATTCCACTTTTATTACAAAGTTGCTCTAAGGATAAATATTTTGATAGATATGGTTCAGTGTACCTGAGAACAGATACTTTGATGAACTCTAAACAGTTAACATGGATAGAGGCACAAAATATCATGTTTTACTTTTTTCTGAAGACCCTGAAAGCAGATGCATTGTAGCAGCATGAACATTAAGATTTATATGCTACTATTAAAAAAAAAACAACCACTCTGTAAAGGTTGGTAAAGGTAATGATTGTGTTAAACCTGACAAATCTTAAAATTGATGCTATGCTTAAGAAGTATTAAAATTCCATGATGCTATGGGATATTGTAGGAGTATTTTATTGAACTGATTAGACTAGAATAAATTAAATCTGGCATTTTGAAAAGTATCTTCATTGTCCATTTAGAAGCAGATTTGCAAAGTACTTATTATTAGGCCATTTACTGACTAAAAGAATATTTGGGGGTGGCCAGGTGGCACAAGTGAGTAAGAGCGCGGGCCCTGGCGTCAGAAGACCCAGGATCGGTTCCAGCTGCAGATACTTGGCACCCACACAAAACAACTGGCCGTGTAACCTTGAGCAAGTTACTTAACCCCAGTTGCTTAAAAAAAAAAAATATATATATATATATGTGTACATATATATGTATATATGCAACAAGAATGAATTGTTTTGTTGGAGGGGAGGGGAGTTTCTTTCCTATTAAAGAAGTTGGATTATAGAAGGAGGAGGATAGTGTATTTTCAGTAGTTTGCAAAGCACTTAGCGTATTATTTGATCACAAAAGTTTAAATTGCATTTTAATTTTGAATGGAATATCCTAGTGTATTTGTAAACTAATAAGGAAAGATTTTTAAATGATGTAAACTTTTAGTATTTCTCTGTATTTTTGTTATATATGCTGTTCAAACTAAATTTTAAAATAAAACCATGGATTTTTCCTGTTTTTGCATCTTACAAACTGTAATTTTTGTATTTTACATTAATGTAACTTATATTAACATTAACTGTAATTTTCAAGTTTTAAGTTTATAAGAATCGACTAGTTTTTATTCTGATTTCATTATCAGAGAAATTGCTTAATAGTATTAACATATTCACTATATTAAGGGCAGCTTGGTGGTGCAGTGAATCAGGAAGACATCTTCCTGAGTTCAAATCTGGCCTCTGACACTTAATAGCTGTGTGAGACTGGGCAAGTAAGTCACTTAACCTTATTTTCTTGATTTCATTATCCATAAAATGAGCTGGAGAAGGAAATGGCAAACCATTTTAATATCTGCTGCAAAAACTCCAAAATGGGGTCACAAAGAGCTTTAGACATAACTAAAAAATGACTGAACAACAACTGAACTCATTACATAGCCTGCTTTTCCCACACATCAGTGTGAAATCGGATTATGTCTAAGAAAGTAAAAATGTGTTCTTTAAAAGACCAATATATATCAGTGCATAAGCAGTTAAGGCTGATTTTTCTTGAGATCAACTGAATACTTTTTTAAAAACACAAGCAAAATAAAACCCCCAAATCTATAAATTAGTTCCATGTGAACTTAATTTGAGGCATTTAGCAAAAGAGAAATGGACCCAAATATTTTCAGAGAGGGCCTTTTAATACATTTAGTAACTAAATTTGATTTTTTCAAATAGAATTCCTAAACTAGTTGATATCTTATAAATGCATGACTAACATTTGCTACATGTTATGTTTTTATTATGCGGCTTTATTGTATGGTTTGCAAATTGCTTATTTGAAAAAATAAAGCTCAGTTGACTGAAGACTTTGTAACAAGCAAGGATTTTTAACAATTAGGAAAACTGCACACTGCTGTTACATACAATATAAAAATGTCCTATATAAGTGATCCTGCTTAACCTCATGCTATTTAAAAAGAAGCGTCTTTTTGAAGTCCAGCTGTTCACAGGATAAAATGATATGAGATGTATAATGCTATCAGTATTTTCTTATCCGAAGTCTTTTGAATCTTTTAGGAACCCAGAAAGAAAATATCTCCTATGTCTACATATTTATTAACTAAATAGCCAATCTCAATAACAATTCAATGGCTAATTGAGGAAATATTTTATAGCATCATAAACCTAGAGTCTGGAAAGATAAATAGGGTTGTGAACCTGTTTTTTGCTGTTATATGTGGATTAAATAAATGTCTTCATTTTAGCACTTTAGGACTTTTTCTAACTCATATTCACTTCTCTGTCTACCAACCTACAAAAAAAAACCACCTTTTTTTTCTTCATAGTACAGCTGCAGAGATAAATATTTTCAGGAAGACAGCCCCTTCTCATCCACCTAGAATTAGCTAATTGATGCACATGTCTATTTTTTTTTAAGGAGGGTGAGTACCCCAAACCTTGTGACAATTGAGCAAATAAAAATACCTTTGGAAAATGCATCAGAATTGCCAGATAACCTTTATTAAGGACCTAAAGCACATGTGTGGGTTACTGATCTAGTTTTTGTTGTTGGTTTGTTTTTTTCTGGAAGGGGATACAATATTGAAAAGACTTATTATGGGTTAATTAACATAAACTCAGTAAGAGTCAATGTAATTTAGAGGGTGGTTTTTTCATGACAAAGAAATTTAATTTTTGAATTAAATTTCAGTTGAAACAAAAGCACAGAAACTAAATAAAAATGAATTTTAGTGGTTTGGAGCAGGCTGAGCAAAGAAGAAAACTGATCTGTATGATTTCAGGAGACAGGGGAGCTTCCTATGCTCCCTTCCCAACTCCTCATTCTCACCTCAGAATCCTTCCCCATTTTTGGATGGTTTTTAAATTCTACTGTCAGCAAAGTATGGAAAGAAACTCAGTTTAATCTAAAAATTGTTTGCCCCAATCTCCATGTTTTTATAATATCATTTGATCAATCTTCAAAGTTTCCCTTAGAGGAACTTTAAGGCCTGTTTTATAAGAAGGAAAACTGAAGCAGAGAATTATACATATGTGAACTCAAGACTAACATCCAGATTACAGAATCTTGAATGTGTGAGTGTCTGTGAGTACATTACATATTCAATCTATCATGAACCTTGCAGACTATCTAACCTAACCTCCTACCTTTACAGATGATAAAATTTGAGATCCAGAAAGATTAAGTCATTTGCTCTGAACTCTGGCCAGAGGTAGGCAATGCTGGAAATAAAATCAAGTTCTTGATTCCCAGTCAGATGAATATATAGAAATTAGGTCACACATCTCAAAGAAAGATGGGTTTTTTGTTGTTGTTTTTCATTACCTTGAATAATCAAAGTGTTCCTTGTCTGCATTAATAGGTAAGAGCTCTTTTCATTGAACCTAGATCTATTTGACATCGTTGATGGCCTCCTTCCTTGAAATTCTTTCCTTTGGGTTCTATAATACTGTATCCTCACTATCTTCTTTCTGCCTTTTTGACTGCTACTTCTCTGGGTTCCCTGCCTTCTGCATTCTAAGTATACGTGGCCCCAAGAATCTCTACTTTCCTCTTCTCATTTTATATTTTCTTTGGAAATTTTATTTACAGGAATTGCTTCAGTGATCACCTCTGGGTGGATGTTTTTCAAATTTCTATCTCCATTTCAGAACTGAATGTATGAGGTAGAAGTGGGAGGTGGTATAGTGATTCATTGACAAGGGTGAAACTGTTCACCAAGACATCTATCAGTAGAGAAACAAATTAATGACTTAAAAATAAAATCTCTTTTAAATTTTACTTTCTAAGATTTATTATTTTGTGAATCTAAAACTTAAGTAAAGATGATTTTAACTTAAGACAACTATTACAGAAATCTGATTGTAGCTTCTGATTAAATTTTTGCATGTTGCAAAGCTGGAAGAGATAGTTAATACATCGCATGAAAGCATCCAAAAATGTCTCAACAAATTAGGACATTTGGACAGATCTTATAAGTTTAAATTTAGTAGGGATAAATGTAAAGTACTGTGCATGGGTTCAGAAAATCAATTTAACATGTACATAATAGTAGAGGCACAGTTAAATAAAAGTTCATCTGAAAATCAGTCTACAAGCATTTATTAAACAAGTCACATTTAGTGGACTGCAATTTCAATGTGAATCATTTTGTGTAATATGTCTGCTAAAAATCATATTCTAGAAGGAGGAAAAATGATAGTTTCAAATGTGCTCTACCCTGGTCACACAACATCCAAAGTACTGTTCAGTTCTGAATACCACATTTTAAGCTACAGGTCATCCAGAGAAAGGCAACCAAAATGGAAAAAGGTCTCATAATCGTGCCAAATGAGGGCTAGTTGAAGAAACTTTGGCTGTTAATCAGCTATGATGTTGCCAGGTGCTGTGCTTCATGCTAGGGATAGAATGACAAAAGCAAAAAATGGCCTTCACCCTCAAGATGCTTACAGCGTAGCTGGGAAAATAATGTATACACACATGTTATGTGTGTGAGTACATTACATATCCAAGCATATATGTATATATCCAAAATACAAGTTATTTGTATGCAAAATAGATATAAGGTGATTTTGAGGAGGAAGACACTAGCAAGCTGGCAGGATCATTAAAAGAAGACTTACAGTGGATTATGTTAGGTGTCTTCACGTATTTGCAAGGCTGAAGAAAGAGAGACTAAATGTGTTCTGCTTGTCTCTAGAGTACTTATGTAAGAGCAATAGGTGAAGTCACAAAAAAATAAATTTAGGCTTGATTTAAAGGAAAACTTCCCAACAATTGGAGCTATGCAGAAGTGGAATGAACTCCATAAAAAATTAGTGGGTTCCTAACTTGAGTCTTCAAACAAAAAGGCTGGATGACTACCTGTTAAGTATAGTGTAGAGAAGATTCTTATTCAGGTACAGGTTAACTTACTAGTGGCCTTAGAAGCCCCTTCTCTCTCAGGTTTTATGATTATGTTAGTGCTCTCCCAATATCCAGACCCCACTTTTCACCTGTAATTCAGGTATCTTCACTTATATCCTCTCCTTTCTACTTGGCTCCTCAAATTTATCATGACCAAAACTGACTTTTCCATGAAAAAAAAAATACTTTTGTAGATTGACTAATTTTTGCTAATATTCTTACAATTACCTGGCCTAGAAATACCAGTGTGATTTTTTGACTCTTCTTTCTTCCTTGGCTTCATATTCATACCTTTCCCAGGTGTTGTCATCTTGAGCATCTCCATTTCTAATTCCATATACAACTTTTAGCTCATCATTTTGGCTGACATTCTTTCTCAACAGAATTATTGCAGTGGCCTTCTGAATGTTTTCCCCTCATTTTTCTCACCCCCATCAGCCCATCCTTCCTATCAATTTTCCTGATGTTCTCCTCTAACTTAACACTTAGTTATACTTCAAGGCCCAGCTTAGGTACTTTCTCTTTTATGAAGCTTTCCTTGAAATTGTTGCTGGAAGTGATCTTTCCCCCTTTGAACTTTCTTGGCAACATATTTGCGCTTCTACATGCAGTTATTGCATTCTACATTATAGTTATTTATGTATTTTATCTCTTTCTAGTTTTTAAATTCCATGAAGGCAGGAATGCTTTTTAATTATCCTGCTTAACACAGTGCTGTCCACATGAATACTTAATAATTTGTTAAATTTATTTCAACAAATCATTTAACAAACATTTATTAAATACTGTGGAATCAACAGAGAAGAATAAGACATTGACCTTACCCTTAAACCATTCATAGTTAAATAATAAGAACTCAGCTATGTGCCTTATCTCTTTCTATGTTTGACTTCCATTTTATTGAAGGTACTTTATTTAATTTTTTCTATAACTTTAAATGGCCTACAAGCAGATTGAATATTCCATTGATACATTTTCTTTTACAGTATATGAGTAATATAGTAATTCAGGAAAATACTGAGTAAAACTTGGCTTCCCAAAAAATCTGAAATTGCATATAGTACCACAGTCCATAAAGGTTAATTTGACACTCTGAATAAAATAAATGAAAGTAAATACATCAAAACGGTGAAAAAACCGTTTCCCACCAGTGTTTGATGAAGGAGCATTTAATTTGTAAACCTACTTTTTATAGCTAATGTGCTAATTGACTCAGCTAACACCTGCATAATTTATTTTTAAAATCTCACTGAAATCTACATCTTAGTGAGATTCTAGGAAGTTATGGCAGCAGCTGTTAACACATCTGTTTCAGTGATCCAGCATGAAAAAAAGATTCTAAAAATAGCTGAAATTTGACTCAGACTTCATAGTATTTGAGAAAGTGTCAACTGAACCAGATTAGAAGTCTATCTTTAAAATGCCTTCAATTTCACATGACATGGTTTACTTCTGAATGCAACATTTACCCTAAGCAATATTTGTTGACAAATTAGAGGTGTGGCTGATCCATTTCCCTTCTTGCCAGTTGGAGAAAAGGAATACACAAGAGACAAAAGGTATAGTAATATATCAGAGCATAGTTGAAAGAAAATTTATTTTCACGGGAAGATTATCACATTAATTTTAAAGAGCCTCTTCTGTTTGTTGTGAAATGAAACTATGATGAACCACCTTTAAAAGTGTGATATATTTTGATATACTATATTTTCCCCAACTCTTTGTTGAATTAATTCCTCCATTTGCTCATATATAACTTAACTTCACTGGTTCTGCTGCCTTTGTGACATTCCTCCTTATCATTTATTAACGTTTCTTCCTTAGATGTAGAAATACCCCAGTCTCTTCACCTCAGTGCTCTTCTATACTTTCTGTATTTTGTAATTATAATATTAACAGTAACAATATAACAATAATTATACTAGCTAGCATTTATATAACACGTTAAGATTTGCAAAGACTGTTCCAGAGCAGGACAGTTCATCTCTTATCTCTGTACATTTCCTCTGTTCCACATGGTTGGAATGTTCTCCCTCCTTATCCCTACCTCTTGGCTTCCCTGGCTTTTTCTGAGTGCCAGCTAAAATTCTAGCTTCTACAGTAGAGGTTTCCAAACTTATTTTGTCAACTGCCCCCTTTAAAAAAAATTATTCAATGCCCCCCTGGAAATCTACTTTCTTTAACCTTTTAAAATTTTTTAAAAATTTGTGTCATTTCAAAAAATATATAAAATATTTTATTTTTAAAATGATGCATCATTAATAATTTGTTGTAAATTTGTGGGGTTTTTCCTGCATTGAAATTTCGATGATGTGATATTGTGTTGTCATATAACTGTATAGTATCATGTTGTAAACAAGTCATTCCACACATATATTCCTGCCTATGCTTGCTGAACTTCCTGACAATGCGCGGCATGCTTGCCTGCCAACACTTGCTTGCTAAGACCTGTTGGCAGACTTAACCATTTATCTTAATTTACATTTTGTGTGTCTATTTGGAAAATAATGTAATCACTAAGACTTTAACTCAGTTACACAACAAATAAAACATGTAAGAATGGTTTTTCAAAATTCTCTTCTACTTGTGCTTCCACTACCCCCTTATTTTATTCAATGACCCCCCCCCCAGTTGCACTCAAGGCTCCTACCACCCCCCTCCCCATTGTTCCAACACCCCCCCCCAGAGGGTGGTATCACCAAATTTGGGAACCTATGTTTACAGGAAGCCTTTGATTCTAGTTCTTTCCCTTCATTGTTTATTTCCAATTTATCTTATATATAGCTTGTCCACAATCATTTTCATTTTGTCTCCTCCACTAGATTATGAGTCCCCTGACTGCAAGGACTGTCTTTTGCCTTTATATCCAGGGTTTAGCATTGTGCCTAATATAATAGGTTCTTAACAAATGTTTATTGACTAACAAAGCATTTTACATATGTCATCTCATTTGGCACTCACTACCACCTTGTGAGGTAGACACTGTTATTATTCTAATTGTCTGTCTGTCTATCTATCTATATAAATTTTTTAGAGGGGGGGAAGGCAAGGCAATTGGGGTTAAGTGACTTGCCCAAGGTCACACAGCTAGTGTGTCAAGTGTCTAAGGCTGGATTTGAACTCAGGTCCTCCTGACTCCAGGGCCAGTGCTCTATTCACTGCGCCACCTAGCTGCCCCTGTTTTCATTTTTTTTTTTAAGCAATTGGGGTTAAGTAACTTGCCCAAGGTTACATGGCCAGTTATTTTGTGCTATTTGTGTTAAGTATCTGAGGCCGGAATCGATCCTGGGTTTCCTGACTCTAGGGCTGGCTCTCTTACTCACTGTGCCACCTGGCCGCCTCCCTGTTCTCATTTTATAGATGAAGAAACTGTGCCTGAGAGAGGTTAAATGACTTCCCTGTAGTCACACAGCTAGGAAGTGTCTGAGGACAGATTTCCTAACTCCAAGTCCAGCTCTTTATTCACTGCACAACTCTGTACTTACTCTTTGAGGGAGCTCATCCATTCCTATGGTTTGGTTGTCTCTCTTTGCTCATGACTTTAAAATCTGTTTCTCCCATGTGCAGTTTAATTCCTGTTTCCTTGGTTATCTCTTCAAATTTAGGTTACTCCAAAAGAATTTCCATAAAATCTCCAGTACCACTTTATCTCGTCTAATTCCTTGGTTTCCCTGCCTACTCTAAATTTCTCCCTACTCTAACTCATCCTTCACATAGCATCACAAGTGATTTTCATAAATCATAATCATAAGAAAATCATAAGTGATTTTCTTAAAGCAAAACCCCTACTCAGTAACGCCAGTTGTTCCCTGTTTTATCTAAGATTAATATAAACTCTTCGGCTTAGCATTTAACATTCTATACAACCTAGCCCTATCTTGCTTTCCAAGTTTTATTAGACACTACTCCTCTCCATAACTCTATGCACTCTGTAGTCCAGACATACTAGAACTATTGCTATTCCTCACACATAAACACTTCCCTTTTCCCCTCAGCACAAAGTTACTTCATTTGCGTTTTGTATGCATCTATATATGTGCTTGTCTTCTTCATTAGAATGCAGTTTCTTTACTAGAAAGGACTTTCATTTTTGTTTTTGGATAGTAAATGCTAAATAAATTCCTTATTTTTAATTGATTTATTGATTCAGCAATGATTTGTTAGATACCAACTATGTACCAATTTATTATATTTATTATGCACCAACTACTTTGCTAGGTACTATTGGCAGAGAAGTGGATACAAAGATAACTAATATAGAGCTATACTATCATAGAAATTGTAATTTAATAGGAAAAATAGGAGAGAAACACTGCTCCACTGTATCTAAAAACTAATTCATAATTAAGTGATAGGAGCATAAGTAAAGTATACAAAGTCCAAAAAAGGAAAGATCATTTCTTCCTGTGGAGATCATTGAAAAATTCATACAGTGGGAATGTTTTTCATCTGGGTCTTGAAAGATAGAAGGCACATCATAGGCATTAAATAACAATTGTAAGTGTGAACACATGAATGGGATGAAGTCACCCATAAAACAGGAGGGTAGCAGAATGGATTAGGAAGCAGAATTTATCCATGTATTTTTTACAAGAAACATTTGAAACATAGAAAAAGAATCATTCAGAGTTTAAATAAGGTACTGAAACAGAATTGGTTATTCAAGTGAACTCAGAAAAGCAAGGATAGCAGTTCTGCTTTCAGATAAGTTAACAGTACTCAAGTCAACAATCATTTATTTAATGCCTAATGATGTACCAGGCACTGGGGATTAAGAGAAAGACAACAAATAAGTAAGCAAATAAAGAGATATAATGGATCTAATTAAAAGAGAAACCGGGAACTATGTTGTACTTAATGGTTCCCTAGATAATACATGTATTATTAATACTTAACACATATGTACCAAAGTGCATAGTAGAAAAACCTGATATAAAGAACTATAATTTTTGGAATCTCTGTGTATTCCCCTCACACATAATATTATATAATTACAAGATAAACAGGAAAAAATTAAGGACCTGAATAGCATTTTGGAAAAGTTAGATATGATAGGGCTCTAATTACTGAATGGAAACATAGAGGAATATGCATGTATTTGAGCTGGCATAGTATCTTTACAAAAATTTACCTTGTACTAGAGAGTGAATACCTCCCAAACAAATGTAGGAAAACAAGTACATTAATTTTAAAAATTCATTGTAGAAAATAAATTCATTGTGGAGACTAAATGTAACCCCCCCAAAAATTTTTTTAAACCAAGTCAGAGAAACAATAGGAAATTTCATTAAAGAAAATGGCAGCAATGAGATAACATGCTAAAATTTTTAGGATATAGCTAAAGCAGTCCTGAAGGGAATTTCATCAATAAAAAGAAAAAGAACAAATCAATGAATTGGGCTTACAACTAAAAAAAACCTGAGGAACCAACAAATTAAAACCCCTAGCTAAATGCCAGAATGGAAATTATGAAAATGAATATTTGGAAAAGTTATAGACTATTTGTTAGTGTGATTTTTAAAATGAGAGAGGCACACCAAATTATAACTATCAAAAAGGAAAAATTGAGATGAAAGGAGAATACATAAAGGAAATCATTAAAAATGTTTGCCTGATTATATTGCAATAAAATGGATAATTTAAATGAAATGGGTGAATATCTACAAAATACAAAATAATCAGATTAGCAGGGGGAAAATAGGGAATATAAATAATGTAATCGCAGAAAAAAGAAACTGAACAAGGCATAAAGCAGCTTCTCAAGAAAAATACCCTGGGATCAGATGAATTTAAAAGTGAATTCTATCAAACACCCAGTAAAAAATTCATTCTAATATATATAATCTATTTTCAAAAACTGGAAAAAGTGAGAATCCTGCAAAATTCCTCCTGTTATACAAATATGGATTTGATATGAAATATACTCATATCCACTTTTACATTTTCTGTTGTAATATGTTGTTTTTATTGAAGCATATGAAGAAAATATGTTTGCAGTCTCACTCAGATATTTAATTGGAAATGGTGGGTGTGTTTTTAATAGCCTTTTCAGATAATTGTGTATATTCTTTTTTTTTTTTATGGGGGAAGGCAAGGCAGTTGGGATTAAGTGAATTTCCTAACATAACACAGCTAATAAGTGTCGAGTGTCTGGGGTCAGATTTGAACTCAGGTCCTCCTAACTTCAGGGCCAGTGCTCTATTCACTGTGCCACCTAGTTGCCCCAATCTATTCTTCTTTGATACTCATAAAACTCAACAAGTGGTAGTTTCTTAAAGGTGAATTGTAATGTGAATTCTGAAATAATATCTATGAACTTTTCATAGTTACATTAAAAATCCAGTGATCTATCTTTGTCTTAGAATGAATCTTTTTAGTTGATTTTGTAACATCATGCATTAGTCATTTAAGAAAGTATTGGTTCCCTGTTCAGATTTTCCAAATGATAATACATTTCATTATAAAATATTTTTAAGTTACATTCACTAATACCAACACCAATCTCATCAGAAAAATCTTTAAGGAAGCTGTCAGGTTCACAGTGACAGATAAGTTTTGTAAAATTCTAATTTTTGCTTTAAAGCTCAAATTTCATCATTGGCAACAAATGCTATCAGTTTTTTCTTGAAGTGACAGGCTCATTTCCTTTTTTGAGAAACTACCTGTCACATACATATTTCATATTTCATCACAAAATGTCCAAAAGTTTTGTGCTTGGGTTAAGATTTAACTAAATTGGGGCAACCAGGTAGCACAGCGAGTAAGAGCACCGGCTCCAGTGTCGGGATGACCTGGGGATCAAATCTGGGCTCAGATACTTAGCACCACACCCAGAAATAACTGGCTGTGTAACCTGGAGCAAGTTACTTAACCTCTATTGCTTTTAAAAAAAAGATTTAACTAAATCATAAATCTTTATTGTTTCATCAAAGACAATCTCACTTTTGTACTGTCCTTGAAAACGTCAACACAGTTGTTCCAGGGTAAACCATGAGATTCAAAAAAGTTCTTTATACTTGAATACTTTAGTACCATTTATGTTTATTGTCAAATATTCACGTAAAAGATCTTATTTGGTGACTAGCTGGTACCAGTTGAGAAATATATTTTTTATTCCCATTCAATATCAGGAATTATCTACTTCTTTCTATTTCCATTCAGTAATTGTCAGAGATAATATCTAACTTTTCTAAAATTCTATCCTGACCCATAACTTTTCTTGTTTTTGTTTTTGTCATTGTTTATTAAATTTGTTTGGATACATTGAGATCCCCTAATATTAGAGCTTTACTACATATTTTTTCTGTAATTTGTTTAGATTTTCCTTTAAATATTTAATTATTGTAGAATTCATTGCATATGTGATAATTCTTAATAATTTATTGCCTATGGTATTGTTTAGCATTATGTAGTTTTTATGTTTATCTCTTTTAATCAGGTCTCTTTTCGCTGTTGCCTTGTGTGAGCGTGATTGTTATGCTTGCCATTTTTGTTGCAGCTGAAACATAATAGATTGTGTATAAGCTCTTTGTGAATCTTTTGAATAAGTCTTTTTCTTATAAAAACATTATTGGGTTCTACTTTCTTATATATTCTGCTATTGCTTCCGTTTGCTGGGTAAATTCTTCTCATTCACAGTTATCATCATTAATTGTTTATTTTCCTCCATCCTGTTTTCATATATTTTTCCTCTTTTTGCCTCTTGTTCTCACAGAAGAGAATGGTTAGAAAGATTGGATGCAGTACTTTATGCATTCTTCCCCTGTTCTCTTTACTTTTCCTTCCCTAGATTCTATCATAGATTCTTTTTTTCCTTATTTTTTTATTTTATTTTTTTAATGCTTTATTAACTTCTGATCTACATCACCCGTTTCGGCCAGATTTTGAGTTACAAATTTTCTCCCCGCCCCTCCCCCACCCACTGCCCCAAAATAGCAGTCCCACAGGATATCCCCTCCTCCAATCTGCTCCCTCCCACACCCTCTCCCACACCCCCTCCAACCTTTCCAGTGGGTCTCCATGTCTCAGTGCCTGCACATCCCATTTCCCAATTATATGCAAGATGGTATTAATAATAGTATACATATATATATATATATACCCACATACACACACACACACATATACATATATATTTGAATATTTGATTTTAAAACTTTCAATTCCAGATTCACTCCCCTCCCTCCCCACCACCCAGCCCTACTGGGAAGACAGGCAGCTCAGCATAGGCTGTACATGTGTGGCTAATGCAAAACAATAACATAGTAGATAAATTGTAAAAGACCGACCACATTTCCCTCCCTCCCATCCCACCTCCCACCTGATCCACTCTCCACCCTGATCCCATCCCTCTTCAAAAGTGTGTGCTTCCAACTTCCCTCCCCCCGAGCCTGCCCTCCTTTCGATCATCCACCCTCTCATCCCCTTCCCCCCCTATTCTCCTGGAGGGTGATACCCTATTTAGTGTGTATTTCACTCCCTCCTCAAGCCAGATTCAATGGGAATAAGGTTGACCCATTCCCTTCCGCCTTCCTATTCTTCTCCTCCATTGCAACCATTTTCCCTTGCTTCTTC
>NW_027187460.1:28301860-28429439 GCF_028583685.1 Petaurus breviceps papuanus | reverse complement strand
CTTCTCTTATCTGCTTCTTAAGGTCCTCTATGGCCTGTAACCAGCTTATATTTTCCTTTGAAGCTTTTGGTGCAGGAGTTCTGACTTCACTGTCTTCTTCCTGTTCCATGCTTTGCTCCTTTTTGTCCCCAAAATAGGAATGTAATGTTGGAATCTTCTGTCTGCTTTGTTTCCTTTGCCTGGTCATGTTACCCCTCGGTAACTTGACCCCTGGGCTGTTTGCCATAGTAGGACTCTGCCACCAGACAGGGGAGCTTTGTCCCAAATGCTGGGGTTTTCTCAGCTGCCGGAGGTATTAGATGGGTGCCCTCTCTGAGGTCTCCACACGCTCTGGCAAGCTGGACATACACCCCAGGACCTCCACCCTAGACTGCAATCCAGATCCAAGCAGGTTAAAGCAAGAGAGATTACCCCTCAGACTGGTTGCTTGGTCCCCCTACACTCTGCAGGCCAGGAGCTGAAGCTGCCACATGGGGCTGGCAGGCTGTGCTGACATCTCAGCGGCTTCTCTCCCTGGGCAAAAGCCACGCACTCCCACTCACTAGTCCCAAAGTCCAGACTGCACTCACCTCTCACTTTGTCCTTCTCATCTATGTGTCGATAAATCTGGAAACAGCCACAGCTGCTGCTGATCTGGAGTCCCCCCAGCCAGTGGCTGGTCAAACCCACCCTGGGGCTAAAACCTCTGGCTCACTGGGCCTGGACTCGGCTCCCAGAGTGCTGCACTGGCCGATCCCTGCCGGCCTGCCCGGCTGTCTTCAGCAGGAGGTTAGCTTCTCTCACTTTTTTGTCGGTTTTGCAGCTCCGAAGTTTGTTCAGAGTCCCCTTTGTACATTGATTGGGGAAGGTGGAAAGTAATTATTTTTTTTTTAAAGCATGTATTGGGGCACCTAGGTGGTGCAATGAATAGAACACCTATCCTGGAATCAGGAGGACCTGAGTTCAAACCTGTCTTCCTCCCTCAAAAAAAAAGCAAGCCATGTATTGATGGCTTACTATGTGCTAAGTGCTTAGAGGTACAAATACAGTAGCAAAAACCCTTTCTTCCCCTAAAGGAGCTTACTAGGAGACAACACATGGAGGGAGCAGAGATTTTTATTTTACCTTATGTACATAAAAGTTTTGTTTCTATTGCTTTTCTTAAAGTACAGTAAATTCTACTATCTGGAAGTCAGTTAACCAGAATTTTCTATTGATAGGTACTTTTGCATATCTACAGTAAAATGATAGCTGTCATGATGATGACTTTTAGTCATTTTGAGATCCTGAGATGCCTTCTGAAACATCAAAGAAGAATTAGAAAGAATCCTTTTTAGTTTAATGTTAAATGTATCATATACTCTTAATTCTTTGAAAACTAGCAATATATGTATGTGCATGTATGTATGTATTAATAGATGACAGCCAAACTATCACTATTGCCTCAGTATACAAGGTAATGGAAGGGGATTTTTGTTTTGTCTTGTTTTTGCAATAAAGTGTTTGAAAAGCTAAAATGCCTTTCTAAGAATGAGTTGTGATCCTTAGAAAAATCTAAGACTTCTTTTTTTGCTACCATGTTTTCCCAATAATAAGACACTGTCTTATTATTTTTTTGGAAAGAAAAACACCAGAGGGCTTATTTTCAGGGGAGGGCTTATGTTGTCCTGCCTCAGCTCTCCTCCACAGCACTGCTCTCAATGGCGCCAGCAAGCAAATCACTGGGGAAGAACAGGATGACGCACTCACTGCTGCAGCTCTGATTGGATGCAGCTCAGAGTGCGGTGTGTGTTTCACGGGTGTGGGGGATTACGGTGCATACAGAGGGTACCATAATGTAGCGTGTAGCACAGGGGATCACCTTCACTACAGTAGCAATCTCAATAGGGCTTATTTTCGGGGAAGGGCTTATTTTAGAGGAATCTTACACACGGTAAGGGGAGGGCTTATTTTCAGGATAGGTCTTATTATCGGGGAAACACGGGTATGTACCTCCATATACTACTATGAAGTAATAATAATTAAAGAAAGCTGGCCCAAGGCTCTTCATTTTAGAAAGTTCTTTGGCAGAATACAAATGAAATAAAATATTAGGCTTATTAATTTTGATAAAAATTCAAGATGAGAAAAGGCTCTAAAGGAAAATAAATACCTGATTATTTTTTAAAAAGACATGTAGAATTAAATTAATAGCATACATTAATATAATGTTTACATCCATTATGTTTTTTTCATCTGTAAACACTGTGAAATAAAGAGGACACATATATTTTGCTCACTTTACAGATAAGGAATCTGAGCCACAGAAAGTTAAGTGAGAGTTAGTAAAGCACTGGCCCCAGAGTCAGGAGGACCCGAGTTTGGTTCTGGCCTCAGAAACTTAACACCCACACCAAAAA
Source organism: Petaurus breviceps papuanus (assembly GCF_028583685.1). NCBI lineage: Eukaryota > Metazoa > Chordata > Mammalia > Diprotodontia > Petauridae > Petaurus > Petaurus breviceps. Next base: position 28,427,061 of record NW_027187460.1, on the reverse strand, counting down.
ACTAGCTGTGTAACCTTGGGCAAGTTAATTAACCCCAATTGCCCTCCAAAAAACTAAAAAAAAAAAAAGTTAAGTGAAAGTATGCATCTTGTACATTTCATAGCCAGGATTTAAACCTGAGTTGTCTTGATTTCACATCAGTCCTATTTCTCCTGTACTTCACTGAAGAATGTAGAAAGACATTAATTTATGTTATTTTGCAATGGTCATATGTGTGTGTAAATATACATATATTCATATATGTGTATGTATACATAGTTATGTCAAAATTCTTCATGGTATGGCTAAGTTAAAATCAAGACTATTTCAGTAACATAATATTGTAATAACCTAAAAGTATATAACTAGGTGGCACAGAGGATAGAGTGCCAGGCCTACAATCAGGAAGCCTTATCTTCCTGAGTTCAAATCTGGTCTCAGGCACTTATTAGCTCTGTGATCCTGGCAAGTCACTTAACTCTGCCTCATTTTCCCCATCTGTAAAATGAACTGTAGGTAGAAATGGCAAACCACTTTAGTATCTTTGCCAAGAAAACCCCAAATGGGGTGAAAAAGAGTCTGACATGACTGAAAGAACTGAACGACAAAAATACATGTATATGGAATGTATATTAATATTGATTCATAGAATGAGTGAAAAAATTTTAACTTTCGGGCGGCCAGGTAAAACAGCAAGTAAGAGCACCGGCTCCAGTGTTGAGAAGACCTGGAGATCGAATCCCGGGCTCAGACACTTATCACCCACCCAGAAACACCTGGCCGTGTAACCTTGAGCAAGTTACTTAACCCCAATTGCTTAGGGGCGGCCAGGTGGCTCAGCGAGTAAGAGTACCGGCTCCAGTGTTGGGACGACCTGGAGATCGAATCCTGGGCTCAGACACTCAGCACCACATCCAGAAATAACTGGCCGTGTAACCTTGAGCAAGTTACTTAACACCGATTGCTTAAAAAAAAAATTTTTTTTAACTTTCTGCTCTCTAGCCACAAATTCTGTAGAATGGTAATGAAAATGCTAGGGTTATATTTCAGTTGGCTTTAAAGAATCTGACTTCAGAATTCCACAGGAGCTATTCTTCAAGTAATCAGAAATGTATTTCCTTCTGTGTCTTATTTTTAAGATATTTATTTGCAAGCGTACCCAAGGTAGGACATTTCATGAATAAGCAATGCTGGCAAATGGAATAAGGAGTTATTTTTTCACATCTTTGTTAGCTACCATAATGTGATATTGTGGACTATTCAGAAAATAACCCTTTAAATATTGATAATATCACCTGTAAATATATTGTACTTTCAAACCTGAACATACTGGAACTTAAATGTTTATCATCTTTTTATTACAGTCTGTCCCAATATCAAGTTTATTGGAAGAGAAGGGAGCAAATAGGACTGTATACTATGTGGAAGGAGAGTAATATGTAATAAGCCTAGAAAGATAAGGGTCAAGAAGAACTTTAAAGGCCAAAAGAGGAGTGTCTATTTGATGCTAGAGATGATAAGCTTAAAGTTCATTGAGATAGTAGTAGGGGGACAGACAGAAGGGGTGGAGGTCTATGATAGAGTCACCTCTGCACTAAGGAAAGTCTCTTTTGTGGCTGTTTCAGAATATGGCTTGGAATGGGGAAAAACTTGTGACAGGGAGCCCAATTAAGTGGCTATTGCAATTGTCTAGGCTAGAAGTGATGAGGGCCTCACTGGAGTGGTCTGTGTGAGTGGAGAGAAAGGGACATATTGGAGAGATGATGTAGAGAAAGAAACAAGATCTGGCAACTAATTGTATATGTGGGATCACAGTGAAAAGTTAAGGATGACATTGATAAGGTTGCAAGACTGGGTGACTAGGAATATGATGGTGTCCTCAATAGTAATAGGGAAATTCATCAGAAGGTTGGGTTTGAGGGAAAGATAATGAGTTCTGTGAGTTTGAGCTGCCTGTTGAACATCTAGTTCCAAATTGCTAATAGACATCTGGCGATGTGGGACTGGAGCTAAGGAGGGAGACTAAGGCTGGATATATAGATCTGGGGATCATCTGCATTGAGATTATAGTTGAACCCATAAGAGGTGATGAGGTCATGTGAGAGAGTATAGAGATAAAAGAGAAAAGAGCCCAGGAGAGAGCCTTGAGAGACCCCTACAGTTAATGGGTGAGATGTGGATAAAGATCTGACAAAGGAGGCTAGAAAGGTGGTCAGATGGGGTACAAGGAGAGCTAAGAGTAAGCTGAGTTGCCATTTACACCAAAACAATTATAGTAGCACCTTTTTTTTTGGTGGTAGCAAAGAACTAGAAACAAAGTAGATGCCCATTGATTGGGGAATGATTAAACAAATTTTAGTTCATGAATGTAATGGAGCTTACCGTGCTGTATGAAACAGCAAGTGTAATGAATACAGAAAAACATGGAAAAGCTTAATCACCTGATGAAAAGTGAAGTAAACAAAGCCAGGAAAACAATTTACAGAATAACTTCAACAGTGTAAATACCCATAAAACAATAAAAAAAGAGTGTTGTGGAATTAATGAATAAGTTTGGCACCAAAGAAGAAATGTGAGGAGATATCTAGCCCTCATTCCTGTGCAGAGGTGAGGGAAGCACATATATGATGTAATATTATATATATAATACCAGATTTTTAATGTATCGTTTGGTCTTTGCGGAAATTCTTTTTTCTTATTTTTAAATATTCTTTGTCATAAGCTTCAGCTCTCTAGGAGGGGGAGGGATACAGAGGGTAGAGATCAATCTATCCAGATTCCCTTTACCACAGCTTTGAACTTTCCCTTCCTTGAGATAGTGATGTGTTGCCTTCTTCCACTTGGAAAAGTTCTTGCAGAGAAAAAAATTTCAGTATTGTTCAGGAAGATAACTGAATATCAGAGTACCTTACCTAGTGCATTGTATTTAGTTATGTGTTGAATGTAAGATTCAGTTCATGAAAAACTCACCTTCTTTTTTTTTTTTTTGCCACAATATAAAACCCTACCAGCATGCATACATTTTCCCCCTCATAGACATAGTCTACCCATCACTCTCACTCTTTTTTGGTCACTGTCTGGACCACCCACGTAAAGAGGACTCCTGACATTCATGTGCCATAACTGATAACTGACAAACTACAAAAAGTGTGTGGGAGGTAGAAATCTGAGATGACTGATTCAACTTCATACTGTGTTGACAGGAGCAACCCTTGAATGTCTCCCTCAGAAGTCTTCCCCATTCACTCCTGGTGTTCTCATGACACCTCCTAATGGAAAACTGCAAGGGTGTCTGACGGGGTTTTTTGGTGAAACATATTTACCCCTGGGGAGTCTGTCAAAAAAAAACAAACTTTAAATTAGAGATATAGAAGTCTTTCTGGCTAATTAGTGTTATGACCTGCCTCCCTAAAGTTGTTAAATCTTACTTCTTTTAACAGCTAATGTGTGGCTTCTTGAAGGGAGTTGGGGTGGTGTTATCTTCACAGAAGAATACCAGTGAAAATTCTTCATTTTAATTAGATTCTTGCCTACATCTGTTAATGATAGATGCATAGAATTTTGGATCCATAGAGGAATCTTCACGATTATCTAATTTGACAAGTTGCCAAGTCTTTAATTCATTTTAACGAACATTTATTTTTCTCCTGCTATATATACAGGGTGTTTTATGGTCTTTGCTCATAAGGAGCCTCTAAATTTAGTAGGGGAAATATGTCCAGAATAAGTTGTGATATATGAATAATTATTTTAATCTCAGCCCCTGACTTCTTTAAGTTAAAAAAAAATCATGCTTGGGGTCATTTCTAAAAATTTAATCCTTTGAAAATTATGCTCACCAAATGGTATTCTTGATTCTTTGATGAATATGTGATCTCATTGCAACCTATCTCTCATTTTGTGTGATTCTTGTCCATAATCTGATTTATATCATCTTCTCATCAGTCACTGGGCAAGGATCCCCCTTTTAGAGAACCAGTAGCCAAGGTAATACTTGTAGATGACCTAAAACTGTGTGAATCCATGAAACAAAGAAAAAGGCAAGTTGCCTTGCAATCTTGGGAGGAGGAGGAATTTTTCTTCAGTGGGGCAGAGTTGAAGGCAAAGGACACTAAGAGTAATCAGTTCTAGCATTTGTTAATATTAGTTTTTAAACTATCTAAAGTGTAGGTTACCTCATCTGGGGAATCAAACTTCTCTGACCTTTATCACAGTCATATTTTATGGTGAATTTTTTCTCCTTCCCATTTCATGTACAGGCCAAAAACCAAGCCTAAACTTATCTTCCCACCTTTCTTTTCTCAGCTACTGCAGGTATTTACCATAGCGTTAGGGCTAGATATATCTCTTTCTCATTTTACAGTTGAGGAAGCTAAGGCTCAGAGAGGCTGTTTAAGGACTTACCCAGAGTCACACCAGTAGTTGTAAGTCAGCTTTGTTCTTAAGTGGTAAGTCAACAGTCATTTATTAAATGCTTTATTATTTGGCAGAGACTGTACTAACCTCTGAGATGCAAAGAATGACTGCCTTCCCCCACCCCCCAAAAAAAAGTCATTCCCTGCTCTCAAGGAGAGAGTCTCACCATCTTTGGGAAAAGAAATGTAGCCAAGGGGACTCAGACCCCTGGCACCAAATCCAGCCAGCTTTTCTGTTTCTTTAACACACCCCGTGTGTTCTTTTATATGCTCAGTGCACTCATTTAACTTGTCAAATGATGTTAAATGCCCTTTGTAACCTGTCGCACCTGACTTGTGATTTCAGTATTCCCCTCTTCCAAAGCCTGTTGGCAACTGTTCTGAGAACTGCCTGAAGTAAGGAAAAGGGAAGTGATTGGCCCAAGGTTACACAGTTCATAAGTGTCTAAAGCACGATCTGAAACTAGATCTTCCTAACTCCTAGTCTGACACTCTCTCCACTCCATTGCGCTCCATAATGTCTCTCTTATAAGTCTTAAGGTACGAAGGCGTCTGTATTAGACTAATGATAGATTAGAGATTGCAGGAAACAACTTTGAAAAGTAGAATAGAGAGTGCTAGAGAAGTGCTAAAGTGTCTGGATGTATACTACCTTCCCTGCAGTTAAACGTTGTCCATATAGCTGCTCTCTGCAAATAGAAAAGTTGGTGGCATCCCTTTGACATATTTCTATACTTAAGGAGTACCATCCTAAGTGGATGCTACCTTTAGTATTTCAGTAGTGAGATTTAGCTTACATGACAATCTTGGTCAAGTTAGTCCTTCTTTGTACCTCAGTTTTTGTATTCTTAAAATGGGAATGCTTTTCTGCCACCACCCACCAGAGGGTAATTTGAGTATGATAATGTTAGTCAAGTACTCAGAAGCTTTTGAAAGAACTATGACATAGAAATACAGACTGTTGTTGCTGTCCAGAAGTCATAATCAGTTCATAAAAATTCACTAAGCATTTGGGAGCTTTGGATAAAAGGTCATATATGAGTATTAGTCATTCATTCCATTGTCATCATTGTTTCACTCCACCATAGAATTGTTTATTAGTGTATTCAGTTGAATTCCCTTGGCCCCAGTTTCACATGGGGTCACTGACTTAAGTAGTTCTCAGTCAAGAAGTTTGCAGTGGCTTCTAAAGTCCTGAGATTACAGAGTATTGAGCAAGGACCACACTTAGCTAGAACATGATCTAATAAGATTGGACTGTCAAAACAAAAAGCACCAGGATGTATTTAAAAGGTTTTTAAGAAGCAAATGTTAAATAAGGACTGTGAGAACTTAGATAGTAAAGCATGTAGGCTAGAAGCCAGTTTTCTTTTTAATTTCCAGAGTGATATGTGGTACACTCACCCCATTTAAGCCGACACAGAAGCTATATGAGGTATGATTAAACAGAAGCAATAGATAATATCTGTATATTGAGAAACTTTAATTATTTGTGTAATTAGTAGACTGAAGCATCAGAAATTACTTAAAGCATATTGGTAAATCTCTAGAGTAGTTTGGAATAATTCAGAGTTGTGAAAATAAAGATAGATCATTGTTATATAAATTTATATATAATATGATTCTTTTACCTTCTTGTGTTATTAAAGTACATGGTTTTCAAAATAAAAATTAAGTAGTCAGGTTTCTCATTACTATATTAATATATGATCTAGTTGACCTTTACAAGAAGGTTATCAGCATAATTATCTAAATTGTTTCAGTGATAAAATTTAGTCTGGATAGACTTTTGGAACATGTTTATAAAAAAAATTTTATAATTTGTTAGTAAATTCGTCATCCCAGAAAATGGTTAATTAAGGTATTTAATACTATACCCTAACTACTTTAAAAGGGGTATTGTTTAAAATTTTTTTTCCTAATGTGGTTTTCTTAAGCAGTTTATTAAATCTTGCAAATCCCCATTCAATTTGTACTACTTTTCTTCCCTTACATTCAGTGACTTTTTATTTTCACAAAAATCCCTAGATGCCTTTTTATCTTTTATGTCCTAAATATCCACTGGTACTTAATTTGTTTGATAAATATTTGCAGCTCCTTAGCAAACACCAATCTAATAAGGGAAAGAACCTTGGGCTATGAGTCCAAACTAGAATGGAGTTATTCTCTTTAGTGTTTCTGCTTCATTATCTGAAAAATGAGGATCCCATAATAATATTTCACACTCAACTGCTACTCAGTGATGACATTAGGCATTTTAATAAGTCATTATTTATTTTAATAATTTTATTAATTTATTACATTATTTTTTATTTTTTATTTTAATTCCTTCTCATTAACTAGCAGAGGACCTATGTTATAGAATCAAAACCAAGCAGTTATCCTAATCTTTTGCCAGTAGTGCTGTGCCAAGTAGGGTGCTGGAGAGAATTAGAAAACAAATGAAGCTCTGTTCATTTTGGATCCTTAAGATGAATATTAAGTGCTGAGAAATTTAAATACTTACAAAAGTCTAAAACTCTATCAGTAATTTTTACTCTGAGGTAATCAGAAACTCTTAATAGAAATTTCAACATGAATTTTTTATTCAGTTAATAAAAACATACTTTATTCACAGCATGTTGTGTAATAAGTCAGTATTTCCCCTTTCTTTCCTGTAAATTGTAATGTTTCTTGTGATAGGCATTAGAAATCTTTTCCTGATTAAGGGATTGCCTGCTGAAGTCATCAGGGATTTCCCCTTCATTGTTTTTGGAAGAAATCTGAAGGGTTTAATGTGTTACTTGGGAAATGATGAAATCGAAAATGGTTTTTTTTATATATAAATTTTAGTGATGAAATAGAATCAAAAGAAGACTTTTCTTGGGAATCAGAAATTCATAGAATCAAAGAAATCACAAGGTTTAGCAATACTAATTACATTTTAGTACTCTTGAAAATTCTTTGGCACCTTCATCTACTCTCTCAAATGTGTCTGTGATCTCATTGATTTGGAAGCTCCCTCCAGGGATGCCTGCTTATCCAGTGTGACTCTTGTCACAGCCTGTCCTCCCACAAGTTCAGCACAGGGGTGTCTTAAGTCCGGGAGGCCTTTCTCATCTTCTAGCATTTTGAATGGAGCATTCTGTCACCTATCACCTCTCATTCTTGTTGCATGACTAGCCCTTCTTTTCTTTGTATAATATAATTCTCTGATAACATGTTTTACTCCTGTTCTGTTGATGAATGGCTTATGTTATGCTCATAATATATCTCTTAATTTTTCAGAGACTGTTCTATTCCGCATCTTACAGATCTGTGCAATAAGGGGAAGCTTAAAGTAATTAAAAAAACTTTACAGTTTCCTGAAGACAGGAAAGTCCATCTTGAACAGATTCATCTAACATTTCACCTGATACTTTCATCTAAGATTTCACATTTTTCTTTTTAACATTTTAGTAGTTGAATTAAAATTGCAATCATTACAGTAAGATCTCAAATGCATGGGAAGTAGTAGACTTACTTAATCAACTGAATTTTCTGGTTTATTAAACCTTAACCAGAAACCTTTTTGTTTCAACTTTTTTTGTTGAAATAATCTTACAAAATACATTAATTTTCTTTGGTAAGTAGAATGTAGTGAATATAATTAAATTTTTACTTGATGATTGAGAAACTTCCAGTGCCTTGGAGCTATCATTCAGAACATGAATTTTAATTTTACAGGGATGTAGATATAGATGGTGTGGGAGATTTGGTAAAAATCTGTCCTTACTCCAAGGCACACTCAGTGAGTGTTTTTTGTTTTGGTTTTACTAAATTCCTTATATGAAACCTATTTTTTTTTGTGATTGGACTGTTTGTAATTGAAGACCAGTGCTATAAAATATACATAAAGTTTGTTCCAATTAAGGAAATTTGAAGTTCTGCATCTCAGAATTTTCCCTCTTGTGTTCCAAAATTGGCATGTAAAAAATACTTAAAAGTAACAATGAGCACCCATTGTGCTAAGCTTTAGGCTGTATTTTTAAGTCTGAGACAGATAGGTCCTACTTTTAGTGGTAACTCCTTAGAAAGAGTTCTCACAGATTAGGTCCCTCTTGTTTTCATACATACCCAGTGACTTTCCGACAGAGAAATAAGTTCTAAAATCTGTTCATCTTCTGAAACAGAATCCAATCGTTAAACATACAATGACTCTCTTCTTTTATCAATTTGCCATAGGGAAACCATGATTAGAATTTTTTTGCTTACTGTTGTTCTTTTGTAAAGGATCTCAGAATCCTTAGAGTTCATCTGAAAAATCCTCATTTTAGAGATAAAGAAACTGAGACCCAGGGGGTTAAGTGACTTACCCAAGGTTCAACAGTGAATAAGGGGCAGAGCAAGGACTTATCCCCAGATTCCAAATCCAGCTTTCTCACAACTAACTATATTTTCTCTCTCTCTCTCACTCTCTCTCTCTCTCATATTCTAGGGAACAAGGTAGAAATAAATGATTACAAAACCATTTTCTCACCTTTTACCCCACCACTTCCCTCCAAATGAGAACATAAGGAAAACAAGCCCCATTAAAAACATGTATAGTCAATCAAGGCAAATTTCCACATTGATCGTGTCTAAAAAGATATTTGTCTCATTTTACATTTTGAGTCCTTCACTTCTCTATGAAGAGGCAAGTAGCTTATTTCATTATTAGCCCTATAATCATGGTGGGTCATTATGCTGAGAAGTAATAAGCATAATAGTATTCCAACAGATTTACATACCATAACTTGTTTATGCATTCCCCAGTTTATGGGCATATCCTCAATTCCCATTTTTTGTCACCTTAAAAAGCTATAAACATTTTTATACATCCTCAGAGTTTCCTTGATATACCTTCCTTCATTCCTTCATGTTGCCCCTTACCCTTTCCCTCCTATTTCTCTGTTCAATAAAATGTATTTTTGTACTGAGCTCTGTGTGCCTGCACGCACGTGTGTGTGTGTGTGTGTGTGTGTGTGTGTGTGTGTGTGTATTCTTATTTTGACCAGTTCAAATCTGAATGAGGTTCAGGTGTCAGTTCCTCCCACCCCCCTTTCTCCTCCTTATTTGTATAGATGTCACTTTTGCTCCCTGATTATATGAGATCATTTTCCTTAACTTTCCTTTCCCTCCCTGTACCCCACACACATATTCCTTATCTCATCTTTCCATTCTCTTCTTAAGATCATCAACATATAACAGAACCACTGCCAGACCTTGTCTCAGGTCCTATATGGCTCCATGTATCATTTTCCCATATATGAATGTAAGCAGTTTATCCTTTTTTAGTTTTTTATAATTATTAATTCATGTTTACCTCTTATTGTTTCTCTTAACTCCTGTATTTGAATTTCAAAGTTTCTGTGCAGCTCTGATCTTTTCATCAGGAATGTTTGGAAGTTTTCTATTTCATTAAAGGTGAATTTTTTTCCTTTGTAGCATTATACTCAATTTTGCTGAGTGAGTTATTCTTGGCTGTGAGCCCACATCTTATTTCTCTTTGCCCTCTGGCTCCAAAGGAGGATCTAGACAGTTCTATTTCAAGATTTTTTGAAATATGATGTCTAGGCTCTTATTTTGGTTATAGCTTTCAAATATTCTGATGATTCTAAGTTTTTTCTCCTCAGTTTATTTTCCAGGTCAGTTGTTTATGCCATGAGATACTTTAGTTTTCTTTTTAGCTCAGTGTTTTGACTGTTTTAATATTTCTTGTAGCATAATAGTTTCTGTTTTGTCCCATTCTAATTTTTAGGGAGTTGGACAAGGTTATTTATGTCTTGTGCCAAGTTTTTAATTCCCTTTCAAATTCTTTCTTCCATAGCTTTTATTTATTTTCCAATTTTTTTCCTCAAGTCCTCTCATTTAATGTACAGACACTTTTGAAATTCTCACTTCATCTCTTCCAGGAATTCTAATTGAATTTTTCCTCATGTTTTGTTTTTTCTCTTAAGATTTTGCTTGTAGATGTTTTGAAGTAATTTTCTTCTTCTGTGTTTATATCTTGAGCTTCATTGCTATAATAACTTTTTATGGTGGGGTTTCTTTTTGTTTTCTCATTTTTCCAGCATACATTCTAACTCCAGACATGATGTTAGTACTAGATTCTGTGACACTTATGAAGGAAAGGTCTGGGTTGGGCCTGTTACTGCTTTCTTAGGGTATTGAGTGTTGTGTTATTTTATCATCTCAGAGGTATGCTGAGGACCTGCACACTTTCAGGGCTCCCAGAGTTGTCTGATCGAAAGCAAATTGTGATTGAACCCCCTGTACCCTAATCCAAGCTCTGTAAGTTCTTGACCTGCATTTGGATGTAATCAAGAGTAAATTGCTACACCTCTCCCAGAATAATGCCACCTTGGAATCACCGAAAACTTGCAGACCCTTAGAACTAGCTCTGAAAATGACAGGACTTCCACACGACTTGGTGAGCAGAGCCCAACTTTAACATAAAGTTCAAAGTCAAGAAATAAGCTGGAAAAATGAGCAAACAAACAAAAAAGAATTTGTCCATTAAAAAAAAAAAACTACTACAATGTCAAGAAAGACCAAGATACAAACTCAGAAGACAATGACATGAAAATGACATGAAAACAGCTATAAGTGGAATCTCAAAGAATGCTAATTAGACATAAACCCAACAAGAATTCCTGGAAGAGTTAAAGAAAGACATGACTGATAGAGGGAAAATTGGGGGAAAAGTGAGAGTGATATAAGAAATTAACAGCTTGATAAAAGAGGCACAAAAAAAAGCTGAAGAAAATAATACCTTAAAAACAGAAATTGGCCAAATGGTAAAAGAATAACAAAACTTCACTGAAGAAAAGAGCTCCTTAAAAAGCAAAATTGGCCAAATGGGAAAAAAGGTTCAAAAGCTCACTAAAGAAAATAATTCCTTAAAAATTAGAATTGGGTGAGTGGAAGCTAATGACCCCATGAAACATCAGTCACAGTAAAAGAAAGTCAAAAGAATGAAAAATAGAAGAAAATGTGAACTATTTCATCAGAAAAAGAACTGACTTGGAAAATAGATCAAGGAGAGATGAGTTAAGAATTATTGGACTACCTGAAAGCTATGATCAATAAAATAGCCTAGACATCGTATTTCAAGAAATAATGAAGGAAGACAATCTGATATCTTAGATCCAGATGGTAAAATATAAATTGAAAGAATCCACCAATTGCCACCTGAAAGAGATCCCAAAAGGAAAACTCTCAGGAATATTATAGCCAAATTCCAGAACTTTGGTCAGGGAGAAAATATTGCAAGAAGCCAAAAACAAACTTCAGATATCATAGAGGGCTTGAAATATGATGTTCTGGAAGGCAAAGGAGCTAGCATTACAACCAAGAATCACCTACCCAGCAAAACTGAGTATAATCCTTCAGGAGGGAACTAGGGTATTTAGTGAAATATACAACTTTCAGGTACTCCTGATGAAAAGACGAGAGCTGAATAGAAAATTTTACATTTGGGGTGGCCAGGTAGCACAGCGAGTAAGAACACCAGCCCCAGTGTCGGGATGACCTGGGGATTGAATCCGGGCTCGGATACTTAGCACCACACCCAGAAATAACTGGCCATGTAACCTTGAGCAAGTTACTTAACCCCAATTGCTTAAAAAAAAAATTTACATTCAAACAGAAGTTTCAAGAGAAGCATAAAAAGGTAAACATGAAAGAGTAATCATAAGGGTTTCAATAAAGTTTAACTGTTTACATTCATATATAGGAAGATGATACATGTAACTAAGAATTTTATCATTTTTAGGACAGTTAGAAGAAGTCTACATACACAAAGGGCATGAATATGAGTCAGTTATATTGGGGTGATCTTTAAAAAGTAAAAAAATGAAGGAGAAAGAGGAATACACTGGGAAAAGGAGGAAGGGAAAGACATAATGAGGAAAATTTGCTCACATAAAAGAGATGTGCAAGGAAGAATTTTTACAGTGGAGGGGGAAATGGTGGGGGGAGGGTGGCAGGCAATGCTTGAATTTCTCATCAGAATTGTTTCAAAGAGGAAAGAATATCTTTATATATGTATGTATATATGTAAATATGCATATGTATACACACACACACACACACACTCAGGTAAAGAAATGTATCTTACCCAATAGGAAATAGGAGGGGAAGGTGATAAGTAGTGAAAGGGGAAGGGAAGGTGGATAAAGGGAGGTAGTACTAAGGTCAGAAGCAAAACAAACCTATGAGGAGGGACAGGATAAAAAAATAGAGAAAAATAAATAGAAGAAAAGGATGAAGGAAAACACACAGTAACTGTAACTATGAATGTGAATGAGGTGAGCCTCGCCCATAAAATGCAAGCAGATAGCAGAAATTAATAATATATCATTTACAAGAAACACACTTGAAACAGAAAGACACACAGAATTAAAATTAAAGGCTAGATGGGGTGGCTAGGTGGCACAGGACCTGAGTTCAAATCCAGCCTCAGACACAACACAAAACTAGCCATGTGACCTTGGGCAAGTCACTTAACCCCAATTGTCCTAATTCTCCTCTCCAAAAAGCAAAAAACAAGCAAACAAAAACAAAAAACAAAATAAAGGGCTAGAGCAGAATCTAATATGCTTTAGCTAATGTAAAAAAGTCAGGAGTAGCAATCATGAGCTCAAACAAAGCAAAAGCAAAAATAGACCTAATTAAAATGGATCATCAGGGAGACTACACTTTACCAAAAGGGAAACAATAAAGCTATATAAAGTTTTTTTTATAACAGATTTCTCTGATAAAGGCTTTATTTTTCAAATATATATACTGAGTATAGAACTGAGTCAAATTTATAAAAATAAGAGCCATTCTCCAGTCAATAATTAGTCAAAGAATATGATCAGGCAGTTTTCAGAAGAAGAAATCAAAGCTATTTGTAGCCATATGAAAAAATGCTCTAAATCACTATTGATTAGAGAAATGCAAATTTAAAGAACTCTGAGATACTATACCTCATACTTATCCAAAATGACAGATGTTGGAGGTGATATGGGAAAATAGGTACAATATTGAACACTTGGTACAGTTGTAAACTAGCCCAACCATTTAGGAGAACATTTTGGAACTGTGCCTTAAAGAGATTGAAGGAAAAGGAAAAATACCTATATGTACAAAAATATTTATAGGACCTTTTTTTGAGATGGCAAAGAATTGGACATTGAAGGGATGTTCATCAATTGGGGAATAACTGAACAAGTCATGGTGTATGATTGTGATGAAGTACTATTGTACTACAAGAAATGTTAGGGGGAGATGTGATTTCAGAAAAAGCATGGTAAAACCTATATGAGCTAAGACAGTGAAAAGAGCTAAGAGATCACTGTGTACAATAATTCAATGATGATCAATAATGAAAGACTTGGCTACTTGGATCAATACAATGATCCAAGACAGTTCCAGAGGACTCGTGATGAAAAAATGCTGTCCACCTCCAGAAAGAGAAATGAGGAGCCTGGAGTGCAAATTGTAGTATAATTTTATTCTCACTTTCTTTGTTTTTTCTTGCTTATTTTTGTGATACAGGTAATATTGACATAGGTTTTGTGTGATTTCACATGTATAATTGATATCATATGCTTGCCTTCTCAGAGATTAGATTAGATAAAAGAGAGGGAAAGAATTTGGAATTCAAAATTTAAAAAGAAAGGAATGTTGAAAATAAATAATAAATTTTTGAGGGGAAAAAAAAAAGAGTAAACTGCTACTGGATTCAGCCCTTAACAGCCATCTGGAAAGCTCTTTTGGTTCAGAGTGGCAGAATTGTGGGTTCCCCTTTCGTCTGGGATTCCTGGTTAATCCTCCGCAAGCTGGGCTAAATGCTGGAAATAAGACCCTGATCTGTGTGTGGGGAGTGAGCCCTGGGTCTGTGATCTGAAACTTTGTAGTAGGCAACAAGCTGCCAGTTGGCACCTGTTCCTATAGCAGTGCCCTAACATGGGTCTTGTGGATCCCTGGGGTGGGTCTGGGACCTCCTATTGCCCTGGTACATAGCCTTTCCCTGGGTGATGATGAGCTCCGACATGTTCCTGGCTTGACCTCGGTCCTCAGGGTCCACAGACCTCTCTTTTTCCCTATGCCAGGCTGAGTTGGACAAACAATTCATTGTGACTTTCTGGATTTCTTCACTAGGATTTGGTATAGAGATTTTTCTTGATCTGTTCAGAAGAACTTTGTGGAGGGGAGCTCAGGTGCTCTGTATCCTAACACTCTGCCTCTGCACTTAGCTATTTGATCATTTAGTGCTCTAGGGATTAATCCATCTTTTTCCACCTCCCAACTCCCAACTCCTCTCAATATACAAATATACATACATACACACATGCATGTATTTATAGCAACAGCAAATAGCTGGCAAAAAAATCCGAATACTTTTAAGGGGGACCGTGGTGTCCTGGGGCCTTCATCTGCAAAGCTTTAATAGGCAGGGAAAGTTTCATGATCCAAAATTTTCTTGTTGATGCCAGAATGCAAGCTTATTATCACTACTTTTGTAATCTTCTGAAAATAGAATCATAGAATCTTAAGCCTTCTAATCTAGCCTTCTCATCCTATCAGTGAAGTAACTGAGGCCCAAAGACATGACTTGTCCAAAATCATATAAAACATATATAATTTTTTACTTGTGGGTTCATTTAAGCAGCCTTCTCTAGTGGGCTATCCTTGCACCCCTAGGGGTGGAGTTGTGACCATGTGCTCTTTCAGCTATGGTATTGGTCCATTATTCTGACTTCCATAGGCTCAGATAAAGTGGTGCACTGAATTTAGCTCAGGAAAACACAAGAACACATTGATGTTGAGTCGTTTTTAGGTGCTTGATAACTGGTAATACAATAACTGTGCTAAGAAAACATGATCTTTTAAGAAACTACCTTTTTGATAAGAGTAGAAGTTCTTAACCTTTTTTGTGTGTTCAAGTCACTTGTATGAAGCCTGTGGATCCTATCTCAGACTAATGATTTTTCCAAAAAAATCGCAATTGAAGGAAAGACCAAATTTTAGTTACAAATTAGTGAAAACAAAGATGGAACTTTTTCCCATTCAAGTTCACAGACCTCTTGAAATCTATACACAGACAGGATAAGAAAACCTAAGATAGAAAATAATTTACCATTCTGGTTTCACTCTATGTATTTACCTTTGTTGTGGGGGAATATTCTTATCAAAGTGCATGATAACAAATTTTGTATAGAAACAAGTAAATAGTGTAGACTTGTGTCATAGATAGTGTTCCATCTTACTAAGATATTTTTCTGTGAGGTGAGAACTTGAATTCAAGTCTCATTTCAGTGCACGTGTAGTCGGTACCTGCTGTGTATTGTGTTTTTGCACTGGGGTGCAAAAAATTGAGAACACCACAGATAGCTGACCTTAAGGAGCTAACTTCTCCTTAGGGGAAAGTGAGAAATGTATACAGTTAATTGTAATGTAAGTTAGAAAATGTGAATAGTCAAGCCCATCAGATTGAAAGGACAAAAAAGGAAAAGGACTGATGCACTGTCTGTGAAACTGTGAACTAATACTGCCATTTGTGGAAAGTAAATTGGAACCACACCCATAAAGCTATTAAACTATGACCCTTTGACCCAGAGATGTCACTATTAGGTTCATACTCCAAAGAGATCAAGGAAAGAGGAAAAGTGCCCATATCAACAAAAATATTTATGGAAGTTCTTTTTGTGGTATCAAAGAATGGGACACTAAGGGGATTCCCTGCAATTGGGGAATGACTAAGCAAGTTATGGAATGTGAATATGATGAAATACTATTGTGCTATAAGAAATGATGAAAAGGATGGTTTCAGAATAACTGAGCAAGACTTATATGAACTGATGCAAAGTGAAATGAGTGGAACCAGAAGTACAATTTATACAGTAACAGCAATATTTTGTAAGTACAGGCCTGGCACTCTATCACTATGCCAACTAACTGCCCCACTTTGTCCTTTCATCAGCCCTGTTAAGTAGATGCTACTACCTCCTTTTTTACATTGGAAGAAGGTGAGACAGATAGAAGTTAAGTGACTTGTCCAGGATCACACAGCTAGTAAGTGTCTGAGGCTGGATTTGAACTCAGATCTTGATTCTACATACCAAGTTCTACCCCTTGCACTCAGGTTCCTTAGAAGAACCATTGAAGGAGACAAAGAGTACCAGAGGAGAATTGAGAGAAAGCAGTATCATAAAATAATAAGAACCCACATTTATATAACAGTTTAAAATTTTCAAAGTTCTTTCATCAGAACAACTCTGTAAGACAGGTAGTATAGAATTTTTTCTTGTTTTCATTTTATAGATGTTGCAATGGGATCAACAAGATTAAGTGATTTTTGCCATGGTCATACATTTAAACCCTTTTTCTGACTCTATGTCCAATACCTATACAAAAACCAAGGGAATAGAAATGACCAAGGAAGAGGGGATCACCAGGGCCATCAAATGCTGCAAAAAGGTAAACAGAACAGATGAGGACTAAATAGAGACCAGTTGATTTGTCAACTATGAAACCACTAGTGACCTGGAGAAAGCAGTTTTAATAGAGTAAGAATGGACGCTGGTTTCCAAAAGGGTCAGAATATAGAGGCAGCAAACATAGATGCTTTATAAAAGTTTAGCTATGAAAGGAGAGATGGTAAAATAACTTGAATAGTGGAGTCAAGGGAAAGTATTTTGAGGATGAGTGAAACCTAGGCATATGTATGTTTGTGCCTAATTATATGCAAAAAGAGATGTTGAGAGAGAAATTGGAGGTGGAGGGATGTGGAGGTGATAGAAGGAACAAGGTCCCAGAAGAGAAAACAAAGACACGAAATCAATGGCACAAATACAGATGAGTTAGCTTTGGAAAGGAAGATTATAGATTTAAAGATTATTTAGTCCATTCTCCTTATGTCTCAGATTTAAAAAAACTAAAGCCTAGAAGTGGGAGAGAATAATACTGCAGATGACACAGAAGTATGGAGAGGTAGAGGAAATAAATATGATTGATACAGTAAGGATAAAAGGATTGCCATGTAACAGTGAAGACTCAGTTGTAGTTAAATAATATGAATTTATAAGGGACCTAAACATCTTAGTTCTGTGACTTTGTCTAGCTAAGGCAATTTCTAATTTTAAATTCTGTGGTTCTGATTTTTGGTAATTTACACAATTTCCGTAACCCCTGTAGCATAGTCTTAAAGGTAACTATACAAATTTTTATCAGTTACCTCTTACATGCCTAACATTATGCTAAACCCTTTGGGCTATACAAAATATAGCACAATACCCTACCCTCAAAGAGCCAACAACTTTGTTTGGGAGACAAAAATTAGAAAAAATAATTAGCTATAGAAAGACCATATGTTATAAAATGCTAAATGTTATATATAGCATGTTGACTAGACAGTAAATGAGTATGGATAGTTAGAAATGGCTGGGATCATTGTTACCTAGACTTATCAGTGAAAGCTTTCATCTTTCAGGTGCTGTGGCCAGTTTAATAATTTTATAAAGCCCAAATCAACAACTTATCACATCTTATAGAACACCTAATAACAATTACTTAGTTTGACTTATTCCCCCATAGGATGATTCCTTCTTGGGGAAAAAAGAATTGGATTTAAACTAAATCCAGTTTAGCTCCAACTTTGCTAAGTAGTAATCCTCCTGTGTTAAGAAATATATTTTATTCATTTGTCCCAAATAGCTAATCTGACTTAAGAACAAACTTCATTTTTTGTCAGATAGAATAAAATTCATTTTAAACTAATTTTTAATAAACCCCAGATTTTTTACCTTTCAGCTGTATATAAAAGTTATAAATTTAGTCTTCTGTGATCGGATTCCAAATCATAAAATGAAGAAATTATAAAGGGTCTTTAGGCATAAAAACTAATTAAAATATAAGACACCATTTAACAGCTGAGAATAAGAAATTAAACTACTCCCAAAATGTCAGTGTCAGATCTTTGTAGGCACACTGGGAGAGGCTTACTTCAAAGGCTGCATTTGTCTCAAGGCATATTTAATACTGAAATTGAGGGGAAAGTACAGCTGGTCTTCAAGTGGTTTAGGTAGACAAAGCTCATATTAGGTATCTACTTAGAAGGATTTATGAACATGCTTGAAAAAGATTCATAGGCGCTATATGGTTAAATGGATTATTGAAATTGGCAATCTGGGAACATTCTTTGAATCTTCTGAGATTAGTATCTACTCAAAGATTCTTCCTTAGCAAGATGATTTCTATCTTCCAGGGCTCTTACAATCATGAGTGAGATTCTAAGCCTGAAGGAGCATATTTTATAATATGCCTGTATCAATAATAATTTTACTTTAGAAGAAACAGCATTGTCCCTTTTTCCAGGTTTGAATGGCTGGTTTTTATAAGAGAATTTTCCCCCCAGAGCTTGTTTGTCACTATAAAGCGCATGTATATATTCTTATAACCAATCACTGGTGTTTAAGATAATAAATATAAACAAATAAATAACAAATGTGACAGAGTAGTGACAATAAAACTAAATAAAAGTGAATGACACAACTTTATTTTGGTTGAAATAACAAAAAAAAACTTGCACACTAAATATATTTGAAAATTGTCCACTGTGTGCGTGGACACACACACAAACATACAGTTTTTCCTTTCAAAGGAAGAATTAAAGTTTCAAATTTCTCAAAAAGCAGTAGAGATTCGTTATAGTTATGAGTAGACTGTAGTAGATTACCATAAATAAACAAGAGAAATGAAATATCATGAACGGCTTTGAATGACAAAATGCATTTTATTTTTGTTCCTGGAGTGATAGGAAGCCTCAGGTGTTTATTTAGGTGGATTGGGGTGAGGGGTAGGTGAAGTGAAGAGGAGTGACATGATCTGACCTGCACTTTAGAAAAATCACTTTAGTGACTGGATTGGAGTGGGGGGAGACTTGAGGCAGGCTGACCCATGAGCAGCTATTTCAGTGACCCAGGTAGAAGGTGATTAGCACCTACTCTAGAGGGGTGGCAGTGTCAGAGGAGAGAAGGGGGCATATTCAGGAGGTGTTGCAAAGGTGAAATGGACAGACCTTGGCAGCAGCTTGGCTATGAGGGGTGAGAGACAGGAAAGAGTCCAGGATGCCTCCTAGGTTGTGAGCTTAAGGGACTGGGAGGATGGTGTTGCCCTCCATTGTAATAGGGAAGGTTAGCAGAGGGTAGGTAGGGTGAAAAATAATCAGTTCTGTTTTGGACATAGTGAGTTTAAGATTAAGATATCTTCTGGACATCGAGTTTAAGATGTCTGCTGGACATCAAGTTTGAGATGTCTGAAAGGCAAGTGGAGTATGAGATTGAAGGTCAGCAGAGAGATTGGGAGAGGAAAGGTAGATTTGAGAGTCATTATCTTAGAGATAGTAATTCAGTCCCTGGGAACTGATGAGATCACCGAGTAAAGTAGGATAGAGGGGGAAGAGAAAATCTAGGACAAAACACCTACAGTTAGAACTGATTCCCCAGGTCTGTGATGCACTCCCTTCAAACTCGGCTTTTTATACTTTCTAAATTGTTTCAGAATACCTTCAGATGCTGCCTCTGGCATGAGCCCTTTGTTGATTGCCATCAGTTGTTACTTCTTTCTCCTTCTTGAAATTAATTATATGTATTTTATATTACTTGTGTACATATTTTATTCCTCCAGTAGAATATAAGCTTCTGGAGGTCGAGGACTTTATTTTTAACCCCATGCCTATAGGTGCCTTACACATAATCAGTTCCTGTTGTGCTGTTGAATTGATTTGGAAATACAAATCTGGAGCTAGAAAGAGAAGTTAGGACTATGGATATAAATTTGGGAGCCCTCTGAATAAAGGTATTAGTTTAAGTAATAGGAGTAGATAAGATTTCCCAAGGAAAAGTAAGAGGAATGAAAACAGAAAATTAAGGTGTTGGAAAGAAGAAAATAAGACAGGGAAGGAGCCAAAGAAAACCCACTCAAAGAGGAGCAACAGCTAAAAATGGTGTGATGTCATGGAAACCAAGGAGGGAGAGATTTCGGAGGAAGAAAAAAGGACCTTTACAGCTGGAGGATCCGAAGGCTTCAGGAAAGAGGTGACATTTGAGTTGTGCCTCAAAACTTAAGTAGGCTCTGAGATTGGGTGAGTGGGTGTTCTAGGCCTGGAGAATGGTAATCAAGGTAGTGGCAGAAAAGTGAAGGCCAATGGTGGGGACACCGAGGTATCCAGTTTGCCATCATGCATAGTTAATTTGCGTCACTGCAAGTAAGACTACTTCCTTTCTACATCAGGCCCTTTCATTCTGGCTTCCATTCCTGTCACTGGACTGAAATTGCCTTTCCATAAATGACCTATTAATATCCAAATACCATGGTCTTTGTTCAGTCCTTTTTTTCCTTTTCATTGTAGATTATAAGGTACTTGAGGCCAGGACTTCTGTCTTATTTATCTTTGTATTTCCCCTATGCCTGTCACAGTGCTTTGATGAACAAATTGTTCTTAAATGAATAAATGAATAGTACTTTGTATTGTTATTATGTACTTATCATATCTACTAGTCTTTAATGAGCTCCTTGAAGTCTAAGACCATGTACTTTTTCCCTGTCACCTGGCATAGGCCTGTGTCCCACAGAAGGTATTTAATAATTGTATTTTTGCCAAAATCTAATTTATGGGTGTTTTTATATACGTATGTGTGATATCTCTACAAATGTCACAGACAGTTATATAATTTTTAAGGTTAGAAAGCATTTTATATTAACTATCTCATTAGTCCCTCACAAATCTGTACTACACATATCATTATTCCTATTTTACAGATGGTAAATTAAGACAATTCACAAGTATCAGAAATGGAATTTACCAGCAAGTGGTGAATAAGGATTTGAATTAACAGTATAGGAAGGCTGGTCTCCAAGGCTCTTGGTAAGCCTCAAATTTGGCAAGAGCAAATATCCATATCTAATTCATATAACACCTTAATACCCCTGCTATCATATCTGCTCTTTAGATAATGTAGCCAGGCCCAGACGCGATAACTGACTTTTGAAGGGCCCAGGTATTAGTTTTAGGTGCTGAAATGGAAATAGAACCCAGCTTTCCATTCCCCAGTTTTGGATCATACACCCTTTTCCACTCTTATGTTTTGTATATAAAAAGTCCTTGATAAATTCCTTTTTTGTTCATTTGTTCATTTCATTCACTCATTCTTCTCAAATGAGATGTGTATTTGCAACAAGGGCTTTGTTGCTATAAAGTGCTCTTACTGTAACAAAAATTCTCATCAGCCCAAATCCTGCAAATTAAGAAAGAATTCATCCCTCAACGTGGCAAAAAGAAAAGAACCTTATGCCATAGGAAGCAAGCAGGTGTTTTTTTTTAATTCCTTTAAATTTTTAAATTCCTTTTAAAAAGTTCCTTTCTATTAAATTTTGGAGATTCTAGAAATTTGGATGGCATTCTTTAGTACCACATATGAACACAGAATTACTTCCCCAAAGCCAATAGATATTTAGCAGAAAGAGTAATGGCCTTGGAGTCAGAAGACCCAACTCCCAGCCCTGCTCCATTACTTAGGAACTGTGGGCTTTGAACAACTTAATAAACCTCTCTGTACCCAAGTTTATTCATTTGTTAAAATGGGGACAGTACCTGTACCTTCTAATTCACATGGTTTTTGTAAGGAGCAAACAAAAAAAATTTTTTTTAGCCATAAAGCACTATGTAAACATGTTGTTAACTCAAATTTTTATTGGTGTGTACAATATAATGTACAGCTCCATATTTTTATAGATTTTTCCTTTTTAAAAAAATCATTTTCCCCTTTTAAAGAATTCTTAGTATGTCCTTTGCTAGGTGACACAATGGATAGAGTACTGGGCCTGTAGGCAGGAAGACCTAAATTCAAATTGGACCTCAGATACTTACTAGCTGTGTGACTGGACAAGTGACTTAACAGCCATTTGCCTCAGTTTCCTCATCTGTAAAATGGGGATAATGATAGCACCTATCTCCCAGATTTCTTGTGAGTATCAAATGAGATATTTGTAAGGTGCTTAGCACAGTGTCTGATACATGGTAAGCATTATCCGTTAGCCATGATCATCATCATTATTACTCAATGTGCACACTAAATACTATTTGTGAAGTGCTTTGCAAACCTTTAAAAAGCACTCTATAAATATGAACTATCATGATTGTTTTGAAGCCTGAGAAGTTGCATTTTTACATCTCTTTCCCTTTCCCCTTCGGTGTTTCATGTTGAGGAAGGGATCTCTCTTAGGGAGGAACTCGTGTAGTTTCTTTTGGATTTCTGTCAAAATAAAATTACCTCTTTATTTGACCCTGTGAGAAATTATTTGGTTTTATGAACCAACCTTTCATTTCAAAATTCTTGGATTTCTAATGTGCGGTAAGCCAACATGCAATCTGTTTGGAAATAGGCCATTGTTGCTCCTCAAGAGAGGAATAAGATGACCTAATGGAGCTTGAGACTCAGAAGAGATAGCTTAGTCTGAATAAGGCATTAGTTTGGTTCATCGGGAATTAGAGAATTTGAGACTTGAAGGCTAGTTTAGCAATCCCTCAGTCCACACTTCTCATTTTAGAGAGGAAGAAGTTAAGATCCAAAGGAGACCTGAAGTGATTTGCCTGCTCAAGGTCATGTAGCTAAATAGTGGCCTAGTTAGCATTAAGGTTTCCTCATTCTGAGCCCAGAGTTCTGTACTTACCACCTCTTGCGATTTCTTTCCTGGCCCTCCCATTGTTATTGGGGAAAGTAATTTCATATTTCCCTGCCAAGAAATCAATATAATGCCTGACCACAGAAGGAATAAATTCACAGCAATTTACACTTGTAAGAGACCACAGTGATCATCCAGTCAGACCCATACCTACAAAAGATTTCCTGCTAAAACCTGCCTGACAAGCAGTCAGCCAGACTCAATTTGCAGTTCTCCAAGTAGGGGAAAATCTTTCCCTTCAGAGACTTCCCTATGCACTTTGGAAGAGCTCTAATTGTTCGAAAGTTTCCTTAAATTAATCCTAAATTTGCCTCTTGGCAGTTTCCTCCCGAACTCCTAGTAGTGTCTTCAGGGGCCAAGCCGAACAAGTGTAATTTCTTTTCCACTATGACAGAAAACAGAAGTAATATTTTTCTAAGTACTCTCACCCCAAAGTCCCTTCACCTGAACCTTTCCCTTGGTATCATTCCCTGGATACTCCTCAGCTTATCAATATCGTTCTTAAGTTGTGGCCTGCTGAGCTGAACACGATCTTCCAGATGGTGTTGGACTGGAGTACAGCAGAACAGGTCAAAGTTGAGTTAGTAAATGGACTTACAATTCTTTGAGTTCCTTTTTCAACTGAAAGGGATGTAAATTAAGCCATTTATAAAAGAAATCTTGATTTGCTTAGGCTTGGTTGTAGTTAACTTGTTTACAGTTTCATCATCTAAGAGCATCTAAGTACCATTGTTTAAATGCCTTCCCCAAATGAGTAAAGTAGATAGTGGACTTAGCCCCCTGAGAGAAAACTGAAATATACAACATCTAGACTAACTGGCCTGCTTCTTCAGGTACTTGAGGAAGTACTTGAAGTAAATGATATATAAGTACTTGGTAAAAGCCAAGTGGCACATATCAGAATCATAGAATTTTAGAGTTGGACAGACCTTTAAAAATGATCTCATGCAACCCCCTTCATTTTTACAGAAAAGGATTGTCAGTAAATTTTTATTTTCATTTCACTTTCCCCACATGCTGTTTACTGCTTAGCATGCTACATTTGTGCATTTTTATTACATCAAACTTTCAGGGATCATCAGTTTCTTGGTTAAAAAATGTTTGTAA
This sequence comes from Petaurus breviceps papuanus, assembly GCF_028583685.1. NCBI lineage: Eukaryota > Metazoa > Chordata > Mammalia > Diprotodontia > Petauridae > Petaurus > Petaurus breviceps. Next base: position 28,402,828 of record NW_027187460.1, on the reverse strand, counting down.
AATACAACAGCAGGGCAAGAGTTTCAAGTTTCTGCACTTTAATACTGTAAAAACTACAAGAATGAAGTTTTAAGCTAGTTTGTATTTTTATCAAATGCCAGCTCTATCTAATAGCTCATGTTAGCAATATATCCACCAAAACCCAATGAGAGATTTAGGAAGTATGAGAGTCCTTTCCCTTCAAATTGTACTGTGTAAGCAGCTCCTTATTATATCTGTTCTGGGGGGTATTCTTTGATGAGATCACTTTCTTATTCTTTTTAATTTTTAGTATGTATGTATGTATGCATGCATGCATGCACATATGTAGATATGTACATATGTACTTAGGTATAATGCAACTAATTAGGAAAACATTTTAAACCGGCAAACCTAACTTGAAAGTGCAATGTATTCCTGCTTTGGCTTTTTAATATTGCAGTTCGGGAAATGGAAGGGAAGGGGATATCTTGCTTTAAAGGCAAGCTGGCTTCCTCCTCTTCTCTCCCTTTCCCCATCCCCTAAGCCCCCTTCCCCTCCCATTTTTAAGGAATGCTGGACTTAATCTTACTGGAAAGGTTTATTCTATCCACTTAAGTTTATTTAATTTCAGTTGCTGACTTAAACCTTCCTCCTCCTTCAGATATATAGCAGGTCTGAACATATTTCTTCTTTGTAGTACATTGACTCTTGTAAAATAATGCTGTGATTATAAGGTTTCCTAAATACAATTTTTAAAATGTTAGTAATAACCACATTGCTCCTACCTGCTCTACTTGGGTAATCACCTCTATTGCACAACTTATCATCATACCTGATATTGGTCATAGTGAAACATGTTTTCATCACTTGAAATCTAAGTTTTATTTGCTAGATTACTAATGCCATTTATGTCAGCAACATAAATTAGGATATTTTGCAAGTGGTAAATAGGCTTGACTTTTCTCAAGGCCAGGTGTTTGCAATGAGATTAGAATAATGTGACATTTCATTTATTTTCCTAAATTTTTGTAAAAAAACATCTCCATACCATTTTGTTCAAATTGCCTTGATCTTTTATCACTTTAAAAAATTTTTAGTGAGCATTAGACTTTAATAATAAATTTGAATAATAAATATCCATTTAAAATGTATGTTAGGATGACAAAATGTTAAATTTTGAAAGAACCTTCAAGATTATCTAGTCTGGCCTTCTTTTCTACATGAAGAAGTTGAGGTCCAGTAAGTTTAAATGACTAACTTTATGTCACATGGTTAATTAATGGTAGAGTCAGGATTAGGGTACAACTTTCCTAACTTTTAGTCCAGTATACTTTCTACTGCATTATATTTCTTCTTTGCAAATACTTGACTCCAATCACCATGTGTATATATTTGAGAATGGTATGTACTTCTTTTTTTTTTTTTTGCCTTTTGGAGGGCAATTGGGGTTAAGTAACTTGCCCAAGGTTACATGTCTAGTTTTGTGTGTATGTGTGTTAAGTGTCTGAGGCTGGAACCGAACTCAGGTCCTTCCAACTCCGGGGCTGGCGCTTTACTCACTGCGCCACCTAGCTGCCCCCCAGTTTTTTTTTTTCATATAGACATATAGATATCTTATAGTGAAAATATCTTCATTGTACATAATTATGAATATTCTCAGTTTGCAATGATTGGCAAAAGTTCTATTCAAGATTTTGCAGAGTACCTATTACTTGAATTTTCTTCAATGTCTAACCCACTTATAGATAACTGTCTCTTAAAATGCAGTATTCTTTTGTATTGTAGTAATAATGAGTCTTATGGTTTTGTTTTTATGTGACAGCAACATACAAACATTGATTGCATCAAAATTCCCAAGTGTATGTATAAAAACCAGTGGTTCTAGTCTGAATTTCATTAGCAATTGCAGCAAACATTTCATCATAATTTCAGAAGCAATGCAGGAAAAAAACCCAAATGAGGGACCATAGAGTTAACAATGTCCAAGACTAAATACTGATTTATAAAATAATGAGTATTGTAAAGACTCAGCAGCAATACATCAGCATGTAGCCTGACAGTTCTTTCAAAATGACCATGTTATCAGTGTTAGAGAAGAATGAAGTGAGTTTGAAATTCTTACATATAGAAATACCATAATGACAATTATAGCAAAAGGAATAACTCTAGACATATCCTGCTTAAGTTTGGTCCTACCAACATCATTTCACAGTAACATTGTATATAATATCATATATAAACCCCAAAATAAAGTCACAAAACTTAATCCTAACACATTATAAATTGTATAACTAAAACTTGTGTCAAAGAGGGATCAAGAAAAGGTTGAAGATGAAAGCTAGTTTGTTACCTATAAAGTGAAAATTCCAGAAAGCACAATTGAAGGTATAAGGAGGTTTAGAGTGAAACATTGCTAGGGTTTAATAGAAGGGGATGATAATAAGGGAGTAGTCCAGTGAATTGGGTTTGAACAGTGGCAGACAGGATTCAGGATCACTGGGGAGTAGAGGATGGAGTGAGAGTGTGTTAATAATCATTGAAGAATTATTTCAGGTAGGTTATCATTGTCCATAGGGGTTCAACCTGGGGTAACATTGTCCTACAGCATCAGGCAGCTGAATCTTGTTGAAAGGGAGGCAGAGGAGGAGGAATGGAGAATGCCCTGGCCAGCTGAGGAGATATAGGTAGATCCTGACCATTCATAGTGCCTGGAGTGCTCAGGGAAACCAGGAAGAATTACTGTATGCATATGTCAGCTAATAAATTCTTTTTTTTTTTTTAGTACATTCTTTAAAAACAAAAATAGTAGGGTTTTCCCCTATGAACCAACTTCTAATTCTTTTTGGACCTAGTTTATTTTTTAAAATTCTCTATTAAGAACTCTTTTATACCCCTTCAGAAGTCACTACCACAGTCTAATGTAGCTAACAAAGTTTTTCCTGATAATTGGTTAAATTTTTTCCTATTCTTAATTTCATTCCATAGCTCCTAATTATATCCCTATAATTAGCCTGCTAATTACAACCCTTGTAATTTCTCTGCCTCCTTGATGTTTACCCTTCATTTATTTTTAGACCACCTCTTTATTCTCTCTTTAAAAACCTATACCTCTACTCTCATTGCAGCACTTTCATACAGGACTATAAAATAAGGGCCCACATAATTACTTAAGCCAGTGTTATCAAGTTAGTTGTTTCTTTATTAATCTTCTATCTGTTTTTCTTTCTCTTTTGACTTTCAAGTGTTTTTGCTGTTAAGGTGAAAAATTGTATTCAGAGAAACAAATGAGAAATTGTAGCAGGCAGAATCGAGCAGCATTCCTTCTCTGAAGATATTAATAGCTTCCTACCTATTATTAGTGACATTTCATCATTAGTTGAACTAACTTCTGTATCCACAACAGAAGATTTTGCCTATAATATCATATTTACTGCACAAGGCTGGCCCAGTGGTACCTTGATATAGGGAGGAAAAAAATTGACATGAAGTCAGAAGATCAAAGTACAGATTGTAATTCTGATGCTTCCTGATGGATCATGGATAATTCACTGAATCTCTTTGAGTCTTATTTTACTCATCTTCCAACATAAGATATGAAAAGCTTAAAATATTTTCTCTAATCTCAGAGTAGAAACAGAACTTAGGTATTTTGTTGTTCTTATTGCTGGGTTCTTTTTTTCTCAAAAGGTTTCTTCTCTATGATTCATGTGCCCTAAATCCTCATATTTTCAATGGGGTTGGGGATAACAGTAAGGCAAAAATTTTCCATAATCATATATTGTTTCAAGGAACCCCCTAAGACTGGCTTCTTGGAACTCTGGGTAAACAAAACACTCCAGCAAGCTGCTCCACTGGGTTGACTGTGAATCAAGATCTAGGCTAATACTAGGCTAACACCACTGATACTAAATACAGTGTCTATTAATTTCCTGCTACAATTTGTCAATTACTCCCTGTAGTACATGCTTAGAAAAGGAAAAGACTGCCATTCTGGACATCTTTGGCTGTGGGTAATGGATGAGAACTTGTCCCACAGGAAGTATATTATCAGGCATTGTTCATTAGCAAGGAGAAAGTTTTTTTAAAGTTCGATTTCTTGATGTTTACAAAATCTCACAGTGACTCTGACCAGTACACACAATTGACAAGAGGCAGTGTCCTAAGTTCTTACTGTTAAGTCATAGGTCTTCTTTGCATTTAAGGAAAATTCTGAAAGAAAAAAAGAGTAGGGGTAGAGGTATGATTGCCTTAGAGATTTGTACTTTGTTCTGTGACCTTTAATCATGTGTCCCTTTAGTCCTATTGCATTGAAAGAGCTCTCCTTTCATTCTGTGGCCCCTTAAGGATTTTTCCCCTTTCCCCTTCCAAGTTTGGCAGGATTCTTTTGCTTTATGTTGTGTATTGGCTTTACTTCAGAGAAGACACTGAAAAATGAAAACAGATGTCAAGGCCACAAGAGCAAATATGATAACTCATGTGCTCTTGGGAGTCCCAGGAGCTCTGACCACTTATTGGCCTTAATTACTCGTTAAGATTTGGAATTGCTTTGAAATTATTGTTTGACATGATGGTCAAGCCTCACCAGATATGGCATTGGGATGCTGACTTTTTTCCATTGCTTGAAACTTGGATGCATTTTTGAGGATGACCCCCTGTACACATAGTCAACCACTGTATTGGGATATTTTTAAACAGTATAAAAGCAAATTTTGGTTCATTGTAGTCAATTGCATTGGAAATTTTAAAAGGCAGATTAGGCCAAAAAAAAAAAAAGCAATTCTGTGGCATTTTAAAAATTACATTGCCAAATAATTACTACAGAGTAATGAATTTAATTAAGTTTTTTGGTCTATGGGAAGAAATATGATCTGGTAATTGCAGCACATCAGTTATCAGGAATCAGAAATGTTCCTAACCGTGCTACACTAGAACTTAGTGACAATGGTGCTTCCTCTTTTGCCTCTGTTTATCTCTAAATAGATATATTAGTTGTTCACTACTTCCCTGAATCATTTAATGATTAAAATCTGTAATTCACTTTTAAGAAGCTTTCTAAGAATATCCATAAATTTTTTTAAAGTACATTTAAAAAATTTCTTATCATAATGGAAAAAACACTGGCCTGTGCATCAGGAGACTTGGTTTCTAGTTCTGTCTTTACCATTGATTGACTCACTGTGTTACCTTAGGCAAATAACTTCACATCTCTCTACCTTGCTTCATCTATCACAAAATCAAAGAATGTAAGAGTTGGAAAGGAACACGGAGGCCATGTTTCCCTACCATTCCCCTCCCTGAAGAAATCCTTACTATAGCACACCAGGCAATTATCTGGCCTTTGATTGAAGAGTTCCAGGAAGAGAAAATCTACTACTCCTAAAGCAGCACACTCCTTTTTAGACCTAATAAGTTACTCTCTATATTATACCTACATTTGCCTTTTTAAAATCTCCACCCATTATTTCTGTTTCTGCCTTCTGGAATCAAACTGATTAAGTCTGATCCCTCTTATACGTGGTAGCCTTCCACATATATAGACATCAAGAGGAGGGGCCCTGAGGCTTCTCTTCCCTAGGCTGAACTTCTCCACTTCCTTCAGCTAATCCTTATATGGCAGAGCCTTGTGGCCCTTCCCCATTCTGTTTGCCTCTGTTGGAACTCTCACTAGCTTATTAATGTTCTTACTAAAATGCAGCTCCTGGAACCAGAAGACAGTACTCTGGATATGTTCTGATCAGGGTATATCATCTCCTTGTTTCTGGATGATATACATAAAATTACATTCATTTCTTTGGATGCCATATAATATTTGATACTATTTGCTGACTTATTGAATTTGCAATCCACTAAGACTTGAAATCTTTTTTTATATAAACTTTTTTTTATATAAACTCTCTAGGTACGCCTTTGTCATCTTGCCCTTGTTAAGTAGGCTTCCTGAATCCAAGTGTAAGATTTTGCTTTCTTTCCAGTATTCTATCCAGCAAGACTTTTCTGAATCTTGACTCTATCATACACATTTTTAGCAATCCCTCCTGGTTTTGTATCTTCTGCCAACTTGATTGGGTTTAGCTGGATGATTATAAAGCTAGTTTCTTCCTCTCATTTCTATGATTCTATGAATAAATGGTATTCTAACATTCTCTGATTCTGTGATTCTACTAAAAGTACTTGTCATTCTTATCTACATGTATAAGCAGAAAATTGCACAGCCAGAGAAACTGATTGCAGTGGTCCTTTGGAACAAGCATTGACTTGAATCATCAGAGGACTTGTGTTCAAATCTATGCCTTTGTGACCTCGGGCATGTCTTGTGATCCCTTCTGCACTTCAGCCACTTCATAGTTAAATAGTAGGTGTTAGACTGAATGACTTCTAAGTTTCCTTTCAGCTCTAAAACTGTGATCCCAAGTATTACCATTTTTGTTGAAGCTAGTGCATTTTATATATACGTATATGAACAAGTTATCCTAGTTCCATTCTTATACATAATAAAACCTTAGTAGTTTTAAGACAGAGCAATAATATATTTTAAAGTTCCTTCTTAAATTGTGATCTCTTGGTTTCCCAGTTTGTTTCAGTTTAACACATGACAAACACATCCACCCATGCTCATCCCCATCTTTTCTTCTTACCAAATATTTAGGAAATATCAGTAACATCACTAATTGATGTTGAGTATGGCTTGAAATCTTTTTTATATAAACTGCTATTTTTATATTTTATATAAACCAAATCTCAAAAAAAAATTTCCAATGCTTATTGTAACTGTTATATAAAATTTCAGGAGGACAGCTAGATGGCGCAGTGAATAGAGCACCCGCCATGGAGTCAGGAGGACTTCAGTTGAAATGCCGCCACAAACACTTAACACACTTAATAGCTGTGTGATCTTAGGCAAGTCACTTAACCCCAATTGCCTTGCCTCCCTCCCATACATAATTTCAAATTGTTTTTATTTTTCTCTGTACATGAAAGTATTGTTATAATAGTAATTTACATAAATATGTTTTAAAATTATATTTGAAAAGCTGTAGTCACTGTACCAACTGAGGTCTTTTCTTAGTGAACTTAAATACTGTCTTTACTATGCTAACATCATAATTATATAACATGGTTGAAAATGTGATATTCTGGCTAACTAACTGACCCATTAAAGCAAGGGTTGGCAAACTATACCTGAGGACCAAATTCAGTCCACTGCCTATTTTTCTATAGCCTGTGACCAATCCTTAGCCTGGGAGCTACACAAAAACAGGTGACAGGCTGGATTTGACCTTTGAACTGTGGTTTGCTGACACCAGCTTTCAAGGAACATTTGTGTTTCACTCTCTTTTGATGGAAATCTTTCTAATATGTATACAAAAACACATGCATGCACACATAAGCACACACACACATTCCTACCTCTATAAACAGAGCAAACATAATTTTATCCTTTCTTTACCATTCAAGATAATTATTATAATCAGTTTATTAACTTTGTTTTAGATCATAAGATCATAGGCCTAGAGCTCTAAGAGTCTTCAGGGACCATAGATGTAAGACCATTTGGGACACATAAGGCTTCATTCTATATTGATCTAGGTCATACCATATATACCCTTAAATTAATTTCTTCAACACACTCTTTATATAACTTCAGAGTTGTATGGGACCTCAGAAGTCTTCTAGTATGAATCAGTCAACCAATCATTGTATTGACTGAGTCAATCAAACAACATATATTTTTAAGTGTCTACTATGTGCCTAGATATTGTGTTAGATATAAGTACAAAGAATGAAACAATATCTAGTCCCAAGTTTGTATTCTAATGGGGAAGACCAACAAGTATATATGAAATTATATCCAGAATAAATATAAATAAATACAAATATATACACAATAGTTAAATACAAGGTAGTTTGTAAGAGGGCATTAGCAGTTGGAAGGGTTGAAATGCTGCATGCAGAAAATAGTGCCTGAGTAAAGTAAGAGAAAAGCCCTGGGGAAGGAAAGGTAAGGAGGCTGTACATTCCAGACATGTAGGATGATCATTGCAGAGGCCTAGAAAGGGGAGATAAAATGTGCAGGGAACAGAGAGAATGCCTCTTTGGCTGCAAAATATAGGAAGGGGAGTTACATGTAGTGAGGCAAGAAAGATAAGTTGGGGTCAGGTTGATAGACCTAAAAGCTAAACCAGGAGTTTATGTTTTATCCCAAAGGCTATAGGAAGCCACTAGAATTGACTGAACAAGGGAGTTACATGGTCTTTGGCAGCTGCTCTGGCAGCAGTGTATAGGATAGACCGGCATGGTGGAGATACTTGGGCAGTGAGACCAGTTAGGAGGCCGTTGCAGAAATCTAGGTAAGAGGTGATAAAAGCCTGAACTAAAGTGGTAGCTGTGTGAGTAGAAGGAAATGGTTGGGTGCAGGGGCTATTGTGAAAACAGAAACTACAAGATTTGGCAACTGATTATTATATATGGTGAGGAGTAGTGAGGAGTTAACGATACCTCCCCCAACTGGGAAGACTAGAAGAATGGTCATAAAGAAATAGAAAGGTGAAAGATGGAAAAGAGAGTTTGGGGGAAAACTGAGTATATTTTTAATGTAATGGGGGGGGGAACTGGAACTGAGAAATAGACCATGTATGTCCTCTTTCCAACTTTGCTTAATTACCTAGTGAATATCACGTAGCCTTTTTTGTTAAAGAAAAAGCAAAGAGTGACTTTAGAGAGTTTGAATTTATTGGCTTGAAATGAATATTAAATCACTATCCTTTAACTGACAATTTTAGTTCACTTAGTTGCCACAGAAATATTTCTTTACATTGGCACTGTTATTATTTAGTTAGTAGTCAATAAACATTTATTAAGCACTTACTGTGTACCAGGTATTGTGCTAAACATTGGGGATACAAATTTGAAAGAAAAAAAAAAGACTCTCTGAACTCAAAGAGCTTACAATCTAATGGGGGAAAACAACACACAAAAGAAAGCTGAAAAGAAATCAAAGAAGTCCCAGATGAGTGTTGCCAGAGAATTAAAAGATCTCCAAAATGAGTGCAGCCAGGTGGGAAATGAGATGTCTAATGTCCCTTCTACTTAAATGGAGGAGAGTATAGCTCCACCGATCCATCAGAAAGGCAGAGAGTACTGATGAGGTGTGAGTTACAGGGCTGATTTGGATCTTAACAAGATGAGAAGATGATGAGCTTATTGAGAATGTGGTGAAGCCAAAGTGGTCCAAAATAAGTGCAGCCAGGGGTGGTGATGTCTGAGGAAAGGATTGGAAAAGGATTAAATAATTCAGAGTAAATGTATGCATGATATAAATTCAGTGATCAAAATGATAAGGAAACAGCACAAATAGAAGTTAAGAGAATATCATGTAGTATGTATGTAAGTCATTTTAGAAAAGGTTGACTCATCTGGAGGAAATTAATTCAATACATTCTAGAGACCTTGTGAGTTGTGATGTTAAAAGAGACATAGAAGTGAAAGTGGATAGATAACAACTTGGAGATTTTGCTAGTGTAATATTAGCAAAATATGACCGCTCACTTAGACTTCATGTTTCATGGGACAAAAATGATACTCATTTCATATATAAAATTCTGGAGCCCTTGCTTCTTAAAAAGTATTCTCATTTAGGGCAATTTTCTATCAAAGAGGAAGGGGAAGAATGGAAATAGCAATTATTAAATGCCTACGGTGTGCTTGGCGCTATGCTAAGTGTTTTACAAATGTCTTTTTCACAAGTATTCATTGAGCATCTATTATGTGATTGTACTATTGAGAGGTAGATCTAAACTTTTTTTAAAGTATACTACATGTTCCCTGATCTCAAGGAGATTTTTTTGATTGTCAACATAAGACACACATGTTATACAGAAAACATCAGGAATATTATACTTAGTTCTGGAAATCACTCAAGGGTCCTAGAACTGATGTCATATGGGGAACAGACAAACTGGGGAGTGGAAGGATGGTATATATAGGGACACAAAAACTCTGTATTTTTTTTTTTTGCCTTCTTGCCCAAGGTCACACAGCTAGTTTTTTTTTTGTGTGGGTGGGTGTTAAGTGTCTGAGGCCGGAAACCGAACTCAGGTCCTCCTGACTCCAGGGCTGGCGCTTTACTCACTGCGCCACCTACCCACCCCTTAAGAACTCTGTATATTTGAATGGTTTTCATGTGGAAGAAGGATTCAGTGTGTGTTACGTAGCTCCAGAGTTAGGAGAAATCTAGGATTTATGGGTAGAAGAATTCAATTCATTATAAAGTAGACCCTTATAACAATCAGAGCTTTCCAGAAATGGAATGTGTGAACTTGTGGTAGTGAGTCATAAAAGACATTCTAGTAGTGACTGGATGGCACCTGCCAGGGCTATGATGAAAGGAACCAAAACTAGAAGACAGAAGATTTAGGTTCTTAATCCAGCCATTAGTTCTTCGTTGGATCTTGGCAAGTAACTTCACTTTGTGGGAACACAATTTCTTCCTCTAAAGTGAAAGAATTAGAGTAGATGATCCCTAAGAACTTTTCTAGCTTTTTTACAATTGTTTTTATACCAGTGTCTTTATAAACACATTTGAATATATGTGATTATATGCCATGTGACACAAACAGTAAATATTGTGAGGAAGGAAAGATCATAATGAGGGGCAGCTAGGTGGTGCAGTGAATAGAGCACCAACCCTGGAGTCAGGAGAACCTGAGTTCAAATCCAGCCTCAGACACTTGACACACTTACTAGCTGTGTGACCTTGGTCAAGTCACTTAACTGCAATTGCTTTGCCTTCCCGCCTCAAAAAAAAAAGACATAAAAAAAAAGATCATTGGGGAATAGAGGAGAGCTACATGAAGTAGCCAGTATGTGGGTAGGAATTAGAATAATAGAATGAGAATTGAAAGAAGCTACAGGATGATAAGCAGTATTTTAACTACAATGAAAAAATAAGGCATTGTCTTTATTCCCTTTATTCCAGTGGTCTCCAAAGTGCCCCTCTGCCCCACCTTGGAGATCTGGAATACAGTCCTCATTTTGCCACTTAAGAACCCTGTCATCTTAGTCGAGTCAGGACTCTGGAATCTCAGCACTGAAATGGGCCTCTTGGGCCAGGTAAACCAAATCCATACCTGAGCAAAAGTCCTCTACAGCTCATCCAGCAAGGGATGTGTGGTACAGTGGAAAGACCATTGGCTGTGGAATCAGAAGACCTGGCTTCAAATCTCACCTCTACTAGTATTACTTCTGACTTTGAACAAGTCCTTTAATCTCCCTACAACTCAGTTTCTTCATCTATAAAATGAGGGTGTTGTACTACTTGGCCTAGAAGGTCCTTTCCAGCACTTTATTTCTAATTTTTTATCCTTTGACCTTTGGAAACAGTTCACTGCATTTTTTTCAATAAGTTTTCCCTGTTATTGAATCTAAATTTGCCTTCCACTGCTTCTAATCCTTCTGAAGTCTTATTATCTCCAAGCAAAACATCCTTACTTGCTTCTACTGATCCCTATATGACATTAAATGAAGGTCTTTCACTAGCCTAGTTGTCCTCCTCTGGATAAGCTCTAGCTTATCAAAGTATTTCATAAGGTCGTTTTCCTTTGTCATCAGGTTCACCAATCCGATGAGTATGAGCTTTTGAATTGGATTTCTCTGGTTTGTAGTGATTTAGAGCATTTTTTTCAAGTGACGGTTGATGGCTTTGATTTCTAAGGGCTTCCTGTTCATGCTCTTTGACCATATATCATTTGAGAAATGGCTCTTGTTTTTGTGAATTTGTCCCAGTTCCCTGTGTATCTGGCAGATGAGACCTCTATTAGAGACACTTGCTGTGATTTCCCCTCCACCCCTGGTTTCCTGCTTTCCTTCCAATTTTGTCCATATTTGTTTTGTTTATGCAAGAAGGTTTTGGTTTCATATAACTGGAATTGTCCATTTTGCTTCTTGTGATCCTCTCTGTCCTTTATTTGGTGATGGATTCTTCCCTTACTTGTGGATCTGTGAGGTGGGTTCTTCCATACTCCCCTAGTTTGCTTGTTGCCTTTTGTGTCTGGAAAAGCACTTGTTTTGACCTAGCTCTGTGGAATGATTGGTAGTTTGATTGGTATGGTGCTGAATGGGTAGATTATTTTGGGTATAATTGTCTTTCTTCTTGTATTGGCTTGGCTTATCCATGACCAATTATTATTTCTCCATTTGTTTAGATCTGTCCTTGTTTGTGTGAAAGGTGCTTTCTGGTTGTGTTCATGTAGTTCCTGAGTAGGTTTTTCAGTGCTTCTAAGGTGGTATGGTCTGGGGAGGGGTGTGGTCACACTGGTCTCCTGATCTGCACTCGCTTCCTTACTTTGGGGGGGCTCCTACTTCCTTGTAGTGCAAGCATTAGTTACTCCTCTCTGCCCTGGAACTTTGACCAGGGGTCCTTGGGTCAAAGCTTAGTACCTCAAGCACTCCTTTCCTACCTGGAACTTTGACTAGGAATTAGGTATGGACAGTGGAGTTGCCAAATAGCAAAGGTCCCCCATAATCTTTTTCTGACCAGTTATCCAATCTCCTACTGTCAAATAATAAATACAAGAAAATTGAGATAATTGGAACCCAGTGACCACTTGGCCAAACTGCACCTATAAGAAGACAATTCTGGCCTGAATTGCATAGATGAACACCATTTGAATAATGTGGCCCATTACTTAAAAAGTATTCTCTCTTAAAGAGATAAATACAAATGTGAGGACTCATATATGTGAGAACTAACTGAAAGTAGACTGAAAGTACTATTGGCCCCAAGAGTTCACATGCGTCTCAGGAGTTCACACTTTCATCCCATAGTGTAAGGGGAGGGGCTAACCAAGGGAAGCCCTATAAAAGATCCCAACAACTTAGTCCTGTAATTTCTTTTTTTGCTGTCAGAGCTCAGAGGAAAGATCTAGAGTTAACCTTTTCTGAGTTGAATATACCTGAAGAAAGGAATATAAGCCCTAGGAACATGGCTGCCAAAAACTTGTTTGAAAGTTTCAAAGTGGATCTCACTTGCCCCATCTGCTTTGCCTATTTTTCCGACCCAGTGATTGTCAATTGTAGCCACAATTTTTGCAAAGAGTGTCTTTTCAGGTGTTTGGAGGAAGCCAACACACCAGAAATCTGCCCACAGTGCAGTACAGTCATCAATTTGGAGACCTTTTGTGCAATGGAAGACTGCAGAAGCTGGCTATCACTGGCAAACTGCTTAGAACTCATTTACTGCAGAGCATCAGGGGTCTGACCATCTGTGATAAACACAAAAAGAAGAGAACCTATTCTGTGAGGATGACCATAGACTTGTGTTGGTTTTGCTTTTTAACTACAGACTACAAGGAACACCAAGTCCTTCCCTTGGAAGAGGCTGCTGGCCAGTGTGTGGAGAAGCTCCAGGCTATATGGAATATTTTAAGGGGAAAGAAGGAGGAATTTCAAATTGATTTGGAATATGAAAGAGCTTCACTGCAAGGCAGAGGGCCAGACTCTGAAAGAGTCAGTTATATCTGAATATGAGAAAATACACGAGTTCTTGTTAGAAGAAGAACAGCTACATCTGCAAAGACTGGACAAGGAAGCAAGTGACAACTCAGCCAAGAGCAGAGCCAGACTGTCCCAACAGATGCACAATCTGCAAGTGATGATATTAGAAATAGAGAAGAATTTTGAGAAGCTGCCCAAGGAAATGCTCAAGGAGAAGCCCCCCAGGGAACATGGAATACTTTAAGAGGAAAAAAGAATGAACTTCAAACTGAATTGGAGTATGTGAGAGAGAGAGAGAGAGAGAGAGAGAGAGAGAAGCACAATTTAAGTTAGAAAGTGAGGCCAAGAAACAGTTGGTTATGTCTTAATATAAGGAAAAGCACCAGTTCTTGTTAGAGGAGTAACAGCTACATCTGCAAAGACTAGACAAAGATGAAAGAGATAAATTGGCAGTTTGAGGAGAGCCAAGCCAGATTATCCCAACAGATCCATAATCTGCAAGTAGCAATGTCAGAAGTGGAGGACAATTTTGAGATTCCTCTCAGTGAAATTCTCCAGTATATGAAAGGTACATTAGAAAGCAATGAGGAGCTACTCCTTTAAGGTCCAGTGGTTGCTTCACCAGATCCCCATCCCTGGCACAACAAAATGCTGATGACTTTCTAGTGGGAGGTAACTCTGGATCCCAAAACCTCCAGTTCTCATCTTGTCCTATCTGATGATTTGAAGAGCATCAGATATATTAGTGCCCCCCAGGGCTTGGCTGATAACTCAAAAAGATAGACTTCTCTGCTGCTGTCTTGGCTACCCAGAGCTTCATTTCAGGGAAACACTACTGGGAAGTAGAGGTGAGAGATAAGACAAAATGGAAAGTGGGCATCTGTAAAGTATCAAACGATGAGAAGAAGTAACTTTTACTTTGGATTGAGTATACCCCGATAGGCTTCCAGTTTGGAAATGACTTTGACCTCTGGAATTTACATGATGATATTCATGTCAGCCAGCCTATACACAAATTGGGCATTTTCTTGGATTATGAAAGGGGCCATAAAGCATTTTACAATGCTACAGACACCTACAATGCTAACCTACCGTATTTCAAATGTTGCTTTTCATGGGCCTATTTACCCTTGCTTCTCTCCTTACCCTCCAAAGGAAGAAATCACCCACAGATTTCTCATTATCTGTCCCAGGAGTAACCAGTAGAGGGATGCTGATGATAGAATGATAGTTACTATTGGAGACTTAACATTTCAAGGTACTGATAACAATTCCAAAAATGGTTTTTTATTTACTAGAACTCATGTAAAACAGGTCAATAGAGTTATCTATAACTATCAGAAACAATGAAAATTAAGTCTATTTTATTTTAACTGTTCTAAAAAAAACCCTTCATTAAATATGATGGTCAGAGCTGAACGCAATACTCCAGGCGTAATCTGACCAAAGCAGGACACTATAGTTCTCCTAATACAGTCTAAGATTGCATTAGCTTTCTTGACTGCCATATCATATCACACTGTTGATGTATATTGAACTTGAAATACAATAAAATCGCTTGGGTTTGTTGTTTTTTCAGATGAATCACCCTCTAGGCATGCCTCCCCCATCTTGTACTTATGAAGTTTATTTTTTTAACCTAAGCATACAAGTTCAGATTTATCCCTGTGATGCTTCATCTTATTAGATTTAGCCCAGTGTTCTAGCCTGTCAATATCTTTTTCAATCCTGATTTCATCAAATATTTTAGCTATACTTCCAAACCATCTAGACTTGGTCCAAGTCATTGATTAAAAAATGTTAAACAGCACAGAGCCACAATTCAGATTCCTGGGGTACTTCAGTGGAGATCTCCTTCCAAGCTGACATTAAACCACCAATGACAATTTTTTAAGTATAGCCATCATCCAGTGCCAAATCCACCTAATTATGCCTGTCATCTACTTCACATCTCTACATCTGTCCACAAGAATATCATGAGAGATTTTATCAATTGCTTTACTAAAATTTAAGTAAGGGACATGTAAAATATTGCTCTAATCTGCTAGTATAGTAACCCTGTCAAAAATGAAATAAGGTTAGTCTGTTCTTGTTGAGGTCATGACGGCTCTTTGTGATTGCCACCTTTTTTTCCCTAGATATTTTGTTTACCTAAACTTCCTGGCCTATAGTTTGCAGATTCTGTTTTATTGCCTTAATCTCTCTTGAGTCTCAGTTTCCTCATCAATAAATTAGCAATAAATATATTGATACTACATATCTCACGTGAATTCTGTAAAGATTAAATGAGATAATATATTAAAGTGTTTTGTCTTCATAATGAGCTATACATATATGTCATTATTATTCATTAGAAATTACCCACTGATTTGAAAAAAATACTTATATGTTAAACTACAGAATCCTTTTTTTTTTAAGGAAGAACAAGAGAATTTTCAAAATTTAAGTTATTTAACATTTTACTCAAGAATCTAAGTTACTAAAATGATTAAGTTTATATTCAAGATAAGTAAAGATAGTAAAAGAGCACCTAGTTGCCCTTGATGAATTCAGCTCACCTAGCCCAAGTGAACTGCATCCTCCTGAAAAAACTGGCAGACAAATGGTAAGCTACTGTCTGTTAAATCTGAAATATTGTGGGAAACAAGAGATATAACCACAGGATTGGAGAAGAGCAAATATTGTCTCGATTTTCAAAAAAGGGAAGAGAACAGAGTCAGCAACTATAGGCCAGTGAGCTTGAATTTTATTTCTGGGAAAATTCTAGAATAGATCATTAAAGAAAGGGGAGGGTGGTGCAGTGAATAGAGCACTGGCCCTGGAGTCAGGAGGACCTGAGTTCAAATGCAGCCTCAAACACTTAACACTTACTAGCTGTGTGACCTTGAGCAAGTCACTTAACCCTAATTGCTCTGCTTTTCGCCTCCAAAAAATGAAAGAAAGAAAGAGAGAGAGAGAGAGAGAAAGAAAGAGAGAGAAAAAGGAGGAGGGAAAGAGAAAGAGAGGAGTTGAGAAAGAGAAAGACAGAGACAGAGAAAGTCAGCATTTATTCATTTATTAAGTGCTTACATGTGCCAAGCACTATGGTACATTCTGGGGATATAAATACAAGTGTGCATGACAGACTCTGCCCTCACAGAGATTCTACACTCTTAAGAAGACAAGACTTAATGGGGTTAAAGGAGAGTATGGACTCATTGGTGTGATGTAGAAATGGACTGTTTCAGGACAAGATGAGGCTAAAGCTCCCCTCTCAAGGCCTAAGATCACAGGGGTAGAATCCAAGGTTTCATTTCAGGGGACATGAGGATGATGATGGCTGCAGTGTGTGCAACATGATGATCATCAAGAACAGATTTTGCCACACCCCCCAAAAAAGGACATATTTTTGCCAAACTGACCTCATTTCCTGTTTTGCCATTATTTCTAAACTAGTGGATAAGGGAAATACTGTGTGTGTGTGTGTGTGTGTGTGTGTGTGTGTGTGTGTGTGTGTGTGTGTAGTTTTCCTAAATTCTAATAAAGGTCTTGACAAAATATCTCATACTGTTTTTGTGGGGGGAAAATAGAGATATGAATTAGATAATAATTCAATCAATTAGATAATTCAATTTATACCCAGATAGGTATAAAACTAGTTTAGTGACCTTGCTAAAAAGAATGATTTAATGGTACAGTGCCGTCATGTGAGAAAGACTCCAGGGGAGTACCACAGGGAGCTTCACCTGGGCCTTGTGTTGTCTGACCTTGTTGTGAATGACTTGAATGATGACAAAAACAGCACATTCAGTTCACACAGTGAATGACCAAGTTAAGATCCAAAAGGATCACGACAGATTAGCAGAGATGGGGAACATGCAGTCTCAAAACAACCTTTGGCCTTCTGGGTCCTCAAGTATGACCCTTTGACTGAGTCCAGATTTTACAGAACAAATCCTTTTATTAAGGGGATTTATTTTGTGAAGTTTGGATTCAGTCAAAGGATAGCATTTGAGGACCTAGAGGGCCATATGTGTACTTGAGGCCATAGGTTTCCCACCCCTGGATTAGAGTATTGGGCTAATTCTGAGATGAAATTCAGTAGGGATAAATATAAAATCTTATATTTAGGTGCCCCAAATCAACTTCATAATTACTAGATAAGAGAAACATCATTAGATAGCAGTTTGCCTGAATAAGACCTGGATACTTTAGTGGACTACAACCTAATATGAATCAACAACATAATGTGGCTGGCACAAAAGCTAAGGCAATCTTGGACTGATTTGAGAGGCGTAGCTTCAACAGAGAGGTACTAATGCTTTTGGACTCTGGCCTTAGAAGAAATTACCTGAAGTGTTGTATTCAGGTCCAAGCACCACAGTTTTAGAAGGCCATTATTAATAAGCTGGAAAATATCCAGATGAAGGCTTCTTGGTGAAGGGATATGAGTCCAGGATCTGTGATCATCAGGTGAAGAAAGTGGGAGGTTTTATCCTGGAAGAAGTGGAGACATGCTAGATCTCTGTCTTCAGGTTTGATGGCCTGGCATGTGGAGGAGATTAGATATGACTTTTTGGAGCTGAAGGGACAAAACATGAGCAATGGATAGATGTTACCAAGGTATAAATTTAGGGTTGATGTCAGGAAAATCTTCCAAATATGTAGAGCTGTCCAAAAGTGCATTAGGCTACTTTGGTAGGTGATGGGCTCTCCATTTTGGCAGTCTTCAAGATAACCACTTGTTAAGTATGTTCTGAAAGGGATACATCCTTTTATGTGTGGGATGGACTTGATGGCTACTGATGTTCCTTCAAAAACTCAAATTCTGTGATCATTATTATTTTACTTTTTACATCAGTGGACCCTGAGCCACAAAGCAGTAACTCCCCATCCTAAAATATAGCATCTTTGAGTAGTAGATTTAAAATTATATATGACCACAAGTTCAATAAACATTTTACACCAAGCAGCAAGTATTTGTAAAGTATTTTCTTCATGTGCTACTAATTTACAGGAAAGAGATGCTTTTAGAAAAATGTGTGCATGCCTAATTGAAAAAGTACATAGTAATCAACTTTTATTCCTGGCTTTCATACAACAGGCTGACTAACGTGGTAGCCAAATTTAGGTTGCCTGAGGACAGACTACTTACTGACTAATACTAGGTCTGTGTGTGGCCATGACCAAATGCATTTTCTGACCACAAGACCATGTCTGGATTCTCCTTTGTAATTACCGCACAGCCTACTATAATTGTAAGACATATATTTACTTCCTGCCTTTGCCATGTAGTTGTGTTCAAGAATCTGAACTGAACTGGAAATATGGATCTCAATGTGATCTTCTTAAAATTTGAAGTTTTCCAGTGAATGGGATATATAGTTTTATATAGCTATGTATGTATGCATGCATGTATGCGTGTATGTGTGCTTTAAAATACATACTGTGCTCCAGCTTTCTACATTGAGGTTAAGCAGACCTCCATAAAAATGAATAGTTTTTACTGTTTGATCAGAGGTCTTAATCTTTTTTGTATTCTGGACCCCTTTGGCAGTCTAGTAGAACTTTTGGAGCCCTTCTCGGGATAATGTTTTTAATGCATAAAATAAAGTACATGAAATTACAAGGGAAACCAATTACATGAAAATATAGTTATCAAAATATTTTTAAAATATATCCATGGGCCCCAGTTTAAGAATTCCTGGTTTAGATGAAACCATTTACTAAACAGTAGCGAATCAAAAAGTTTCCCCAGCCAAGGAAGAAATAGAAATAAATTTAGCTAACAACTCATTGTGTGACCTTGTTGAGCAAATCTGTTTCCCTCTCTGAGTCTATATCCTCATCTATAAAATAAAGACCTTGGATTACTGATCTCTAAGACCCTTTCTAGATGCCCAAACTATGTTGTTTTAGTAGTGGCTCGATATTCTCCCCACCACCTGCCTTTTGATGTTTTTCTGATGTTTTCATGTTCTTTTCATGTCTTGAGGTCACTAAGTTATTGTAAATAAACAACTAACAGAGTCAAATTTTTGTTTGTTTATAAACCATTGTAGAATCTCAGAGTTTATGCCTTGTCTTTTATATTTTTTCTCCTGCCTTTCTATAATTTTTTCCCCACTGTTTTGAGAATTACCATTCTGGTTTTGTATTTTTTCCAAATGGGACAAACATGTTGGTAGAATTCTTTTTATATCACTTTAAATAAACATAGCTTTCAACTGAAGAAAATGTTTGTCTCTAGGAGACTTTAGCTATTGCAGAGTCCTCTGTGTTTTAGTTTCCTAGTCCTTGAGCTATTAGTCACCATTGACACTCTTCCTCATTCTCAGTTTTGTTCACCTTCTCCTTTCATGCTCACTGATGTCAGTCATCACCTACAGTTTTCAAGTTCCCTACTCATCCTTCCCTGTTTGTGGGTATCATATTTGAGTTGTCCTTGCTTGCTTCCTCAACACTCTGAAATTCAGAAAAAAGCCTAAGGTTGATTTTGTTGGACTCAGCACATGTTTTTGATCTATAATTATACCTCCCAGTGTGGTAGAGTAGAAGGAATATCAGCTCTGGAATCAAAGGACCTTGGTTCAAATTTTGCCTCTGATACTTAACTACCTATGTAAACTTAAGCAACTTAAAGTTATTTCACCTCTCCAGGAATCAGTTTCCTCATCTGTAAAAGGAGGCAATTGGATCAGATGGCCTCTGAGTGTTTTTACAGTTCGGATCTCTATCAGAGACCTTTCTCAGGCTCTCTCACCCACCCTAGTGCCTTCTCTTTGAGATTACCTCCCATTTACACTGTATGTATCTTGTGTGTATAATGTTTTTGCATATTATTGCCTACATTCGAATGTGAGCTCCTTGAGGTCAGGGACTGTGTTTTTGCCTTCTTTGTGTCTCTCAGTGCTTAGTACAGTGCCTGGCACACAGTAGGTACTTAATAAATGCTAGCTGACTAACTGACTAGATCTATGACTCTATGATTTCCCAGCTTTTAACAGGATGGAAAATCAAAAGTTTGACATCACGGTGAAATATTCTCCACAACAAACCCTACAGGAATACCTCTTCATCTTTGTGGTCTGGTGCTGCTTCTGGTGCCAGATATTAAGTAGAAAGAAGCAACGCTGCTTCTATCTGCCATTTTAAAGAGAGAGGCCAGGTGAGGGAGTGGAGAGCTCACTGACCTTAGAGTGCTTGGTCCCTTCACTTCAGTGTGCTTTGGTTTCCTCAGATATAGAATGAATATCCTAGTCCTTGCTCTACTTACCTCACAGAATGTGAGTGAGGATTAAGTGAGCTCATGTGCATAAGTATTTTACAATTGTAAATGGCTATATAAATGTGAAGTGGTATTTTTGCTAAAAATTCTTTTTGCTCAGAATTTATGTATAACCATGATCCATATTATTTTCACAGTGATATTTAAATATTATATAACTAGTTTAAACTATACTGTATGGAACTTGTATATTTTCAGCCAACAAATATTAGTTTAAAAAGCATATTTCTCTTGGTTGTATTTTTCTTTTTTGCCACAGGTGGACTTCCTGTAGACCCAAATGATGACGATTCAGAGCAAATAGATGAAGATATGATTGTGACCCAAAGTCAGACCAACTTCATTTGCCCCATTACTCAGGTACTTTGCCTTAAATAGATTTTTTTTTTTAAAGCAATTGGGGTTAAGTAACTTGCTCAAGGTTACACAGCCAGGTGTTTCTGGGTGGGTGCTAAGTGTCTGAGCCCGGATTCGATCCCAGGTTATCCCGACTCTGGGCCGGTGCTCTTACTCACTGTGCTACCTGGCCGCCCCTTAAATAGATTTTTTGATAGAAAAGTCACTTACCAACTTACCCACTCAGTCAAACAGATTATTTGGTTTCATAATTAGAACAGAGGGTGGAGGGAATTGAATAGAAAGATAGAAGCTTAGGAACTGCCATACAATGAAGTACATACTCGTTTTCTGACTGCCAGTCGGTCAAGAAGTCTAGAAATAAATTGATGCTTCTGAACTGTAGAATGTTGGTGGGTTGCTTTAATAATTGTTATCTTACCTCACACAAATGGAAAATACAAAGGCTAGTGCTTGAAATCCCAACTCCTGGCAATGGTAATTTAGTGAGCTGACTGGAAGGTAATAGTCATCATTCCTGTAAACCTAATCTTCTTGATTATAGTTGGAAATGAAGAAACCAGTGAAAAATAAAGTATGTGGACACACCTATGAAGAGGAAGCCATTAGAAGAATTATTGAATCAAAACACAAAAGAAAGAAAAAGGCATGGTGAGTTCACAAGGAAGAAAAAAAGCAATAGCTCTTTCCTTTACCATAGCAAATCAAAAGCATTTTGTTCAAGCAAATATTTTAAGCTTGGCAGAGTCAGAGGAAGGAATACTTAAATGTCCATTCTCAATCATATTCAGCCCAGTAGTTGCATAAACATGAAAGCTAACGCTCTGTAAAAATAATACGTGAGGGGAAATTTTATAAATTGCTCAGGAAGGGTGTGGAAAAAGAGTAAGCTATTCAGAAAGTGGAGCATTATGGAGTGGAAGGAGTAGACGGTCAGAAGACCCACATTTGCGTCTCTGAACTTCTTGTGCAGCAAGGGCAAGTCATTTCCTCTTTCTGGGCCTCAGTTTTCTTATCTCTAAAGTGATGGGGGTTAGATTGGGTGATCTCTGAGATCTTTTTGAAATATAAAATTATTATTCGCATTACCTTTAGGATCATACATCTAGAGGTATAAGGGATCTCAAAGACCATCTCTAGTACAGATCCCTGATTTTACAATAAGGAAACATACCCAAGGTGTTAAGTGACTGCCCAAGGTCACATAAGAAATGAAATGGGCAAACTTTAAATTTATATGTAAGATAGACATAAAATAAGAGAAAAATGGGGAGGGTTAGCTGTCAGAGTCCCTCTATCCCCTTTAAAAATTTTTCCTAGGTTATGTGTATCTTCATTTAAAAATAAAAAGGGAGAATGATATTTTACTTCCTTAGGCAGTACTAGCATTCCTAGTACAGTGTAAAAGGCACTGGGAGACGGAGCAAGAAGATCTGCATTCAAATTTCAACTGCCACTTATTCAGTATATGGCCTTGGGCAAGTCACTCGATGTCACTGGAACTCAGTTTACTCATCTCTAAAATGAGAATATTAACATTCGTACTGATTACCTAACAGTCTTGTAAGGAAAGTGCATTATAGATTTTAAAATGCTGTTAATTGAGTTAATTTTTTTCATCGTTACTAATTTGTCCCAGGAAAGGATAGGCATGGTCAAGTTTCAGTACAATTCTGGTATTCATCTCTTGAATGCATTCTTCTATTAAGACCTGTAAATAAAAGGAAAATCTGCTTATAGTCAGTCTCTTATTGAATTTAGAAGTGGAGGAGAGACTCTGAAACAGCATGTTCTGATGCTCATTCAGTATTTCTTTTTATCAGTCAGTAGTGATTTTTTTAAAGTGCCTCTCCAGTCACTGGGAATATAAAGACAAAAGTGAAACAATCTCTGCCCTCAAACAGCTTACATTCTGATGGGAGAGGTGTCATGTACACTTGTAGAATACATACAGCTAAGTTTGGGGATCAGGTCACTAACAGATGATAGGATCAGAAAAACTTCACATTACAAGTTAAGCATTTGAGCTGAGTCTTTAAGAAAAACAGGAATTCCAAGAGGCCAAAGTGAGGAGGAAGAGTTTTGCCATTATGAGAGACGGCTACTCAAGAGACACAGAGATAGGAGTGAAATTGTCTTGTCTAATGAACCTGAGCGATGGGAGGACAGTAACGTGTAAGGAGCCTGGAAAGGTAGGAAGCAAACAGGTGGTGAAAAGCTTGATATGATAGATAAAGGAGTTTATATTTGATCCTAAAGTGATAGGAAGCTATTGGAGTTCTAATGGAAGTATGGGCTTCAGTGTGGTACAAAGTTGAAGTGGTTATCAATACAAATAATGTTGTATTTTTTAACCCACCTGAATAATCTTTCTAAAATGAACCTGCCTGTTCACTTCTTTCAAAGATTAATTATAAATGTGTTTTAAATGCTTTTGTTTTTGCTTTGATGCAGTTATTTTAAGTTTTCCCTAAAGTAGGTAACTTTTAAAAAACATCATGTCCCCAAGCCCGTTAGCTATATAATATTCTTCCATACTAAAGGTTTGAGTCTTTCAATATGACCTAAATTTTAGTTCAATTAGATTATCAGAAATTGGGAAGAAGGTTGTTAATAAAGCCAAGCCTGTCTCTCTGATTCACTAAATAAACACTTTCGGGGATGGTTAATGTCAATTACATTCCTCAAAACTTGTCTATATCATTACCTTTCTCTCTGATCACCAAAGATGGGATATCCTTGCTCCTTAGTAAAGCTAATTCCTCTTCCTGAATCTTTTATTCCATTGCCTGACCTTATTCCAGGAGTCATCTCTTTTTATGTATCTTTTTAAATTATTATAAGTTAATTTTTTTTTCCAGTTAACAAGTATTTATTTTTTCTCTCCCTCACATGCATTGTGGGGATGGGGGGACCCTTGTAACTAATTCTGAAGTGCAACTGATCATGCTTAAAGTATTTTCATCATTTTGTAGATTAATGGGAATGTTTAAAATGAACTGTCAAAAAACTTAAGAAATGTATTATAAAAAGCTCTGAGAAAAAATGTCAAAGTAGGTAATGAGTTATTTTTATGTGTCAGGCTTGTCTTTTTTTTAATGAAATATTTTTCACTTATTGAGTATTTTTTCTCCTACCTCTTCCTCATCTTCTGGGAAAACAAAAGAAATAAAAACCAATCCCTCATAATAAATAAGCATAGTCAAGCAAAATGAAATCCTTGTAGAGTGCTGGCCCTGGAGTCAGGAGGACCTGAGTTCGGATCTGGCCTCAGACACTTAACACACACAAACAAAAAACCTAGCTGTGTGACCTTGGGCAAGTTACTTAAACCCAATTGCCCTCCAAAAAAAAATTAAATCCTCAGTTGGCCAGCATAAAAATGTATGTCTCAGCAGAGCCAAGATAGTGGAGTACCAAGAAGTACACTAACCCTCCATACCAAGTCTTCCAGACAGATCTAGAAAACACATGAGACTAAACCCTGCTCCAAAGAAACTCAAGGGAAAAATCAGTGAGGAATTTTTTCAGACTGAGTTAGCATATGGAGACAAGTCTGTGAACACTGAGGATGGAGTCTGTCTAGGAACCCACTGGGTAGACCATTACAGCACAGCGAGACATTGTGCACCTAGGCTGGGAGAGGTTCTAGAGGCAACATAGAGGAACCTTAAACTTGTGTGGGGTTCAAGAACAGGTGCCAACTGGCAACTCTGTTACTCACTAGCCAGTTTAAGGTCATCAATCCATCCTCGGTAGGGATTTGTACCTAAGAGGGCAGTACTTCCTATACTGAGAGAGTCTGAACAAGTTCAGAAACAATCGGCAGCTTTGTGGAATGGGCCCCAGTAGCAGAGTAGGGCCTCAGTTCCAACTTACAGCCCAGTTTGAAACCTATAAAGGAATAACTAGGGCAGGAGTATCAGGCCAAACAAAAGCCCTCAGATCTGTCAGAAGCAGCAGAGCTTTCCATAGTAGCCAAGTCTAGCAGCATTCTACTGAAACTCCAGACCAGGTCAGGAACATGTAGAGCTCAGTCCAAGGGGCAAGTCCACAGTCAGGAAGTATGCTGGAAGAATTAACAAACAAAAAAGAGTCCTGCCCTAAACGTGTTATAACGATGGCTGTCCATAATTCTCAAAGAGGACCAAAAGGGCATCACTGTGTGGTATACAGTGTGTGTGACCATGACTGACCACACCAACACGAGCTTAGAAGGCTCTACCTTAGGCTGGGCACAAGTATTCTACATAAACGTTTGGAGTGGAGATGGCTAAATGTGCACATCTCTCGTCTTTTTTGAGCTACTACAATTCTGCTTCACTTACAGAGCACACTGCCTGGTTTGGTGCAGGAACAACCATGCTGGGGCACACCATGCTGGGCAATCCTTTGCCAATGTCTCCCATGTCATGCAACTGATTCCAAAGAATCAGAGACTTTGTATCACTTCTTCAGACCTCCATGTGAGTGCTTGCCTTGTGTGAGTTCTCCATAAAATAGTCTTTTAGGCAAACATACATTTAGCATTCAAGCAGTGTGGCCAGCCCATCAGAGTTGCACTATCTGCCGTAGGGTTTGAATGCTTGGCAGTTTAGCTCAAGACAAGACCTCAGTGTCTAGTACTTTATCTTACCAGCTACAATAAGCAGGCCAGGGTTGGGCCAAGCAGACACTTTTTAGGGCACCTTTTCTAGCCCCTTTCTCACACCAAAAAGTGAGCAGTGCAGTCCTTTAAAAAGACTATGCAGATACCCAGGAGACTGCTGAATCCCACTGCTGTTTCAGTCTGGTGAGAAGACGACTCCGTGGCCTGGACCACCTATGTACAGGTTTGTGACTGCAGCTCCCAGTGTACTGACACCTGCTGTTTTGTCACTTGCCTGTCACCACAGTACTTTGAAGTAGGTAAAAATGGTAAAATGCTATGGGCGATGTCTTCTGATTTGTGCATAAATTGAATTTAAGTGAGGCAGAGTTGTGCGAAGTCGTCAGCCCCACTCTTTTTCCAGATTCACTGGAGTCCTGTGGTAAGACAAAATCAAGATGTCTGGTGGTGGATTGGGATACGGTGACCTTGATATCTTCAGTATCTAACCAAGCTCTAAGTACTCCACAGTGCCGCCGCCTTCCTGGCCAGTGGAACTAATTGTTTTCATCCACCCATTCAGCCAGGGGAAAGTTTTCACATATTTGGGGTAGATGCTTCCCCAACTCATCGAAGTATTTAAGACCCCCTCAGTTACCCTCAACCTGGTTTAGCCCATATACCAAAAGGGTTTACCAGGGTGTGGCCACTGTGCATGCTACAGCTTCTTGGAGACACAGGTGAGGGCTTGGTGAGTCAAGTATGCACTAGAGGTAGAAAGCAGCCCTCATACCAGAGGTACTAGTCTTCCCTGAACATAGCCTGTGCCCCATGTTATAATGACAAGGAAGTTCTAGACCGAAATTCAAAAGAAGAGAATGGCTGTAAAACGGAGACATTTAAAGCCTCAAAGAAAGACACAGTTTGGGTACAAATTCAACTAGAATTCTTGGAAGAGTTTAATCAATAGTATAAAAAAGTTTTTATAAATGAATAAGGATACTATATGGGGAAAAATGGAAAAAGAATGAAAACTATAGAAGAAAGAATTGGAAAGGGAATTAATAGCTTGGCACATGAGGTACATGGAGGCAGCTTTCTGGTTCAGTGGATAAAGCACCTGGCCTATAGCCAGGAAGACCTACCTCAGCTACTTACTGTCTGTGTGACCCTGGGCAAGTCACTTAACCTCTGTTTGCCTTAATCCACTGGAGAAGGAAACAGCAAATCACTCCAGTATCTTTGCCAAGAAAACCCTATATGGGGTCACAAAGAGTTGAACACAACTGAATGCTGAACAATGGTTATAACATAGGACTCCCTAAAAACTAGAAGGTACCAGATAAAAGCTAATGACTCTGAAACAGAATGAAATATTAAAACACAGTCAAAATTGAAAAAAAAAAAGCAAAAAATGTGAGATATCTTATAGCAAAAACTATTGAACTAGAAAGTAGATTAAAGAGAGAAAATTTAAGAATCATTAGACTATCTGAATGCCATGACAAAAAAGAAAAGAGCTTAGAATCATATTTCAAGAAATCTTTAAAAAAACAAACAAACAGCAATTGCCCAGATCTCTTAGAGCCACAGAGCAAAATGGGAATAGAAAAAAAAAATCCACTGTTCACTTCTTAGAAGAAACCCCAAAATGAAAACTCCCAGGAGCATTATAGCCAAAATCCAGGGCATCCAGGTCAAAGGATAAATGTTGTAGGCACTCAGAAAGTATTAAAATACTGAGGAACCACAATCAAGATCACACACCATTTAGCAGCCACTATTATAAAGGAGAAGAGAACCTGGAATGTGGTATTCTAGAAGAAAAACAATATAGGCTTAAAATCAAGAACAACTTGTCCAACAAAAGTCAGCATAATCCTACAGGGGAAAAATGGAACTTTAATGAAATAAAGAATTTTCAGGTCTTCCTGATAGAAAGTTCAGAACTGCATAGAAGCTTGGAAATGCAACCACAATAGTCAAGGAAAACCTAAAAAAGCGAACTGAACAAGCAATCATAGTGATAATGATAAACTGGTTATATTCTAATATGAGAGATGATGATGTGTGTGTCCCCCCCATCCGTATTATCAGGGGTCATAAAGGGAGTCTAATTAGACAGAAGATCTGGAAGTGATTGTATTATGTCTTGATGATCTTAAAAGAAAAATGGAAAAGGAGGATAAGAATAATGCATTGTGGGAAAGGGAAGGAAGAAAGGTAAAATTATCTCATGTAATAAAATAGAAGTCTATGCAAACAAGGAGGAAGGCGTGGGGGAGTAAATGACATTTGAACAAACTAGCCATCTCTCCAGTCCTCCCCTGGCTACACTCTTCTGAACATCATGCTGCAGGGATCACTTCACCCTATCCTAAAAGTTTACTTCAGCCTTGGAACTCTTACTTCTTCAGTACCCTCTGACTGGAGGTGGGGAGGAGAGAGATTCTCCCAGAACTTGTTAATCAGTGATCTGCTAATCATCAAAAACAGGGGTGGGGTTTTTTTCAGTCTTTTATAGTTCTCCCCTTAATTTTTTAGTTTTGTGATCACATTCTCCTGCTAGATTGTTTTTCTTCCCTTAAAGACATCACTCTCTCCTAATTTTCCTTCTGCTTTTTTAACCACCACTTTCCTTTTTAAGCTTTTTTTTTTTCAATTTACAAAAATTTATTTACTTTCCCTCCCATTTCCTCCATCCCCCAGTAGGGGGTGGGGAGGGAAGTAAAACAAGACTCTTAACAAATGTGCAGAGTCAAAAGAAGTTCCTACATTGCCTGTGCCTCCCTCCCCCAAGATAAAATTACATCTCATTTTGTATCCTGAGTCTCTCTGTCTCTGACTTCCTTAGTTTCTGCTTCTTGGCATTACAAAGTATTTCTGCATATATAGTCATACTGATCTTTCTTTCACCTCTTTATAAGTGATATCACTAGAAATGTACAATTTAGTAATTTGGGGGCATAGTTCCAGATTGCTTTCCAGAATGACTGTATTCATTCACAGCTCTAGCAACAGCATTAATTTGCCTGCTTTCTTACAGCTCCTTCAGCAATGATCATTTTCCCTTTTGGTCAACTTTGTCAGTCTGATGGATGTGAGGTGGAACCTCAGAGTTGCTTTAATTTACATTTCTCTATTTATTAGTGGTCTGGAGCATTTTTTCATATAGCTATTAATAGCTTGAGAGATAAAGTGACTTGTTTGTGGTTGTCACAGGATTGAAGAGTACAGTATGTCAGGGAGCAAGGTGTAAGAAGCCTAGAAAGGTAGAAAGGGATTAGGTTATAAAGGGTAACTAATTTAAAATCTCCAATCAAACACAAGAATAGAAATTTTGAAAATCAAAGAAGTAAAATTAAAAAGAAAAACAATTTAATAAATAACACTAGGAACTTTTTTTAAGCTAATAAAATGATAAGCCTTTAGCCAATATGATTTAAAATATAGGCAAATCTAACTGCCAGTATAAAAAATGCTAGAAGGGGGCAGCTAGGTGGTGCAGTAATAGAATACCTGCCCTGGAGTCAGAGGACCTGAGTTCAAATTCAGGCTCAGAGGATTGACATACTTACTAGCTGTATGACCTCAGGCAAGTCACTTAACCCCAATTGCCCTGTCTTCCCTTCTCCAAAAAGCAAAAAACAAAAACAAAAATGCTAGAAGAGGATTCACAACAAATGAAGTGGAGATAAAGTAGATTATTAGAAACTGTTTTGTCCATTTATATGCCAACAAAACTGATTACTTAAATAGATTAATATTTACAAAACTATGAAAAACTTAGATTAACATAAGAAGTAGAGATTTTAAATATTCCAAACAGTAAAGAAAGTGAATATGCCATAAAGGAACTCAAACAAACACAAGACCAGGTGGATTTTCAAGTTGATTCTGTCAGCTGTTTAAAGAAAGAGAAATTAATCCTAGTATCACCTAAATTGTGCATTTAAAAATAGGAAAAGAAGATATTCTATAAAACTCCCACTCTGAACCAAAGATACTGGAGTGGTTTGCCCTTTCCTTCTCCAGTGGATCACCTTTTGTCAGAACTTTCCATTATGACTTTTCCATCTTGGGTTTCATTAGGCTACACAAGACCCTCTGCCATGACAAGGCAGTTATACCAGAGGGATCCTAGCAGCCAAAAGATAGTATAAAGCAATAATCACCAAAATTCTTGGGCTGTTATTGTTTACTTGTGTCCTACTCTTCATGACCCCATGGACCACAGCACCCCAATACTCTCCATAGGGTTTTCTTGACAAAGATCTAGAGTGGTTTACCATTGTCTCCTTCAGTGCATTAAGGCCAGTTGAGGTTAAGTGACTTGATGAGGGTCACATGGCTAGTAAGTATCTGAGGCAGGATTTGAATTCAGGTCTTTCTAACTCCAAGTCCAGCACTTAGCCCTCTGGATGCCTCATAAACTCTTTGATACTGGTTAAAAATTGGAAAAATAAATAGAAAAGTTGATCATTGGAACAAATCAGGTATAAGAGATGCATAAGCAAACAGACATAGTAACATAGTGTTCGGTAAATCCATGAACTCCAGACACTAGGATTAGGATTAACTATTTTTAAAAATTCCTAAGAAAACTGAAATTATTAGGTTTCTACAAGCATCTTATTCCATATCTCACAATAAGCTTAAAATGGTTACTATGGATATTCATAAATTATAAAAGAATGGGATTTTTTTTTTATAACTGTAGATATGGGGAAAGTTCTTCATTAGACAAGGGATAGACAGGATCCTAGGAGATAAAAGGAATAATTTTGATTATATAAATGGTAAAATTTCTGCGCAAACAAAATCCTATATCCCAAGGAGATCAAAGAAAGAGGAAAAGGACCATATGTACAATAATACTTGTGGCAGCTTTTTTTGTCACGTCAAAGATCTCCAGCTAAAGAGGTGCCTATCATTTGGGGAACTGCTGAGCAAATTGTGGTATGTAAATGCAATTATATATTATTATGATATAACAAATGATGACAAGGACAAATTCATGGAACATGGAGGACTAATATGAATTGATGCAGAGTAAACTGAGAAGATCCAAAGATAAATGTATACACTGATCTCAACATTATAAAGAAAAATAGCTATGAAGAAATTAAGAACAATAATGACTATTATGACTCCAGAAGATCAGTTCTTGGAGGAGGGATGTCAGATGGAAAAAGAGAGGGATAGTGGTAACTACTCCAAAAAGAAAGAATAGTCATTGAATCATTAAAGAAATAAATTAAAGAGAGCAAAAATATATTTGGAAAGGAATACAGACAAGCAGGGCTGTGTTGGAACTACCATGTTAAATTTAGTTTATCTCTTTGAAAGGTGCCCATAGTAAAAAACAAAGAACAGACAAACTTTACATAATATAAATTCACAGTTTAATGCATAATCCACCTTTTAATTATCCTTTGATTATCGAAATGTTCATATTTGATGATGTTTATTAACTTCATTATAAAATTATCTTACAAATGAATAATTGTCTTGTTGAAAGGTAATAAGGATTTGAAATAAGGTGATAACTGTTAATAGAGAAATGGAGTCGAATGAAAGACATTTGAGACAAAAACGGCCAGACTTGGCAACTGATTGTATTTGAGAGGAAACTGATTTTGAGATATGAGCATGATATCCTAAGTGAATTTTATCAAGCTCAAATTAGAGAACACCTATGCAAAAGTACTTTGTAACCAAATAGCACTATAAAAACTAAACTGTTATTTATATTATTATGCAAATATAGTCATGTTTCCATATGATATTGAGGAGGAAACAGCATTCTGTGATAGAGTTGATAACCACACTAAATTTCAGTGAAGAGTCCAAAATCTCTCCAGAATTTTTTCTTGAAGTCATTGATGTGTTGGCAGTTTTGACCTGATAAGTTCATGGCCAAATGTGCAATCTTGATGAGAAATTGTGTTCCCCATATTTGGATTGACCAGCATCCAATTTGAGATGTCTTGCATTTATTTTTCCTAGTGTGTTCTAATTAAACTTTGAGGAGTTAGAGTGAGAGGTATATTGTGTTTTGGGATACTGTCTGAGTCATATAGGTTCAGCTCCTGAAACTGTGAAGTGGCTTTGGAGAAGAACAAAATATTTGTGATTTAAGTCCTAATTCTGTTCTAATGGAGTTTTCAGTTTGATTCCCCAAATATTAAGTGCATGATATGTGCAGAGCTTTGTGGTATATATCATCCTGCTTTGCAGAGTTCATGTTGAACATGGTCCCTGGCCAAACACAAAACAAACAAAAAAACAACCAAATAGTCCATACCATCAAGGACTTTAAATTCTTACCTGCGGGAGGTAGGCAGGGAGAGGAAGAAGAGAGTAGGGAACAATATGTACACAAATAAATACAAAATATATGCAAAGTAAATTTGGAGATAAAGTGATAACTTCTGAGAAGTTGAGGAAAGGCTTCATGTAGTCGGTATCACTGGAGGTAAGCTCTAAATGTAGTCAAGAATTCCAAGAGACAGATTGAGGAAGGAGCACTTTCCAGACATCGGGGACAACCTAGGCAAAGGCTGGGGTCCAGAGATGGAATGTGTATGTAAGGAACAATGAATAGACCAATTAGAAGGATTGTAGAGTATAGGCAGGGAGGAATGAGAAGTAACTCTGGAAAAGATGGAATGGAACCAGATTGTGAAGTGCTTTAAATCCTACACTGAGTAGTTTGTGTTTTATTCTAGAGATGCTATCGAAGGATGCTATTGAAGCTTCTTAAGAGAATGATGATGGTCAGAACTGTGCTTTAGGAATATCATTTTAGCCATAGAGTTATAATGACAGGGGAGATCCTGAAAACAAGGAGACCAGTTAGGATGTTGTTACAGTTCAGGCAAAAGATGCTGAGTGCCAGAGCTAGTAGGATGATGGCTGACTAAAGAAATGGCAAAAAATGCAAGTGATAGTGTAGAGTAGATACAGGATGGTCACAGCTTGGAAAATGATTGGATATGGGTATGTAAAAGAAAAGGAAGCATCAAGTGTGACCCTGAGGTTACACATTTGTATTATTAAAAGGATCATGGTGTCTTCAACAGGCATTAGGAAGTGAAGATGGAGGAAGTTCAGTTCCATTTTAGGCATGATGACTTTGAGATGCCTGTGAAACATTCAGGAGGAGATATGCAGCAGGCAGTTGGATGTAGAGCTCTGGAGTTCAGACAAGAGAAGAGAAATTGATAATGTGCTTTTGGAAGCCATCTGCCCAGAGATGAGGAACTTCTGGAGCTAATGAGAGCACAGAGAGAGAAGAGCAAGAGAAGAAGCCCCAGGACAAAGTCCTGCAAGTAGATTCATGCCCAGGAGGTGGAACACAGATGATAATTCAGCCCTGAGGAATAGTCAGACAGATAGGAAGAGAACCAGGAGGAAGCAGGATCATGAAAACCTAGGGAAAAGAGGGTATCGAGAAGGAGAGGATGGTCAACAATGTCAAAAGCTTCAGAGAAGCCAAGAAGGAGGAAGACAGAAAAGTCCAATTGAGAGATTGTTGGTGACATTGTTGAGAGAAGTCTCAGTTGAGTGATGGTAACAAAAGTCAGATTATACTAAGCTGAAAATGAGTGGGAGGTGAGGAAAGGGAAACAGCAAGTATAGACAATATTTCCTAGGAGTTAAACTAAGAAAGGGAGGAGAAATATAGAAGGGAATGTCATGGTCAAGTGAAGACTTTCACAGATATAGGAGGTTGAAATGTATTTGTAGGTAGCAAGACAGGAGCTAGTGCTTAAAGGGAGATTGGATCTGAGGGTGAAGAGGTGGGCAGAAAGCAAATAATGGGAGGAACAAGCTCCAAGAAAAAAACAAGAGAGTGTAGAACTAAGTGTACAAGCAGAGAGCTGCCCTTGGCAAGGAGAAAAGGTGTATAGAAATTTTAAGGGTCTGCTTCACCTGTGTCCCAAGGCCACCATGAGCAACCAGCTTGTTCGTGAAGAGTATAACCAGTCTCGTCCTCGGAGACTGAGACCCAAGCCCCAAGAAAAAGGCCCTCTGAGGTTCCTGGTCGAGGCTTGGCTCGTGGGGGCCCTCATAGGGATGAAAGGATTGAGGATTCGAGCCATAGAGACCCTTTTGGGAGCTCAGATTAAAATAGATCTATTCAATCAAGAGGAGGACAGTGAAAAGCCCAAAAAAGCAGAGGTGCAAGTTTTCGGAAGTAACCACTGTAGAATTAGAGCAAAAGAACTGGTTGAATATATCATCAGATGGTATCCACCAGCCTCCCCTGATGCTGCAGATGAAGCATGGAAGGCTGTTGCCCAGATGTCCATTCAGGAAAAGAAGTAATATGCAGCCCAGTTGGTTTTTGTTAATTTTATACAAATAAATTATGTTTGTTTTCTAAAAAAAAGAAAGAAAGAAAGAAAACTTAAGGTGTATCATTGCAGAGAAGAGCAAGCTCACTATAGATGACCTTAGTTTTTATTAATAAAGTATTATTTGAAGCCCTCTGCTAAGACAAAGAGATGGAGGAAGAGTGATGCACTGAAAAGAGGAGTGGATCAGTTTGAGTCTCTGCTCTGCCATTTTATTGGTCCTTAAACAGACAAGTCACTTAACCTCTCTGAGACTCAGTTTCTTTATTTGTAAAATGAGAATCATTCATTACCTTCTTCCAAGGGAGGTTTTGAAAAAATAATTTTTCATCTCCCAACCTCTGCCCCACTTTTTTTTTTTACAAAGGGAACAAACTATTTCAGAAACATTTGTCCCTTCACATGTGTATTAGACAAATTGATAACAATAGAGAAAAAGACTATTTTTGGTTACTTCATTAACCATGAATTGGTCTTTATTTGAGAATTAAGGTGTGCATAATAGGGTAGCTCACTGTGCCTATCATGAGGCTTCAAATCCCATTAATTAACCCTCTATTTCCATCTCTTTCTTTTTTGTTGCTTTGTTGAATCCTAAGGGCTTCAGGAGCTTTTACCTTTTAGTCAGACTGTGTAGCCAGATCGTGGTGCCCATATTGGCTCTTACCTGGGCACTCACAAATCCACTAGACAGCTCTTTGCCCAGATGGAATGTTCTGTCCTCTTCAAAAACCAAGCCTCTCTTCCAAAGCCAATAGTCTCTGAGTCCTGAACTATGATGACATGAGGGCTTAAGGAAGGGAACTGACACACCTGACTGGCTCACCAGGTGTTGTAGGGATTAATGGACTAATGGCTATAAAATGTTCTCTGTGCTGTTACTCTGGCAGTGGGAGTGCCCTTGTCCATGGTATGATGGTGTCATTAAGGGTTTTTTTTGTAATCTCATCTGGTAAAAAGCACCTCCAGGGAGTTGTTTCTTCTTTGCTTTATTGTGTTTTGTTTTTCAATTTCCTGAGAAGATAACTGAGTTGAATTTATGTAACCAAAATAACATCAGTCTTTTTTTCCTCAAGTTCTGAGAGTTTCATCTTACGTATTATGATTTTTCCCTAATAAGTACACTTCTTCACACTTAGCCAAACTGAAACTAATTTTCTGTGTGCTTGAATCCATCAGTGGTTCTCAGAATGTCTGTTGTTTCACTAATTGAAACCATATTATGTCATCAGGAGGTCTTTACCAACTCACAATCCACTTCCCTATCCAAAAATATTACTCATTGTCTGGATCATTGAGTTTTATACACCATGGTGTATGTAAGAGAAAGAAGAATAAGCTCACATTTAACTATCACATCTCTATTTACAGAGAACTTTTCTCACGACAATCCTGTGAAGTACTTAGTGAAAGTATTATTATCTTCATTTTACATATGCTGAATCTAAGGTTCAAGGTCAAGCACATACTAAATTGCAGAACTGGGACTAGAACAGAGGTATTTCTGATTCCAAGTCCCTCGTTCTTTCCATTACTTCACACTGTGAGACAGATACTTGTTTCTTTCCATCCCCAAGAGCAAGCTGTTCTCTAGGTTAACTTATGAAATCGATCATTCTAGTGTGCATTATAGTCCTAATCCAAGAGATTCATTCCTACACTTAGTATTCCATTTTGCCAAAGTGTTAACCAGTGAGAGCTTTAGATTTGTTGTACCAATAAAGCCATTCTGTTATTCTGCCAAGCTTCCCCGGCTGGACATGTTTTATGTACTTAGGGCTCCTATTATAATTATTTATGTATTTATCTTATCCACCTTAGTCTTATTTCAGCTTTACATGTCCCCTAGCACAATGCAATTCATGAAACAGATGTTTTAATAAAGGTTTCTTGATTTGAATGTCAAAGAGAGACTTTTAGCTTTTGCATCTTCTTTCTGCAAAATTTTTAGAAATGAGAAATGGATTATTATGGATGACTGAAAATATGTTGCTCTAGGGATAAAACATCATTATATAGTCTGTGGGGATAACTTTGCTATTCTATGGGAGAAATGCAAAGTTGAGATAAGACAGTTGTTGCCTTCATGGAGTTTACAGACTAGTAGAGATAAGTTTTAATATGTATTATAATATGATAAGCATATTAAACTGTTACAAAACACAGGACCAGATGAAGATAGTTGCTTTTAGTCATAAGAATGGAAAGAACAGCCCTCTGCTTTTAGATGTTTTTTGAACTACCATCTAAACAGTAACAGGCAGATGGGTGTCTTTCCTGTTTTTTAAAGACCTAAAACTTCTTTTGGCAATATGCTCCCATTTAAAAATATAAATATTAAATCATTTTACAATAGAAATACCATCTGCAGGTCTGTTCGCCTCTGTTACATATGTGATGTTGCTATTATAAGTTAATATGGAGTATAGAACCTCTGGATTATAATTGGATTTGTTGTTGTTTTCTTTCCTCTCTGACAGCTGCCCTAAAGTTGGCTGTAGTCATACAGATGTAAAGTTGACAGATCTTGTGCAAGATGTGGTGCTCAGAAGAGCCATCGAAAACCACAGAAGAATAGCCGAAAGTCAGAACAAACAGAGCTACTAAATGGTGCAGATGTCTACAGCTCTTGTGCTCTCATAGAAAGGAAAGTCTACCAGTGTCCATTGAGATCACGTGCTTATTGTAAGCTGATTAGAGCAGGTTGTTTACTCTGTTTCATTTGCAGGTAAAATTAATGATTTCAAACATAATCCACAGTATTTTTAACTGCCAAGTAACAACGTTCATTTAAATTTTTCCTCTTTAAAACGTTTGTTAAATAAAATAATTATCTGTAAGTTTTTTCTCTATAGTTTTCTTATTTGGTGAATTTTTCAAGAGATGTAGGCATTCGTGCAAATTGCTTTTTGTATTTCATAGTATTTAATGTTTAGGCTGTATTGTGACCTCTAATCCCTCATCCCCTCAATTCTTTTACATCACCCCTGCACTGACTATTCTCTCTTCCCCTCTACATCTTGACCCCTTGTGACCCATTTCATCTCTACTCTGTCCTCTTCTCTCAAGTCACTTTCCCCCTTATACTATTAAAGATCTTGCTCTCTCACCATCTTCTCTGCCTTTACTCCTACTCTGCTGCCAAACAAAGCTGTAGAAAATTATGAAAACATGTCAACTAGGTCCATTACAAATTTATGTTATATACTCTCAACTGGGTCCTCATTGCTGCTAGGCAGTCCTTTTATACCTCTCACATCTATTCTTTATTCCAGTTACCACAGCAGCTTTTTCAGACCTTTTTATCCTGCCC
Source organism: Petaurus breviceps papuanus (assembly GCF_028583685.1). Lineage (NCBI taxonomy): Eukaryota > Metazoa > Chordata > Mammalia > Diprotodontia > Petauridae > Petaurus > Petaurus breviceps. Next base: position 28,365,488 of record NW_027187460.1, on the reverse strand, counting down.
CAACTCCCCCCACACACACACCTCCCTTTCCTTCACCCTCTCAGCTCAGAACTTTGTCTTGTATTTCACTGAAAAAACTGAGGCTGTTTATCAGTTTCCCTCTTTCTCCTCCTCCTTGTCTTACATTACTCAAATGCCTTCCGCCACTCTTTCCTGTTTCACCTGTCTCACTCAAAAATGTGACTCTTCTCTTTGACAAGGTTAATATTTTACATGCCGGTGTTCCTTCTCCATCTCATCTTCTGCAGCAGATTTTCCTATCACTAATCTTCAGTTGTTCCTTGTCCACCACCTGTTTCCCTACTACCTGCAATGCCCATGTCTAATGGCCTTTTCTCAATCCTTATCCTTCTTGACCTCTCTGCTTTCTCTTCTCTTTAATTTGTCCCTGATATCCTCAGCTCCAAGAGATTCAATTATCACCTCTATACAAATAATTCTTGAATCTGTTTGTTCTGCCTGAATCTCTCTCCTAATCTCCATTTTCCAATCTCCAGCTATCTCTTATTAGACCTCTCAAACTGTAGATATCTTCAACTCAGAATGACAAACACTAAACTCATTATTGTTTCCCAAAAATCCTACCCTTTTCTACCCATCTGGAAGATGGCCCTACTGTCCTCCTAGTCCCTCAGACTCACAGCTTTGACTCCTCACTCACTTCCTTCACCCTATTCAACATTTGATCAAGTCCTATCAATTCTATCTGTCCTGCTCTGACACTCCCACCTCCACAACATAGGCCCTCATCACCTCACACCTGGACAGTTACAGTAACTGGTTGATCTGCCTGCCACAAGTCTCTCCCCACTTTAAGCCTTCCTCTTCTCATATTTCAAATTGCTCTTTCCTTTTTTTCTTTAAAAAAAAAAGTAATATTTTTCCCCAATTACATGTAAAAACTATTTTATCATGCGTTTTTTAATATTTTGAGTTCCAAATTCTCTTACTCCCACTCTGCCCCTCATTGAGAAGACAAGCAATTTGATATGTTATACATGTGCAGTCATGCAAAACATTTCCATATTAGTCCTGTTGTGAAAGAAAAGACATGCACACAAAAACCCAAGAAAAATAAAGTAAAAAAAAAAGTATGCTTTGATCTGCATTCCACTTCTATCATTCTTTCTCTAGAGATGGATAACATTTTTCATTATAAGTCCTTTGGAATTGCCTTAGATTGTTGTATTGCTGAGAAGAGCTAAGTCATTCACAGTCAATTTTTGCAATATTGTATTCTCCTGATTATGCTCATTTCACTTTGTATCAGTTCATGTTAGTCTTTCCAGGTTTTTCTGAAAGTCCTGCTCATCATTTCTTATAGTACAGTAGTATTCCATCATAAATAATCATATACTACAACTTATTCAGTCATTCCCCAATTGATGGACATCCCCTCAATTTCCAATTCTTTGCCACCACTGAAAGAGCTGCTATAGATATTTTTGTACAAATAGGTCTTTTCCTTTTTGTTTTTTATCTCTTTGGAATACAGACCTAGTAATGGCAAATTGTTCTTCCTAGCACACAGATCTGACCATGTCAGCCCTCCCTCCCTCCACTAGGTTAACTCCACTGGCTCCCCTCCAGGAACAAATCCTCTGGTTCTTAGAGCCTCCCATAACTAGACTGCTTCCTACCTTTCCTATCCTCTTACATATTACTCCATTCCACATACTCTGTGATCCAGTAACTAGCCTCCTTGCTGTTCCTCACATAAGATACTCTTTCTTCCTACTCTGGACATTTTCAGTGGCTCTCTCCTCGCCCCCCCTTCCCATGCCTGGAATTCTCTCCCTCCTCATCTTCACTTTATGTTTCCTTAGTCTCTCTTAGGTTTGTAAAGCCAAGCATGAGCAGCTTTCCAGAGGACTACTGCTGTGAACAGCTTCAAGGTTCTGATTACATAGTATAGTGAACTTTCTATAAGGCAAAACATTCATAGAATCAAAGTACAGCATTCACAATGTTATGACATAACAACTTATCACTAAAATGGCTGCATAGTTTTCACCAAAGTGGCCACATAGTTTTAAACAAAGTACAGTAATTTAGTAACTCAGTCATTTAGTGAGTCCTTAATTCAGTCATCCTTAAGAAGGCTTGTCTCCTTAATGGACACAAAATACAAAGGTCAAAGTTTTCCACCCCAGATCACAGTAAATCTTAATCTTCTCAGTCAGCATCAGGTACCCAAGAAGAGATATTTTCATCTTGACTTGAGGCTGGCTCTCAGCTTCCATGGTTTCTCTTCCATGTTCCCAGCTTCTGCCCGAATCTATACAACTGTCATCTGGGTTCAAAGGCAGGCAGCTCCCAGTTCCTTGTCCAGCTCTTTGTCCAGTTCCCATTCCATATTGAAGTTCACAGTATCCAGTCCACCTCAAGTCCTTCATAGTTCCTATTTCTGGGAAGACAAAGCTTGACAGAGCCACAATAATATTCATACACATTACCAGCACCATTTTTGATTCACTGTCTGCCTGTGAAATCAACTCAGACCCACCAACAAGGTCTGAGAACTCAACACAAATCATCAGCATAGAAATCAACACAGACCCACAAACCAGGTCCAAGAGATCAACACAAATCATCAGTACAGTCCCAGGACCGCCAAATCCCTCCTCCAGGACTTCTGTAAATAGACAACCAGAAAATTCCCTTTCAGGACTTCCAGTAAGGTCCCAGGGCTTCTGCACAAAGTATTACAAACAAAAATCCACACAGACAGAACAGACAAACACAAGTTTTCTCCTCCACCACAAGAGCTCCCTTTTCAGTTCTGCTCTCTCCAACCTGGACCTCTCCTTATATGTGGCCTTCAGTTCCTCCCCTTCCTATTGCAGTTCACAAGTTCTAGGGTTCACAAGTTGTGGGATTCACAAGTTCTAGATCTTAATACTTGGTAAAATCAAGAACTGAAACAAGGTGTTAACTACTTCTGTGTTAATTGAAAAGCTGAAACAAGGTATTAACTACTTCTTTGCTTGACATTACAACGTTCCAGCTCCAATTCCACCTTCTGCAAGAAGCTTTTTCCAATCCCTCCTAATACTAATGCCTTCCCTCCCTTGACTATTCTGATTTATCCTATTTATATCTTGTTTGTTCATAGTTGCTTTAAGGCTGTCTCCCCACTTAGATCATGAGCTCCTTGAGAGAAAGAAGAGAGAATTTTGCTTTTCTTTGTCTTCCCAGTGCTTAGTCCAGTGCCTGTGAAAGTGGTTAATAAATAGTTGTTGACAGTCCACTATTGGCAAATTGGCATTGTAAATGTTTTTATCCATCATTCTGAATATAAGGTAATACTCTCTTCACTGGTATATACAAATCCAGTGCAATGTTGCTTTTAACAAAAACTTTGCAATACTGTAAGATGGTAAAATATTACCTGTTCATCTTCTCCTGTCCTCCCCCCCCAAAAAAAAAATAATAATAAAAGGTTGTGAGACAACTGTTCAAATTTGGCCTTTGTCATGCTCTATAAGGTAACCTCCATGAGTCAACTGTATTTTATTGTATTCTGCCTAAGATTGAAATCTAGAAGGGACCTTAGAGGCCTTGTAATCCAAGCCCCTCTTTTTATAGATGAGGAACCTGAGCCCTAGGTAGGTTAAGGTCGCTTACCTAAGGTCATACAGACAGAACAGACTTCTTTCAAAAGAGGTCATCAATTTGTAACTTCTGCAGCAACTGTATTAACTGGAGTATTTATCTGAGAACAAAATCCTGCAGACAGAGAATTTATTTGGGAACAAATTAGATTTGTTTTGCCACTGGACTTCAGTAACTCTGGAACAAAGAGTGAGACCGACAACTTTGTGCAATTCTGCTTCACTTAAATCCAGTTCACGTGCAAGTCACTCTCTCCCTTCCAGAGTCATTGAAATCCAGTGGCAAGGCAAAAGTCAGGATGGCAATGGCCTGGGGGGTAGTGGATGACTTTGGCATCTTTGATGTCTGATCGAGCTCTAAGCTCTCCACAACACCTGCTTCAGTCACCTTCATGGCTGTTGGAACAGATTGTTCTCATCTGCTCATTCTGGGGAAGGGTGTCTTCTCATGCTTGTGGTAGACATCCTGTTTGTTTTAGGTCATCTGCCAAGATAGTTTTACCATTGCACATGCTACAGCTTCTTGGAGTCAAAGGTGAGAGTTGGATGAAAGGTAAAAAACAAAGGGAGATGAGTAAAAGGGGGAGGTGACATGCTCACCTCAGCAGCATAGGAACTGTCTTGTTCCTATGTCTTACATTGTCCCCGGTTTCTCAGTTTCTTATATAACGTGGTTTCAAGTCCCAAGTTTCTTCATCCTTGTCTCCCTTCTCTGGAAACACCCCAGCTTGTGAATATCACTCTTAAAATATAACCCAGAAAAGACTGCTATGAATTAATGCAAAGTGAAGTGAGCAGAACCAGGAGAATATTGTACATAATAACAATACTGTATGATGATCAACTGTGAAACACTTGACTATTCTGATCAATGCAATGATCCAATGCAATTCCAAGGCATTGATGATGAAAAATACTATCCATCTCCAGAGAGAGAACTAATGAACTCTGAATAAAGATTGGAACATTTTTTTCACTTTCTTTTTCTTTTCTTTTTTGCAACATGACTAATATAGAAATATGTTTTGTATGACTTTTCATGTATTATGGGCATCAAATTGCTTGCCTTCTCAATGGGTGGAGGAGGGGCTGGATGGAAGGAAAGAATCAAAAAATGTTTAAATTTAATGTTTAATAATTAAAAAACAAAACAAAACACTGCAGCACTGCTCCTGTTGTGATCTGACCAAACAGAAGAAAATTGAACGATCCATATACCCTCTTTGTTCTGGAGACTATCTATTAATGTAGCCTAACAACACATTAGCTGTTTTGATTGCCTTGTCAAATATTGGAGAGCCTGTAGTCAATTTACCCCCTCACTGTAAAATTTAGGATGTATTTACACTCTTGCGGATACTCTACAATAAGGCCGTGGCCTGGCTTTTCATCATAATAGCATTTATATAGAACCTACTATGTGCCAAGCACTGTGCTAAGGACTTTACAAATATCCCAACTCATTCTTACAACAACCTAGGAAGTAGGTGCTGTTATCATCCCCATTTTACAAATGAAGAAACTGAGGCAAACAGGTTAAATGACTTGGTCAAGATCACCTAGATAGTAAGTGCCTAAGGCTGAATTTGAACTCAGGTTTTCCTGATTCTAGGCTCAGTGTTAAAAAAAAAAAACATTTTCATAGGTACTTTATGGAAGACAAATAGCTAAGAATAGTTTGTATGAAACTGAGGGTTTTAGGGATTTGATTAGGCAACAGTGTGATAAAGTAGTCAAAAAAACTAAGATCTTTGCCAGCATTTAGAGAGGCATACTGTCCTATATGAAGGAGCCAATAGTCACACTACCTACTGTATCTCTCAGCTTCCCCTTTTCATCCCAATTCGTCAGTAATACCACCCTTCTTAGTCACCTGGGTTCAACTTTCCTTCTTCTCTGACTTCTCCCTCTCCTTCATCCCTATTATACATTTAGCTACCCTGACAACTGAGTCTTTCTCCAGAATGGTCCTCCATCCATCATCCATTTCCCTGCCAACAACTTTATCTTGATCACTTATCAACATCATATTTAGAAGTGATACAACAGCTTCTCCCTAACTCCATTTTTCATAGGATCATAGATATCAGACTGGAAGAAGCCTCAGTGACTTGCCCAGGGTCACACAGCTGGTAAGCATCTTAGGCTGCTTTAAACTCAGGAAGATGAGTTTTTACCCTGAACTCTTGTCAACTGTGTCACCTGCCTAGTAAAGTTACATAAATGCTAATTATTATCATCATTAATCAAGGCCTGGCTATTCTAATGATAAGATACCTTAATTGCAGGTGTAGTCTTTAGGAAGCGCTAGAAAACTTTTTGAATGCTGTTCTCACAAGTCTATGTCTTTGAAGTAACAATAAATATGCCTCCAAAAGGTCTGAGTTGTATAGAGTTCAAAGTAGAACTCAAGGGACAAAATAGATCGAACCCTCCGAAAAATTAAAAACAAGAGGCAGCAAGGTACAATATAAACAACTAAGAGCTAGGGATTTGGAGTCAGCAGATCTGGATTCAAATCCTAGTTCTGATACTTACTATTTGTGTAATGTCCTCAAATCACTTAATCCGTCTGGGCCTTGGGTTGCCTTACCTGTAAAATCAATGGGTTGAACTGAATGACGTCCAATGTCCCTTATGAACTCTATAAGACCTATAAAGAGCATCAAGGGACCATTGTGAAGGGCAGTTATCTGAGGCCCTCTTTGTGCGCCATTGAGTTGCTTCTCCTCAAGAGCCATAGGGCATTTTGTGAATGAGAGCCGAGTGTAAGAAAAAAAAAAAGGAACCAAGAAAGGATGTGCCAAGTGTTTTAGCCATTGGTTCAGCCATTCCTTGATCCAAAGGCAGGGGCCTGTAGTAGATGTGCCCTTATGGTCTTTGTGATTCTGTGATAAGCTTCCAGAAGGCTAGTCAGTTCAAGTCATGCTGTACCTTGAAACCCACACATGGAGACATTTAAACATATCTTTTAGGGCCATATTTTCTTGCTAGTTGAAAAGGATTGATGGCACTAGAGAAGATTTGATACAGAGGAAAAGATCCCAAACTTTCCACTGGGGCAACCTTCAACGATTCTTCCTAGTAGACATGATAATCAATCAACAAGTATTTATTAAACATTTACTATATGCCAGACACTGTTTGAAGCACCAAGTATATGGGGCAGGGGAGCAAAAATGCCTTGCCTTCAAGGAATTTACATTATCTAAGGAGGGGAAACAACATATGCATATATTTTGTTGTTGTGTCATTTCTGTCGTTGTTTGACTCTTTGTGACCCCATTTGGGGTTTTCTTGGCAAAGATACTGGAGTGGTTTGCCATTGTCTTCTCCAGTCCATTTTACAGATAAGAAACTGAGACAAATTGGCAATTTGTCCAGGGTCACACAGCTAGTAAGGGTCTGAAGCCAGAATTGAACTCAGGAAGACTCATCTTCCTGATTGGATTGCAACCCCAGTGCTCTATTCACTTTGCCACTTAGCTGTCCATATACATAAAAGTTTATAGTTAAATAACTAATGAAAAGGATTGGAATCCCACCAACCAAGGATTACCAATTTTTTAGGAATAAAATACCAAGTTGCTTACCTGCGGTTCTTTTTCTGTTTTCTGTTGAATCAAAAACAGTCAGTCACACACTTCAACAATACTCATCAAAAAGAGCTCCTCTGCACATTCAATTTGCAAATATCTTTTTACTAATTTTTTTTTCATTTTAGACAAATACTAAAACTTAAATACACAATAAAGAAAAGAAAAAGAAATATTACAAACAGATATAAGAAAAGAAAAAAACATGTCATGTACACATTAGAACATAGGAGAGGATTCAAAATATATAACAATAGGGGTGGCCAGGTAGCACAGCGAGTAAGAGTAAGAGCACCAGCCCCAGTGTCAGGATGACCTGGGATCGAATCCGGACTCAGACACTTAGCACCCACCCAGAAATAACTGGCTGTGTAACCTTGAGCAAGTTACTTAACCCCAATTGCTTTAAAAAAATATATATATATATATGTATAACAATAAGTTATCATTTCAAGAGAGCCTATATATTAAATACTGTGCATTAAATTGAAAGCTGTTCATCTTTTCATTGCTTCCTTGTAGGTTTTCTTTTGTTCTCTGCTGTATGCTTTTTACTTTGTTCTTCCCCCGCCCCCCACCTGCCACTCCAAGGCTATAATTGAACATGAATCTATATATAGGTATTGATATATACATACATCTATACAGATACATACAGATATACATATACTTTCCCTAAGAGATTCTACTCCGAATCTTGTTTTTATGTTTGTGCATATCTCTTTTTTTATATTCCTCCTACCTGCTACCTTGCCCTCCTATTACTTAACCCACCCCCACTCCAGCAATCCCTCCCTTATCCTCCCATTGCCCTAAATCTAAATACCCTTTTGGACACCCATTTGACCTATTCTGTCCCCTTCCCTCTAAAGATCCCTCTTTTATCCTCTCCTCCCTCCCTATCCCCTTAAGAGTTTTATTTATTTTTTTAATTTAGAAGATTTTTATACTCTTCTAAATGTACATGTATGAAGTCCTAATTTCTTTAAAGAAAGTCAGTTTGATAGATGGAAAAACTTCCTTTTTATAAGAAGACATCTTAAGGGGTATTCAGTAGGCTAGCTGTTTTGGGGTGGGAGTAGGGAAAATACAGAGAAAAATTGTAACTGAAATTCTTTTAGAAATGAATATTGAAAACTAAAAATAAATAAATAAATTGGAAAGAGAAAAAAAGAAGACATCTTAAGTCCTTTGGGGCAGTTAGATGTTACAGTGGATAGAGTACCAGGCCTGAAGTCAGGAAGACTCATCTTCCCAAGTTCAAATTTGGCCTCAGACACTTAATAGCATTAGAAGAAGAGGGAAAAGTAGAAATAGAAAAAATCTACCTATCATCACCTGAAAGAGATCCTACAAGGAAAACTCACGGGAATATTATAGTTAAATTCTGAAACCCCCAGATCAAGGACAAAATATTTCCAGCAACAAGAAAAAACAATTTATGTATGATGGTATCACAATTAGAATCATACAAAACCTAGGTTTGGTGACACTAAAAGATGGAAGGTCTTGGAACACTAGCTATCAAACAGCAAAAGAACTGGACCTCTGGTGGAAAATGTCATACCCAGCAAAGCTAAGCATAATTTTGAATGGAAAAAGATGAACATTTCATCAACTGTCAAACTTTCAAGACTGTTAAAAAAAAAAAAGGCCTGAACACAATAGAAGATTTGACATACAAGAGCCCTAACTGTTGGGGCGGGGTGGAGGGGAGTAAAAGTTCCTGTGTCCTGGGTGCAGCCTCCCAACCAAGCTAAGCCCAGGGCTTGCCACTTGTTTAAGTAGCTTGCAGCTTGTTAGAGCAGACCCTAGGCTGAAGTTTACCCTTCGCAGGGAGGCCATCTAGTCCTGGGATTTTTCTTCAGGGCTTCTCCAGTTGTCCCAAGGGGACCCCTGTTCTGCCCCTGCTCTTTTTTTTTTCACTAATTTACTTCTTCCGTGGAGGAAAATCCTAAGAGCTTGAAATGTTCTGACCTACTCCATCTTCCCAGAATCTTCTCCATCACAAGTATCTCTTTTTAAATGAAAATGTAGTTTAAAGAAATAACCAGTCCACATCCTGTGAATTATTTTGGTCAGAGAATTGGACTTTTTCTCATAACAGAGAAATTAAATTTATTTCATCAGACTGATTTGGGACAGGTTGGGAGCAGGATTTACTTTGCAGATAGCAGACTTCTGTGGATACTAAAGATTGTATAGGGGAACCTTTGGAAAATGACAGGACACCCTAAGGGTGCTAGGCCGCTCAGGTACTGAGATGTGTAGGCGGAGAGGGCTTGAGAATGGAGAAGGATGATGAAAGGGAAGGTGTACATATAAGCTGCCTACTATATGGCATGGCCAATGGCAGTTGTATAGACATTCAGCCTTAGTGCAAAGAATTGTGTAGAATTCAGATGTTTAAGGGTTAAAAAAAAAAAAACCCCTTGCTATCCTTTTGAAGATTAGATTAAATTTCTTGGAGGTTTAAATAACTACTACAGTTGGTATATACACATAAACACACATATCATATACCTTATATACATTTTAATGCTATGCAGGACCTATAGTTAAAAAATGTCAATTAAATGACATGTCTTGTAAAGGATAAAAGTACAGTAGTGTAAGAAGGGCTAAAGAGAGTGTCCTGGGAGATTTGAGAAGGAAAGAATCACATCTGGCTTAGAAGAAGGATTAGGGGCAGCCCCTGGAGTCAGGAGGACCTGAGTTCAAATCTGGCGTTGGATATTAACTAGTTGTGAAACCCTGAGCAAGTCACTTGACCCTGTTTGCCTCCAAAAGAAAAAGAAGGATTCTGGGGAAGGCATAACGGGAGAAGGGAAGATCAAGATATGGTATGGTGCGGTAGAAAGGCTGCTGGATTTGGAATGGGAAGACTTGGGTTCGAATCCCAACCCTAATACTTATTACTACATTTGTGAACTTGAGGAAGTCACATCCTCTCTTGGCCTTAATTTCCTCATCTGTAAAATGAGAGAGTTGGACTAGATGGCTTGGAAAGGACCCTTCCAACCCAAAATCTATGAACTGAGACTGGGTCTTGATAAGGATTTTGATTCAACAATGAAGGGAGGGAAGCTCTACAGGGCATCCATCTAACAGAGGCAACTAGGTGGCTCTGTGGATAGAGCTGGGCCTCGAGTCAGGAAGACCTGAATTAAAATCTGATCTCAGATTCTTTGGTTGTGTGACCTTGGGCAAATCACTTAATTTCTCTTTCCCTCAGTTTCCCTAATTGTAGGGCTGTTGTGAGAGTCAAATGAGATAATACTTGTAAGGCATTTAGTGCAGTGCCTGGCACAAAGGAAATACTAGGTAAATGCCTATTTCCTTCCCTTTTCCTCCTCTCCCAATATGTTAGAATCTAGGCAATAAACATTCTTCATCCACTTGAGCTTTCTTGTGTGGATGGACCAGCCAAACTTCTTTGAGTGATTACAGACCTCTTTAGGAGGCTCTATGCTATCTCAGAAATAATAAGATATTAATGTTATCTGCAAACAGGAGCATTTGGAGGACCTAATCATCCATAGGGAATCCCTGCTCATTCTGGGCTCTGTGCTGGATTTCTGCCATGATGGTAGCACATACCTTTGGTGAGCAGACATCTCCCTGTTTTGTCCCCAAAGAGTCATTGAACAACATTCTTTCTGTTGTTACCTCTTCCAAGGAATCCTAAATGATCTTGATGTATAAATGGGAGACATCTTGCTACTAAAAAAAAAAAAAAAGCTTATAAGACAGTACTTTGTCCCACCAAATCAGATGTTTTTATAATTAACAAGCCATAAGCACAATGAGATCTTTTTTCTTTACATCTTTCACCTGATTTTGAGATGGCAAAGATGAGGTCTGTTGGTGTATATCTCTTGAGAAAACCTGATCAGTCCCTGCTAATGCCTTCATTGAGTATTCCCATAATGTATGTAAAGGTTTCATATTTATGAGAGTAGACACATGGGGTGGGGTTACTCACTGTTGTTTCCTTAGTCATTTTTTTTTATTATTCACCAGGTGGGAAACTTTTCCCACTCCTTTTGTATCTTCCCCTCTATCAGACACCTTGTATATCTTACCTCAATGCCCTTAAGATTGTTTTGCCTCCAGCAAGTATCTCCTCTATTTATACTCAGTCCAACCCAACTGCTTTCCCTATCTTGGTTCTATTTAGTGTTATTTCTACTTCCTCTATATGCATTTCATGAACTGAAATATAGAAGAAAATAGGATTAATTCCAAAAGAGATTTTTTGTAATTTTCTAGTCCAACTCCCTAATTTTTGCAGATTGGGAAACTGAGATTTGCAAAGGTTAAGTGGCTTATCTAGAGTCACGCTGTAAGTAGCAAAGGTAGAATTTGAACCCAGGTCAACCAGAAGCAGGGATCTTACTCCTATACCATAAGACTCTTCACTATTTGAATAGGAGGTGAGGTAATATTTGGTTTCAACTACAAATTCCCAACCCATATTAATTATCTCTCCTCTGGTTAAGATTTCAAGCCTTGGGGCAGCTAGGTGGTACAGTGAATAGAGACCCAGCCCTGGAGTCAGAGGACCTGAATTCAAATTCGGCCTTGGACACTTAACACAAAAACTAGCTGTGTGACTTTGGGCAAGTCACTTAACCCCAATTTCCCCTCCAAAAAAAAAGTAAAAAAAAAATTATATTTCAAGCCTGACTGTTAGCCTACTGATGTCTGTAAGAAACTGACTTTATGGCTAAATGAATTTAAAGTGTTGGGTGTTTTTATTTTTTCTTTACAAAGATCAAATTTTAAAAATTCTTCCACCTTTGTGCCCCAGATTGGACTTGACCCCATTTACCCACACCACTCAGGCATTACTTCCTTCTCTCCCCCACCTGCTTCTTTTTCCATCAGGTGATTTTCATATACTTGCTGTCCAGGGGTCCACGAGTTGGTGTCTAGGAGAGTTTGCATATTACAATTCTGCTTTACATGTGGGTTTGCATTTGCATATAATTTAGTCTCTCCTGTCTAGCCACATGACAGATACTGAAACCTGCTTGGCTTTCAGGTCTAGTTAACAAAAGTAAAAACACAAACTTTGTGCCATTGGACTGTAAAGGTTACATGGTTATCAGAGAGTTTCTGATGGATGATTCATAGAAGGTGGACACTGGGCCATGAACCTAAAAAAAGGTTCCCACAAAGGGCACGGATAATGTCACCAGTGATCATCTATGTTGGGGCTGTTCTGCAAACCCTGAGAAACATGCCTTCAGCTAACCTTAGTTCCTAAGACACCAGAAATTGATGTGTAGGGTTTTAGAGAAGCCAAACATAGGCCAATCCTTTCCCAAAACAGTTGAAAAAATGTCTTTTTCTCATAGCTCACTCTCTACACTCAAATGAGCACTTAGTGAGTTCCTGCTATGTAGTTGGTATTAAATGCTATAGGGCTAGGGATGAGGACTAGATTTGTGATTTCATTGGTATAGGGAAGTCCCATTGGTACAGAGAGCTCCAGTTGAAGAAATTTCTTCTACCAATGAGGGCTGGCACCTTCTCTGCAGCTTATATAGTCTTAAAGAATTGCCTAGAGCATCAAGAAATTAAATGATTTGTGTAGGGTCATTCAACCAGTATGTTAGACCTTCTTCTCCAAGAATTGCTATTGCAGTTGTTTAGGGCAAGGGGGTTCCAAATTGCAGCCAGCACCAAGTGAGGAAACCAGGAACTCCCACTCTCTCAAGTTCACCCAGTTTCTCCAAGGCTAGAAGGATCCATCTTAGGATCACGTCTCATGTTATCTATATTCTGGGAAAGAAATACAAAGCAGAAGAGGTGACCAGGGACCCAAGCTCAAGCTTGTGTAGGCCAAGCCTCTGCCTAAGCTGTCATGTGTGAGCAGCGGAAGTCCCAGAGAGGGAATACATTACATGTTACATACATACACGTTGCACATCATGGGGAGAGAAAGACAGGCAGATGGAGGCAGAGAACACATAAGGAAATAATCCATCTTTCTAGACATAGTGACTAAGGGGCCATCCGGGGTTTGTACTGTGCCATCTCAAAGAGCCAAGTCCTTTGGAGCTGAGCATACATTCCCTCGGAGGGAATACAGCCTCAACACTCCATTGGAGATGAAGACCTCATCTTGGAGAAGATGGCCATTAGTAGGAGAATGAACCCAAGACCTGCCCTGGTTTGTCAGAAAGCATTCTCTGTAGAGAATTGTTTGGAAATGCTTCTTGTTGTTTGTCCTTCCTTCTCAAAGAGATCCATCACCACCATCAGGATGGTGATGTCTTGACTTGCAAGTGAATTGGATTTAAGTGAGGAAGGGCTTTTCAAGATCACTAGCCTCACTTTATCCTCCAGAGCCATCTGGGCCCAGTAGTAAGATATAGGTCAGAATGACTGGAGATGGCCCTGCTTTGGACAAGGCAGAGCTGAGGCAAAAGTGAGGTGGATTCCACAGTCTTACAAAATGGCTCTTACTCTAGCCAAATCACAAGGGGGTAGGCAGAAAGAAGGTCTGGCTATTTTTTTTTTTTACCCCTTTAGATACAGATGAAGAAAAGGGGAGTTCAGGGAGGTCAAGTGATTTGATTTTGGTCACATAGTTGGCAAGTGACAGAGAACTCAGACTCAGATTTCCTGTTTCCTGACTGTAAATCTGGTGCTCTTTCTGCTTTACTACACATGAAAACAGGAAAAGCTAAATGACATATAAGTCACCACTGGCACAATACTAAATGGATGTCTCAAACAGCAAACACTGTAAGAGGTTCAGAGGAATGAGGGAGAGAAATGTGGACTTCAGGCCTGTGTGAAGGAAGGCTTCCTGGAAAGGGGGGGCACTAAGGGAGTTTAAGGGAAGGAGTTCACAGTGGATGGGCACTCTAGGTGGGGAGATTCATAAACAGAGTAAGAACACATGGGGTTAGCTTCATAAATTATCCAGTCCAACCCTGTCATTTTATAGATTAGCAAACTGAAGCCTAGGGAGGCAAATGGATTTGTCCAGGACCACACAATAATAAATAGCAGAGCCGCCATTTAAACCTAGGTTCTTTGACTCCAAATCCAATGTTTTTTTCCACAATACCATACCACTTCATACAATAAAGGATGCAAATAAAGACCAGTCTAACTGGTTTAACATTAAATATGTAAAGAAGAAAAGTAGAAGATAAGGTTGGAAAAGTAGATTGGAGTCAAATAGTAGAAAGCCTGGAATGCCAGGAAAATATTCACTTACTACCACAGATCACATAGTTCCATAGGAAACACTGTATTCATTTTACCCATAATTGAGGAACAAAAACTGACCAGCTCAAAACACAAATGTGGGAATAGAGAAACAAGGAGAATTCTAAACCACTCCTTCTCTCCTACCCTCACTGTTTCCATCATTTGCATTTTCCACTCCTACATGGGTATTCCTGGGCACAAATTTAAAAAGTCACACAACCATGCTGACTGGGTCCATTTATTACAGATTGGTTATGTCAACTCAACTGGGCCCTCCCTGCTGCATGCAAATTTTTTTAGTCTTAATAATAATAATAATGATAGCTAACTTTTTTTTGGGGGGGGCAGGGCAATTGGGGTTAAGTGACTTGCCCAAAGTCACACAAACTAGTAAGTGTCAAGTGTCTGAAGCCACATTTGAACTCAGGTCCTCCTGAATCCAGGGCCAGTGCTCTATTCACTGTGCCACCCAGTTGCCCCAATAGCTAACATTTATATAGTGCTTATTATTTTCTAAGCGTTTGGCTAAGCACATAACAATTATTATCTCATTTGATCTTCACAACATCCCTGAGACATAGGTGCTATTGTTATCCCCATTTTACAGATGAGGAAACTGAGGCAAACAGAGGTTAAGTGATTTGCTTAGAGTCACACAGTTAATAAGACTCTAGGGCCAGATTTAAACTCAGTTCTTCCTGATTTCAACCTTGGCACTCTGTCCAAACTGACTGACTTTCTATCCCATTCCCCTCAGTTCTGTTTTAAACCTTCTCTTTTCTCCTTCAGCTGCCTAAGCCATTTCTTCCTCATTATGCCAATATGCCTAGATTTTCCTCCATTTTCTCACCTTGCATTTACTTCTCGACTCTGCAATCTGGTTTGGAAGGAATCTGGTCATACAGCTGATAAAGGCAAGAAGTGAGATTTGAACCTAGTTCTCCTAGACTCAGTAATGTGCTGGGGATAATTTATACCAGTTTGTGAGAGTAGATTGCTAAATATTCCTCATTTTATACCTCTGAGGTGTAAATTTATAACTCAGAAACTGAAAAATACTTGAAAGCAGGACTTGATTTGTTTGTTGTTTTGCTGACTGTCTAGACTTGAGAAAGTATAGGAGATGGAGATAATGGGTCTTCCTGACTCCAGGCCTTGTGTTCTATTCTATCCTCTAAACCAACTAACTGCCCTAATAAAGCAGAAACAGTAAGCTGGTACCGAGGTGTAGAGAGCACTGGACTCTGAAGATCTGAGTTCGAATCTTTCTTCAGACACTTAGTAGTTGTGTGAGACTGAGCAAATCACTTAACCTATCTGTATCTCAGTTTCCTCATATGTAAAATGGAGATAATAGCACTCATCTCCCAGGCTGGGATGTTATAAGGATCAAATGAGAAAGCATGTAAAGTACTTTGCAAAACTTAAAATGCTACATAAAGGTGTATTATATATGATAATATATTGCTATATTATAACTCAGGAAATTGAGGCTCAGAGAGAAATAAATTGTCCAAGGCCAGAAGCAGATTTTGGGATGCAAAATTGATATGAATATGAAGGGGGTGGCTAGGTGGCAGAGTGAATATAGCACGGGCCCTGGAATCAGGAGGACCTGAGTTCAAATCTGGCCTCAGACACATAACACAAATGCAAAACTAGCAGTGTGACCTTGGGCAAGTCACTTAACCCCAATTTCCCTGCCTTCCCCCCTCCAAAAAGCAAAATAATAATAATAATAATTAGAATCACCTCTTCTGCTTTGTATTTCTTACCCAGAATATAGATTACATGAGAAGTGATACTAAGATGGATCCTTCTAGCCTTGGAGGAACTAGGTGAACTTGAGAGGGTGGGAGTTCTTGGTTTCCTCACTTGGTGCTGGCTGCAATTTGGAACCCCCTTGCCCTAAATAACTACAACAGCAATTCTTGGAGAAGAAGGTGGCTGAATTACCCTACATAAATCATTTAATTTCTTGGCACTCTAGGCAATTCTTTAAGACTATAAGCTGCAAAACAATAATAATAAAACATGGAAAAAATGCTACTAATGTGCATCTTCTTAAAAGTGTGTACTGCATGCATTTTTTTTTTAATCAGAGAACTGGTTGTTAAACTTTTACCAGCACACCCCTGACTTTGGTCTCAGCAACTACCCACTGGATCTTGTTAATTCTTCCACCATTATTATCGAAAAGAAATCTCAAGTAGAAGTTGGGAAGACTGTTGCAGATATGCCTTGACTTAGAGAAAACCACAGAAATGCATGAGATTAGTTTCCTAAGGATTTCTTGTCGATGAAAGCCATGAAAAACAAATTTAGATGTAGCCAAGTGTTTCTACAATGGCATTTCATGCCTGTTGGGAGCAGAGGTGCTCACAAAAGTTCCTGCTTAGGTGAAACAGATTGGGGAAACACTGGGGAAGTGGTGGGATTTGGGTGTGGGTGTACAGGATTCTAGAATTCTCATTTCTTTTTTTACCTTTGAGAGTCACTTCCTGTTCATTCACAGATAGAAAAGGGAAGCATAGCATCAAGGGGGAGGCCTCTTACCTGATAGGTGGGTACATATCAGCTGAGTCTGGGGGATTGGCTCCAATATTGCTAGTCCTACAACCCATTCCTCCCATAAGGTATGGCCATGAAGACCTGTGGGAAAACCAGTATATGGAGGTGAGATGGACCCTGGCGCCAGAGGTGAGCACCAGCACATGAACAGCCCCAAAACCAATCAAAATGGATTCTTCCGATGTGAGGCTAGACTGGTAGGTAGTTCTTGCATACCCTGTGGTCAGTAAGCCAGGAGTAGGAAGAACCATTTGGTCTTCATACTACCGTGTTTCCCTGATAATAAGACCTATCCCGAAAATAAGCCCTCCCCTTACTGTGTAAGATTCCTCTAAAATAAGCCCTCCCTGAAAATAAGCCCTATTGAGATTGCTACTGTAGTGAAGGTGATCCCCTGCGCTACATGCTACATTATGGTACCCTCTGTATACACCGTCCCCCCCCCACCCCGTGAAATGCACGCCGCGCTCTGAGCTGCATCCAATCAGAGCTGCAGCAGTGAGCGCATCATCCTGTTCTTCCCCAGTGATTTGCTTGCTGGCGCCATTGAGAGCAGTGCCACGGAGGAGAGCTGAGGCAGGACAACATAAGCCCTCCCCTGAAAATAAGCCCTCTGGTGTTTTTCTTTCAAAAAAAAATAATAAGACAGTGTCTTATTATCGGGGAAACACGGTATAGTGGGAGGACAAGGGAGAGGAAGGTACTGCAATATGGTTTGTTTGAAGCATCTCATGTTGAAAGTGCTTTCTTATTTCCCTTGTACTCTTGTTATGCCTAAGAAATCATATGGCTATATTGACTTGAATGACTGTGTCCTATACATACATGGGAGTCGTTGAAGGGAAATTCCAGATTGAAGATGAATATTAACCACGTATTTTCCTTGAATTTTCTAAGAATTTGTAGTTGTATTTCATCATCCCCTAGATTTAACAAAGAATCCTGCCAGCATGGGTTTTATCTCGCTCCCTCCTTCCCAACACCCATGTCTGGTGAAGTTTGAGGCTTAAGCATGCATATCAGAGAAGAGGTTCTTCCATGTACAACAGAGAAAAGGTTAACATATTCACACCAGAAAGAGGTTCAAGAGGAACCATCTGAGTGGTCTGAGTATAGTGACCCCTAATGGACAAACCACTTTTTAATGCATATCAGAATTAGGCTGCCAACCCAATCTCCTGAATCTAGGTCCAACATACTTTCTACTATGGGCGCCACATTTTCTTCTCATCTGCAACAACCCAGACAACTCAACATAGCCCAGAGGGACCCAAGGCCAGAACATTTTCATTGACCCTGACTCTTTTTAGTAAGTCAGGACAAAGAAAAACACTCTTGTGGTTTAAGTCAACTGACCAAGGAGTATTGAATTGCTCAAAGTGCCCTGTCACTTCTGACAGGCAACCCTGAGGTGCTGGTCCCTGTTTCAGGAAGTAGAAAAGATCTGACAAGGTCAAACATAGAGTGGAACAAATATTCATATCAGTTTTGCATCCTAAAATCTGCTTCTGACCTTGGACAATTTATTTTTCTCTGAGCCTCAATTTCCTGAGTTATAATATAGCAATATATTATCATAAATAATACACCTTTATGTAGCATTTTAAGGTTTGCAAAGTACTTTACATGTTTTCTCATTTGATCCTTATAACATCCCAGCCTGGGAGATGAGTGCTATTATTATCTCCATTTACAGATGAGAAAACTGAGATACAGATAGGTTAAATGATTTTCTCAGTCTCCCACAACTACTAAGTGTCTGAAGAAAGATTCGAACTCACATCTTCAGAGTCCAGGGTTCTCTCCACCTCGGTACCAGCTTGCTGTTTCTGCTTTATTAGGATAGTTAGTTGGTATAGAGGATAGAACGCAAGGCCTGGAGTCAGGAAGACCCAAGCTCAAATCTGTCTTTAGATATGCTTACTAGCAGTGTGCCCCTGAGCAAGCCACTGAACTGCTACCTGCTTCAGTTTCCTCACCTGTAAAAGGAGGATAATAATAGCACCTTCCTCCCAGGGTTGTTATGGAATCAAATGATAGAATAATTGTAAAGCACTTAGCATAGTATCTAGTGCATAGTAAGTGCTCTAGAAATGTTAGCAATCATAATTATTAAATGCTTAATGCATACCAAGTATTGTACTAAGAGCTGGGAATACAAATACAAGCAAAAAAAACCTAGTCCCTTACCCCATGGAGTTATAGTCAGATTGGAGAACATATAAGGAGACATTAAATGCTAGGAGGTGCCATAATGTACAGAGTGCCAGGCCTGAAGTCAGGAAGACTCATCTTGCTGAGTTCAAATCTGGCTTCAGGCACTTATTAGCTGCATGACCCTGGACAAGTAATTTCACCCTGTTTGCCTCAGTTTCCTCATCTGTAAAATAAGCTAGAGAAGAAAGTGGCAAGCCAGTCCAGTATCTCTGCCAAGAACACCCCAACGGGATCATGAAGAGTAGGACTGAAAATGACTGAATGATCACAAAAAGGAGGACAAAGGGGTAAGTATATGTGGCCCAACATGAAGCCCTAAGCCTCCAAGACCAGACTTAAAGAGAGGGCATAGATGGAATGGTTCTGGAAGTAAATAAGCAGTTTGGGCTTTTAAGAACTCCTATTTTGGGGGTGGCTAGGTGGCGCAGTGAATAGAGCACCGGCCCTAGAGTCAGGAGGACCTGAGTTCAAATCCGGCCTCAGACACTTAACACAAAAACTAGATGTGTGACCTTGGGCAAGTCACTTAACCTTAACTGCCCTCCAAAAAGTGAAAAAAAAGAACTCTTATTTTTATAGTATTTCAAGGTTTACAAAGCACTGTAACAACTCACATCAGATAGGATGGCCAGGCATCATCTTCAGCCCATTCTGGATATAGACTGAACCTGTGATTTCATTACCATACAGATCTCTACCAACACAAATCCATCCCTTCTCTGCCATTTATAATCAATCCCATCCCCCAGACTCCAGCAGTAAAATGACTAGCCCAGGATCACATAGCTAGAACTTGTCAAAGGCAGGGTGTGAACCCACATCTTTTAGGCTCCAGGCTGACTCTATCCATTATGTTACATTGTCTCTTCTGTCCTCATTCTGGGAATTGGGAAACCAATATTCTGAAAATTTAAGTGAACCATCCTGGGTCACACATTATGTAGCAGAGCCAGGCTGAAGCCAGACAGGTTTTTGGACTCCAAAATCAATGCGTTTTTCACACAACCTCTCATTGTGCATCTCTGCCTAGATCAGGGGTGGGGAACCTGCACTCAAGGACCTAGAGAGCCACATGTAGCCTTAAGTCTGCAGGTTCCCCACCCCTGGCCTAGATGATCTTTAAAATCTCTTCCACTTCTAAATCCTAGAATCTGTTAAGTGTTCCTTTCATGTGTTCCAAAGGGACCTGCCAAACCCCAAGGCTGGGCGCTTTGCTGGGTTCTGGGTTATTGAGCTGAAACACCCATCTTTTGTTTCTGGCAGGCAGAGATAAACTAGCACTGAGCTTGAGCTCCTAGCAGCCTCCCCAAACAGGAAACTGATGTAGAATATAAATAAAATTAAATGGGGGCACTTGCTGAAATCCATTAGCCAGCCATCAGTCTCTGGCGTTGGGATGGGAGAAGGGATGGATGATATCACAGGCCAAGAAATAACTCTTACTTGGCTGTGTGTTCGGGGCTGCCTCTATTTTTGGCTGTGCGATTCTCCGCTCTCGTAATCCATCCTTACTTAGGGCCATCTGTTTTAGGTAGTAAGCCCAGTCACCAGGCTGAGGCAACGCCTTTTCTCTAGCAATCTCACTATGCTCGTCATCGTGAGCAAGAGTGAGCTTGGCTTTGTTCTGTTCTATTTAGTCATTCTAGGCCCAGGGTGCTGCTGCACCTAGAAAGAAGGTGCTTAGGATATATTTGTTCAATTGAATTGAATTTGATTTACAATATGTATAACTGACAGAAAGCCCAAGTCTCATCAACCAACATTTACAAGAACCTGCCTTCCAGTCCTGAGTGATGCTTATAGCTTGTGACTTAAACTCTCTGGGCCTCAGTTTCCATGAGTATAAAATGAAAAAGTTGACTTAGACTTTTAATGTTCCTTATATTTTAATTCCTACAGTCATAGGATATTAGATTTAGATCTGGAAGTGATCTCAGAAGCCATCTAGGCCAACCCTCTTATTATACAGATCTGGAAACTGAGGCCCAGAGAAGCTTAGTGTCTTGCCCAAGGTCATACAGTAGCAGAGGCACCTATGATTCAAATTCAATAAACGTTTATTAGGTGACTACTGCATATAAAACAGTAATCCTTCCATGCTACTTCCTGCTTCCTCCCATCGCAAGTACCTCCCCTTCAATTACTTTAAGTATATTGTGTATACATTTTGTGTATAATATGTGAACATGTCTCTCCCCCACCTCCCTTGTAGACTATAGGCAAAGACTGTCTCATTTTTGTTTTCCTAGTTCCAAAGTCTAACAATGCCTGGCATAAAACAGGTGCTTAATAAATGATGGTTTATTGATTGATTGATTGGGATAAAATACAAATTTCTATGTTTGACATTTAAAGCCCTTCACATTCTGGCTCCATCCTGTCTTCCCCATCAGTTGCATTTTGATTCTCCTCCCATACTCTAGGCTCCAGCCAAACTATTTCATTAGTTGTTTCCCTACACAGTGTTGCATCTACTGTCCGAAATGCTCGCCTTCCTCCCCTTGGCCTCTTCAAGGTTTGATGCCCTTTCTGATGGACTTAGGTTTATTTTCTATCTGCTAGGAAGAGACTTGATATAGTAGGCAAAGAGCTGATCTTGCCATCAAGAAGACCTGAGTTCCATTCCTAACACACACTGGCTCTGCGGTACTAGGCAAGTGACTTAATTTCTCAAGGCCCAAGGCAACTAACTCTAAGATTATAAATTGCAAAATAGTTGAGATCTGTATTGGTAAAGGAATTTTCTCATCAGGAGTTCCCTGTGAAATCACAGGTCTAGACAAAATGTGTGGGTGTCTATACATGTACATATTAATATGTACACACACACACACACACACATATGTATATATATATATATATATAGTGTCCTCTCTCCCCACTAAATGAAATAATATTTGTAAAGCATTTCATACATAGTCTGACTGTGCTTGTTCCCTTCCCCTGCTCCCCAGGAAAAAAAAAGAAAACTCCTTATGGGAAAGTATTGTTTCATTTTAGTTTTTAGAGTGCATTTAAAAGATGCTTGTTGAATTGAGCATTTACCATTATGGAGAGGCAGGGGAGGGAGGAAGAAGTTTATTTATTAAGGAATTACTAGGGGCGGCCAGGTAGCACAGCGAGTAAGAGCACCGGCTCCAGTGTCGGGATGACCTGGATCAAATCTGGGCTCAGATACTCAGCACCACACCCAGAAATAACTGGCCGTGTAACCTTGAGCAAGTTACTTAACCCCGATTGCTTAAAAAAAAAAAAAAAGAAAAAAAAAAGGAATTACTATACACTAGGCACTGTGCTGAGCACCGTATGGATATTCTCTCCTTTGATCCTCACAACAATCCTGTGAAATAGGCACTATTTTTGTCATTTTTCAGACATTTCAGTTGTGTTTGCCTCTTCGTGACCCCATTTGGGGTTTTCTTGGCAAAGATACTGGATTGGCTTTCCATTTCCTTCTCCAGTTCATTTTACAGATGGGGAAAGTGAGGCAAATTGGTTAAGTGATTTGCCTAAGGTCACACAGCTAGTGTCTAAAGTTAGATTTTAATTCAGGTCTTTTTTTTTTTGAGGGGGAAGGCAGGGCAATTGGGGTTAGGTGACTTGCCTAAGGTCACATGGCCAGTAAGTGTTAAGAGTCTGAGGCTGGATTTGAACTCAGGTCCTCCTGATTCCAGGGCCAGTGCTCTACTCACTGCACCACCTAGCCACCCCAGGTCTTTCTTTCTTTACACAAAGCTGGGATGACAGAATCAGGATCCAAAAAGGTATTGATGCACTGGTAAGTTGGACAAGATCAAATTGTATTAAATTTAATAGGGAGATAGGTAAAATTCTTATCCTCGAGCTTTAAAAATATCAATTTTACAGGCAAAAGATTCACAGCAGCAGTTTTTCTGAAAAAGATTTTGGGGTTTGGATGAGCTGTATGATCACTATGGGTCAACAAATATGAAATGATAGGACCCCTCCCCCCCAAAAAAAGCAATTGAGAACTTAGGCTGCATTAAGAGGGGCCTGGTTTCCCAGAATAAGAAAGGAGCAGTCACTGAACTCTGCCCTGGTCAGATCACATCTACCTGGAGTATTGTGTTCAATTCTGGGCACCCCAGTGTAGGATGGATATTGATAAGCTAAAGAGTTTCTGGGGGCAGCTAGGTGCACAGTGAATAGAGCACCGGCCCTGGAGTCAGGAGGACCTGAGTTCAAATCCAGCCTCAGACACTTGACACAAAAAAAAAACTAGCCGTGTGACCTTAGGCAGGTCACTTAACCCCAAATGCCCTCCAAAAAGCATAAATAAATAAATAAAGAGTTTCTGAAGGAAGAGGACAAGCAGAATGGTGAAGTATCTCCAGACCAGGTTACATAAAGACTGACAGAAAAATTGGAACTGTTAGTATTTCCCATTGAAAGTTACTTTGTACACACAGTTATTTGTACATTATTTCACACATTAGAATGTGAGTTCCTTGAGAGCAAGAAGTGATTAGCCTATGGCTTGCACAAACTGTGGCCTAATAATGAGAGCTGTTCAAATCTGAATGAGTCGCCTTGGGAAATAAGGGTCACTCCCTCCAAACTCCCCTCTTCCCCATCTCTAACTGAAGTCTTCAAGAAAAGACTAGATGACCATTTATTAAGTATGTTATAATGTGGATTCTGTGATTCTGAGACCAGATGGGATTCTAAGTCCCATCCTGTTTTTCTCTTTGCTAAGGGCGGTTTGGGAGATACCAGTTTGTCTTGACTAAAAAGTGCATCTAGAAGAGTAATGAACAATTAAAATTATTGGAGGGACAAAAGCGTAGCCCTGCTCACATACTTTGGGCAGCTAGGTGGCACCATGGATAGAGAATGCTGGGTCTGGAGTCAGGAAGACTCATCTTTCCAAGTTCAAATCCAACCTTGGACATTTATTATCTGTATGACCTTGGGTAAATAATTTAACCACATTTGCCTCAGTTTCCTCATCTGTAAAATGATCTGGAGAAGGAAATGGCAAACCACTCCAGTATCTTTGCCAAGAAAATCCCAAATGGGGTCATGAAGAGCCGGGCACGACTGACCAGCACCCACATACTTTGAGGAAGGAATTCCATGGCTCATTAGGGGCAGAGGGATAGAGTTGTTATTTTATTGCAGTTGTGCTGGGTTTGGGTTAAGAAGGCTATTTGAAAGATTTTGTACTCACTAAGAGACAGACCAACCAACCAATCAGGGAGAGGAGAAACTCTTCAAACCAGACCAGATGTGCACTGCTGGCAGAACATCCACCAGAGTGAGTAAATGACCTCCCCTCCCCAAAGAACTATCCAATTCCTTCCTCAGTTTATGGGTAGGGCTACAGATGGCTTCTATATGAGATCAGATGAGAAAGAGTAGGATTCTTTGGTCCTGCAAAGGATAAGAAAGAGAAGAGGCACAGATGAAAAATGTGAAGTTGTGAATGTCATGGAAAGGTGAACGACAGCTTAGAGAAAAGCCCTGAAACTTGAAGAGATAAGTTTAGAACAAAGAAGAAGCATTGCTTCATCAAGTGGCAACATACCCATGGAACAATTCTTTATCCTAAGAGCTGTTAACGGCAGGAAATAATAGCTTAAAACTGAACTAAAACTTTTGGGACAACCTCTACAAGAGGATTCTAAATGGGTTTGGAAAAAAATATGAGTTATAGAGCCAGGGGATGACTCTGAAAAAACCTACCTAGTCTTGAAGGTTGAGGTCAGGGAAGACAGCCTCACCTTCCCAGGGACTTTCCCTTGGGACTTCAATTAGCAAGTGAGTATTGAGTTGCATGAACCATGAGTCTGACCATTATGGTAATTCCATTGTTCCTATATTGCCTATAGATCCCCTCCTTCCCTAAGTTCCCCTAGCATTTATCCCAGTTCTTGTTACCCTAAGAACTTCCTCCAATGACATAAAACAGATCCTTTTCAACTTCAAGGTTGTGTACTTCTGTGAAACCCCTCCATACCTTAAAAGGTAATCTTTTGAGTAGCTATGGCTAAAAAAAAAATCATCTTATGGCCATCCCTCTAACAATGACCTTCTCTACACCTAAGCAGGCTTTTCTTGAGATGACAGAGTCCATCATCAAGACCATTTGAAAACTTGCTTTCTTGGACTGCTAACCTAATCTTTGATAGGCTCATCTCTACACCACTAGGAGAGAGAACTTGAGGGAGTATATTGTATTGGGGGAGGGGGGTGTTATGTGTATATATCTTGCCTCCCTGACTAGATTATAAATTCTTGGGACCCCAGGCGCAGGGACGGAGTCAAGGTGGTGTAGTAGAAACAGGACTTCCTCAGGGCTCCAGCTTCCACCTTCCCCAATTCATGTAAAAGATGACTCTGAACAAACTTTGGAGCTATAGAAACCACAAAAATGACACAGAGAAGCTAACCTCCTGCCAAGGACAACCTGGCAGGCTGGCAGCAAGCGGACAGTGCAGTGCTCTGGGAGCCAACCCAGGCCCTGCTCGAGCCAGAGGTTTTAGCCCCAGGGTGGCTTGACCAGCTGGAGGGACTCCAGATTACCAGCAGCTGTGGCAGTTTGCAGAATTAGCAACACATAGATGCTAAGGACAAAGTGAGAGGTCAGTGCAGTGTGTATTTTGGGATCCAGGAGTTGGGAGTGCATCAGCTTTTGCCCCCAGGGCGAGAAGCAGCTGAGGCGGCCATGCAGCCACCACCATGTGGCAGCTTTAAGCTCCTGGCCTGCAGAGTGTAGGGGGACCAAGTGACCAGTCTGAGGGGTAATCACTCTTGCTTTAACCTGCTTGGATCTGGATTGCGGTCTAGGGTGGAGGTCCTGGGATGTGTGACCAGCTTGCCAGATCGTATGGAGGCTTCAGAGAGGGCACCCAACTAATACGTTCAGCAGCTGAGAAAACCCCAGTGTTTGGGACAAAGCTCCCCTGTCTGATGGCAGAGTCCTACTATGGCAAAAAGCCCAGGGGTCAAGTGACTGAGTGGTAAAATGAGCAGGCAAAGAAAGCAAAATAAACAGAGTACCCCAACTTTACACTCCTATTTTGGCAACAAAAAGGATCAAAGCATGGAACAGGAGGAAGACAGTAAAGTCAGAATTCCTGCACCAAAAGCTTCCAAGAAAAATACGAGCTGGTTACAGGGGACAGAGGACCTTAAGAAGCAAATACGAGAAGTGGAGGAAAAATTGGGAAGAGAAATAAGAATGATGCAAGAAAACTATGAGAGTCAACAGCCTGACTGAGGAAAATCACACCTTAAAAAAAAATAAACTAACTCAAAAAGGCAATGAGGAGAAGAATGCCTTAAAAAGTTGAATTTTCCTTCAGAATTAGATTGGAGCAAATAGAAGCTAGTGACTTTATGAGAAATCAAGATGCTTTTTTAAACAGATCCAAACAAATGAAAGAATAGAAGGCAATGTGAAATATCTCATGAGAAAAACCACTGACCTGGCAAATAGATCCAGGAGAGATAATTTAAAAATTATTGGACTACCTGAAAGTCACAATCAAAGTCAGAACCTAAAAATGATCCTCCAAGAAATTCTCAAGGAAAACTGCCCTGATGTTTTAGAACCAGAGGGCAAAATAGAGGTTAAAAGAATCCACCAATCACCTCCTGGAAAAGATCCCAAAAAGAAAACTCCTAGGAATATTATAGCCAGGTTCTAGAATTCCCAGATCAAGGAGAGAATATTACAAGCATCCAGGAAGAAACAATTTGAATATTGTGGAAACACAATCAGGATTACACAGGATCTGGCAGCTTCTACACTGAGGGACCGAAGGGCTTGGAATATGATATTCCGGAGGTCAAAGGAGCTGGGATTAAAACCAATAATCACCTACCCAGCAAAACTGACTATCATGTTTAAGGGGAAAATATGGTTATTCAGTGGAATAGAGGACTTTCAAGCATTCTTGCTGAAAAAACCAGAGCTGAATAGAAAACTTGACATCCAGATACAAGAAGCAAGAGAAGCATGAGAAGGTAAACAGGGAAAAGAAATCATAAGGAACCTATCAAAGTTGAACTATTTACATTCCTACATGGAAAAATGATAATTGAAACTGATGAATCTTTTCTCAATATGAGAATAGTTGAAGGGAATAGAAATATATATGTCTATATAGGAGGGTGTATGGGCGTATGAATACATATGTGAATGTGTGTATATATGTTTACAGGTATACATAGATAGAGGGCACAGGACCAATTTAACAGGAAGGGATGATACTTAAAAGGTGAAATTAAGAGGTGAGAGAGGAATATAATGAGAGGAGATGTGGAAAGACGGAATGGGGTAAACTATCTCATATAGAAGAGGCAAGGGAAAATGGCTACAATGGAGAGGAAGATCAGGAAGGTAAAAGGGAATGGGTCAACCCTATTCTCATTGAATTTGGCTCAGGGAGGGAATGACATACACACTAAATAGGGTATCTCACCCTACAGGAGAGTAGGGGGGAAGGGGATGAGAGGAGGGATCTTGGAAGAGAGGGTATGCTGGGGGGGGGGAGGGACAGGATCAAAGTAGAGAATAGAACAAGTGGGAGGTGGGATAGGAGGGAGGAAAATATAGTCAGTCTTTTACAATGTATCTACTATGGTAATATTTTGCATAGCTACACATGTACAATCTATACTGAATTGCTTATCTTCCCAGTAAGGGTGGGTGACAAGGGAGGAAGGGAATGAATTTGGAATTCAAAGTTTTAAATTCAAGTGTTTAAATATATATATACTATTATTAATACTATTTTACATGTAATTGGGAAATAAGATATACAGGCACTGGGGCATAGAGATCCACCATGCCCTACTGGAAAAGTCAAAGGAGTATGGGAGAAGATATGGGAGAGAGCAGATTGGAGGAGAGGATATCCTGTGGGCTAGCTATTTTGGGGTGGTGTGTAGGGGAAAAACAAGGAGAAAATTTATAGCTCAAAATCTGGAGAAAATGAATGAAGTAAACCATAAGTTAATAAAGCATTTGAAAAAAAATAAATTCTTGGGACCTAAGAATTACATTTTCCAGAATCACAGCATCTCAGAGTCAAGGACTTCAGAGGCCACCCATTCCTTCTATAATATCTCCAACAAGTGGTTATCTAGCCTTTCCTTGAAGACCTCTAATGAAAGGGAAATTATTATCTACCAAGGCTTCATTTCTTTTTGGGTTCCATTCCTGACTTTCTAGACTCCCTCCACTGAGTCATAGAAGCCCCCTCACCCTGGAAGGTCATTCCACCCCTGTGGCTCCTTCATCTAATTGGTTGGTTTGTCCCATAATTACTATTTCAAGGAAAGTATCCTAGTCCCTTCCTCTGACTTTGTAATTTTTCAGTCATATCCAATTCTTCATGACCCCATTTGGAGTTTCTTGACAAAGATACTAAAGTGGTTTGCCATTTCCTTCTCCAGCTCATTTTACAGATGAGGAAACTGAGGCAAACAGGGTGAAGTGACTTGCCCAGAGTTACATAACTAGTAAGTGTCAGAGGCTGTATTTGAACTCATGAAGATGACTTCCTGATTCCAAGATCAGTGCCCCATGAATCTTATACTTGTAAAATTGATATTTTTAAAGTTCAATAATAAGAATTTTACATTTCTCCCCACTGAATTTAATATAATTCGATCTTGCCCAATTTACCAGGGCATCGAGATCTTTTTGGATCCTGGTTCTCTCATCTCAGTTTTTGTGTCAAAAAAGAAAGACAAGTTAAAATCTAGCCTCAGACACTTACTAGCTGTGTGACCTTGGGGCAATGAAGAGTCAGACACAACTGAAATGACTGAAAAACAACAAAAATAGCACTAATGGCTAGGGGCACAGTGAAGAAAGCACCGGCCCTAGAGCCAGGAGGACCAGAGTTCAAATCTGGCCTCAGACACTTAACACAAAAACTAGCCTTGTGACCTTGGGCAAGTCACTTAACCCCAATTCCTGCCCCCCCCCAAAAGCAAAAAAGAATAGCGCCTACCTCACAGTATTATCGTGAGGATCAAATGAAAGAATATCCACATGGTGCTCAGCACTTTGCCTGGCATATATATTTAAATAATAATAATCCCACCCTGCCACCTACCTGCCCCTCTGATTAGTTAGTTCCTCCCAAAACTACTATTTTTAAGGAAAGTGTCCAAGTACCTTCCTCTGAATGGTTGGTTCTTCCCACTACTACCATTTCAAGTAAAGTGTCCAAGCCAGTTGTACTTTCATTCCTTCCCGGACTCTACTTCTGACTCTCTGGACTTTCTCCAATATCTCCATCCTTTTGCATTTCAGCTTCCTCTTATGTACTGTCTTCTTCCATTAGAATGTAAATTCCTAAAAATATATAAATAAAGTACCTCCCGTGATGCTGATAAAAAAAAAAGTAAACTCCTTGAGAGCCAGATCTCTGTTTCTCCTTGTACTTATATTTCTAACACTTAGCCTAGTGCCTGACACATAAGCAGGGCTTAATAAATGCTTGTTAACTTGACTACTGAGGAAGTCCATTTCATTTTTATATATTTCTATTGTTGTATAGTTTTTCCTAGAAAAATGGGAGCACTGTCTTATACTCCACTGTCCAACATTGACTCTTCCAAACTTTTTCATCAGTCCTCACACCTCCCGTGGCCTTCCATAGCACCAAGCACCCTAGCATACTCAGGATGGCTGCTAGCACAGGTTCTTTGTTCTGCTTTCCTAAAGGAAAGCAACTCAAAAGGGGTTAACAATCTTACTTTAATCAAACATATATCATTTACCTAGTTCAGGGGGAAAAGTCAGCACCCTGAACTTCAGAGAATACAAACAGAAATCACAAGCAGACAAAAATACAGCGAAAACAGCACAATTCAGCAGACCAACAGACAGGGTTTCTAGCTGTCCGACTATTACATTCATACCTAGTCAGTTACCAGAGAGGGAAGCACCAACATCTGGGTTTTCAAAGGGGGGTGGGTGGGGTGGCTCAATGGGTGCTCAGAGTCTCATCTGGTCAAATCACAGAACTCTTCCCATGAGTGAGCCCCAAAGCAAAATCTTACCTCAGGGGTATATATAGCCTTCTCCAGGGTCAGAGAACATCACAATCCTGGTGACCCACTTTACTACCAAGTAACAATAGTTGTACCTTCCTGAAAAACAAGCATCCTCTAAGCAAGCTTCTCCTGTGGGCTCTCTGCTCTACCCTTCAGCAAACTCCTCCCACCACAGGCTCCATGTGACCACATTCAGCCCATTGGGGGCAGAATATATTTTCAAATCAGGGAAGATCCTC
Source organism: Petaurus breviceps papuanus (assembly GCF_028583685.1). Lineage (NCBI taxonomy): Eukaryota > Metazoa > Chordata > Mammalia > Diprotodontia > Petauridae > Petaurus > Petaurus breviceps. The sequence continues at coordinate 28,334,978 of NW_027187460.1, read as the reverse complement.
AAATTCACTTAGGCTTATTAAGGGGCAGGGAAGACCTTCAAATTCCCTTATCATTACACTTTCCTTCCTCCCACTCTTTAAGTTAAGAAACTTGCCTCATATTTTACTGAAAAAATGAAGTTATTTGCCATAAGCACCCTCTTCTCCCCTTTTCATCATCTTATGTCACTCTTATGTTTTCTGCCATTATCTCCTCCATTACCCCTGTCTCCCATGATGAAGTGACCTTACTCCTTACTAAGGTTAACCCTTCTTCTTGTTTAATCAATCCCATTCCATCCTGTCTCCTTCAACAGATTGCCCCTTCCATCATTTCTGCTTTCACTGTTCCTGTCTTCTGACTCATTTCCTACTGCCTAACAAATATGCCCATGTCTCTCACATTCTGAAAAACTCTCACTTGATACTTCCATCCTTAATATTGTCCTACATCTCTGCTGTTCTTTGTAGCTAAATTCCTTGGGAAAAGGCTGTCTGCAATAGGTGCCTCCACTTTATTTCTTATCACTCTCTTTTTAACTCTTTACAGTCTGGCTTTCAACCATGTCATTCCATCAAAACTGCTTTCTCCAGAGTTACTAATAATCCCTTAGGTGTCTAATCCAATGGCCTTCTCTCAGTTCTCATTCTCCTTGACCTCTCTGCTCTTTGGATACTGCTGGTCCCAATTTCCTCCTTGAATACTCTCTTCTCTCTTGTTTTTTTGGCATATCATTCTCTCCTGGTTTTCCTCCTCTGCCTCCTTTACTGGAACCTCCCCCAGATTATGCCTCTACAACAGGTATCCTTCAGGGTTCTGTCCTGGGCTTTGTTCTCTTCTCCCTCTATACTATTTCACTTAGTGATCTCATTATCCTCCAGGGATTTAATTACCATCTATGCTGATGAATCCCAAATTTATCTTTCCTGCCCCAGTCTCTCTACTGACCTTCAATCTTGTACTCCAATTGTCTTTCAGACAATTAGTCTTGAACTAGATGTCCTATAGGCAGCATAAGCTCAATAACACTGGTCTTTGATTGGCCAACAATAGGTCCCAGGCCAAGACCTACTTGGTCATTCCTTGGGCTTAGATTGGCTCAGAATGAATGTAAATAGTGATTGTTTCTGTTTTGGTCAGAAACCCTTGAGGGTCTTTCCCTTCAGATTTTCCTTTTTTTTTTTTGACCTAGGTAAAGAGGCTATTCCCTGCCTCATTCTTCTTAATCACTGAATGACCATTGCCTCAGTCAAAATGAAACCTGTTAAAGGTCTTAGCTTAAAAAGACCAAGGTCCCCAACTATATCCGGGACCATCTCCAGTCATCCCTATCTTTATCTGACCACTGCACCTAGATGGCTCTGGAGGAGAAAGTGAGGCTGGTAACTTTGCACAGCCTTCCCTCACATATGTCCAAAAGATGCAAAAACATTGAATAAGGAAAGAGACTATGGCAGCATATTAAAAAGATTATATAATATGACCAGTCTAGGTTTTTAATGCAAATACAGGTCTGGTTCATTAGTAGAAAAGCTATAAACATAGTAGATAATATTAATTAAAAACTTTTTAAAATCACATGGTTATATAAATTGTAGAAAAAGCTTTTGACAAAGTGTATCAGTTATTTCTGTTTAAAAAATATTTTTAAAAGCATAGGATTAAATAATAGACCTTTCCTTTCCCTGGTTAATAGCATTTGTTTAAAACCAAGAGTCAACATTATATGAAGCAAGTCCTCAGTAAACTCAAGGCAAAGCAAGGAAATCTATTATCTCTACTATTATCTGATATAATTCTGTAGCATTAAGACAAGAAAAATAAATTGAGGGAATAAGCACTGGCAAAAAGGAAACAAAATTATCATTTTTTGTAGATAACATGATGATCTTCTTAGAGAACTCTAGAAATTTAAAATTACTAAAAATTAAGTAAAACAATAACTTCAATAATGTGACATACTTTAAACCAAAGTCATATAAATCATTAACTATTCTGTGTATTACCAACAAAATCCAACAGGAAGAATTTAAGCCAACTACAGAATGTATAAAATGTTTTAACACAATTATAAAATATTTATCTGAAGACAAACATAAATAAACTGGAGCTATTAATTTCCTTGTGATTGTACTTTGCCAATATAATAAAAATAATAATGCTACTGAAGTTTATTTATTTAATACCATGCCAATCAAACTACCAAAGCATTACTTTATTAGACTAGGAAAAAATAACAAAATTCATCTGAAGAAACAGAAGATCAAGAATTTCAAGGGAACTAATGGAAAAACATATAAAACAAAAGGAGACCTATCAGGACCAGATCTCAAAGGATATTACAAAGCATTAATCACTAAAACTATTTGGTGCTGGTGAAAAAATTAAAAAGAGTTTATCAATGAAACTTATTAGGTATATGGGATACATATACAAATACATATGCAAGGAGCATAGTTTTTGGTAAACCCAAGATTGAACTACTGAAGGAGAATTCATTATTTGACAAAAACTGTTAGGAAGATCAGAAAACAATTTGACAAAAATTAAGTTTAATGCAACATCTAATATCATATTCCATTGTAAGGTCAAAATAGACACAGGACATAATTACAAAAAGTTATCTCATAATCAAATTAGAAGAAAAGAGAACTATGGATAGAGAGAGTTCTTTACCAAACAAGAAGAGGGGATCAAAGGACAAAAAATGGACAATTGCAATTACATAAAATTGGAAAGCTTTTGCACAAACAAAATCAATGCAGTTAAAGTTAGAAGATAAGCAGTTATTTTGGGAAAAATAGTTACAGAAAGTTTCTCTGATAAAGGTCTGATAGTCAAGATTTATATAGAACTGCTTCAGACATATGAAAACAAGAGCCATTGATTAATAGATGAATGGTGCAACAATATGTACACACATTTCTCAAAAGAAGAAAACTAAGTTATTAACAATCTTACTGGGGAAAAAAATGTTCCAAACCATTAATAAGAGAAACATAAATAAAACTCTGAAGTTATACTTCATATCCATCAAACTGGCAAAGATAATAAAAAATGACAAACTTTGAAGGGACTATGAAAGAATGGTGTCACTAATATATCCTTGGTACAGTTATGAAATGATAGGACCATTCTGGATTGTAGTGATGCCCAAAAAGTAACTACACTAGTGGTACTCTTTGACCAAGCACTACTAGACATATAAGGTATTGAAGTGAGAGGGAAAGGACCCACATATACAAAAATGTTCAAAGCAGCAAATTTTGTTTGAACCAAGAACTGAAAATTAGAGTGGACTAATTGGAAAATGAACAATCATGGTATATGGATGAAAAAGAATAATATTATATTGTAAGAAATGATACAAAGGATGGATTCAGGAAATTTCATCTTAAGGGAAAGTGAATGAACTGATATAGAGTGAATTGAGCAGAACCAGCACACTTTGAAACACTGATTGACACGGCTCAAAAGCAGTGATCTATCATGGTGCTGGAGGACTGATGACCAAGCATACTTCCCACTTGCTCACAAAGAGGTGGTAGTCTAGAGGTTCAGAATGAGACATACATTTTCATACATGGCCAATATGTGGTTTTGTTTTGCTTTACCATGTTAATTTGTTACAAGGCAGGGGTTTAAAAAAAATTATTATTGGAGGGCAGTGGTGGCAGAATGGGGTTGGAGGAAATACAGGAAAAGTCTTTTAAGACAAAAAAAGGTTGTTATTATTGAATACTGAAGGGCAAAGTCTTCAAGCAAATGAAAGTTCTGCATTTTATAATTATATTAAAATGCTGCAGACACAGAGAATTGTCTTGTATTTCAGTGACTACATTGTCAGGAATCTTTGATAGGAAGCTGAAATCCAGTACTGTCAGTTTAATGTAGATAGAGTTTAAATAGGTCATTTTAGAGTCACCAGGAAACTGTGTCTGCATGAAATGAGCACTTCAATTATAAAGTGATTTTCAGCTGTGCAGAGTTGGAATCAATGTTGTTGTTGCTTTTCAGCCAGGTAACTCCAAAGATTCTTTCCTTGTCACCTTAAAACTCTGGTTCATTTTATGTCACCTTGTTGAGTAATATGACTACAAATTTTCCTAGAGAAAAATGTGCCTCAGAAGATTTGAACCTTCACTGTAACACAATTAGGCTTGACTTATCATAGCAAAAAACTACCCCATAGGGGCAGCTTTGTGACACAGTGAATAGAGCACTGGCCCTGGAGTCAGGAGGACCTGAGTTCAAATCCGGCCTCAGACACTTAACACTTAATTAGCTGTGTGACTTTGGGCAAGTCGCTTAACCCCACCTGCCCTTCAAAAAAAAAAAAACTACCCCATATTCTATGAAGAGTATTTCTGATACCCACAATATGTGCATTTCTTCTCTCCTCTTTGTAGAGGTGGGAGACTATGAGTGTGAACGCTATGTAATGTCAGACTTGGTTGAGACGTTGGCAAGTTTTGCTGAACAATTAATTTCCTTTTTCATTCTAACCTCTGGTCCTGCTTCCAGCATGGCCCGTGGTCAATCACAGTAACCTCTATAGAGAATGGACTTACCATCCTCATCACCACTACTGCCACTGGGTAAGCCCAAGAAGCCCAGGAATGTCAGTGTTCCCCAGACGCCTGATTCTGTTTCCTGCTCAGTCCCCTCAGCCATTATCCAGGGCATCAACTCTTGTGGAGATGCAATCTGGGAAAACGTCCAACAAGCACTGCTCCCCCCCGCCACCCCAGGCCCCTTCTCAATGGTCACAGTTCCTGGAGCCTTGGAAAAGAAAGTTCTGGCCATAAGATTCCTTGGCACGCCAGATGGTTCAATATCAGAAATGCACATGGTTCTATCAGAGGAAATAGCATTGAAGAAGATAGCATTACTATCTGCTTTGCCACCACACTCTAAGGACCACTGGTCCTGACCTGCAACTGAAACCTCCTAAATGTTTTATCTTTCTATTAGAACAGGATCTCCTTGAGAGCATCTCTATCTGCAGCCCCAGCACTTAGCAGAGTGTTTTCTACATAGTGAGCCTTAATAAATGCTTTTACATTGTGTCTGTAATTGTGTACAAATTCCTCCTGGCTCTACTCTTCTCACTCAGCATCAGTTTGTATAAGCCTCTCCAGGTAAATATGAAGACCGTCTGCTCCTTGTTTCTTTAAGCACAATAGTATTCCATAACATGCATATACCACAACTTGTTCAGCCATTCCCCAATTTATGGGCACCCCCTTAATTTCCAATTCTTTGCCACCACAAAAAGAGCTGCTATAAACATTTTTGTACATATGGGTCTTCCTCCCACTTCTATGATCTCTTTGGGATATAACCCCAGGAGTGGTATTGCTGGGTCAAAGGATATGAAAGTATTTATAGCCCTTTGGGCATAATTTCAGATTGCTCTCCAGAAAGACTGGATCAGTTCACAACTCCACCAGCAATGCATTAGTGTTCCAATTTGCCCACATCCTCTCCAGCATTTGTCATTTTCCTGTTTTGTCATCTTAGCCAATCTGACTGGTGAGATGTGGTACCTCAGAGTTGTTTTGATTTGTATTTTTCTAATCAATAGTGATTTAGAGCATTTCTTCATGTGCTTATAGATATCTTTAATTTCTTTATCTGAAAATTGCCTGTTCATATCCTTTGACCATTTATCAATTGGGGAATGACTTGTATTCTTATAAGTTTAATTCAATTCTCTGTATATTTTAGAAATGAGTCCTTTGTCAGAGACATAGGTTGTAAAGATTCTTTCCCAATTTCCCACCTCCCTCTTAATCTTGGTTACATTGGCTTTGTTTGTACAGAAGCTTTTCAATTTCATGTGTGATGACCAACTTTGATAGACTGGACTCTTCTCAGCAATGCAATGATATAAGTCAATCCCAAAAGACTCATGATGGAGAGAAATATGTGCATCCAGAGAAAGAACTAGAAAGAAGTTTATATCCAGGTGGAAGCAAAATACCTGATCTTTTTCCTTCTTTTGTTTGGTTTTATGTTCTCTTTACCATTTTGCATTCTATCTGATACAATCCATCTTTATAACCTGACTAATGTATAATGTGAAAGGATTTACAGATCCTGTACTTGACTATATGCTACCATGGGGGGAAGAGGAGGGAGGGGGACAAAATGTGAAACTCAAGGAATTGTGGAATTGAATCCTGTAAACTAAAAGGAAACAAATTAATTAAAAAATTTAAAAATAATTTTAAAAAATAAATGCTTTTACATTTATCCTTTCTTTGTTATAAGGAAAAGCTCTCTGAAATGGGGAGGGGAGAAATATATTGGGAAAATGAGGTGTTAGAAACAACAGAGCATTTTTTTCCAAATGTCTAACAGGGCATGTAATGGGGGAAAACAGATGATCCTCCTCCCACCCCCAGACTTTGGGACTCTGGGTTGTTTCCAGTGGGCCCCATGTGTTCCTCACTGGAGGGATTGATGCAGGAAACTCTGGGTGGTCCCGTGGTCTCACTCATAACTTCCTGGTCCTGAGCCAGGAAGAGACACTCACTCAGTAGACCTTTTAAATGGAGTCCTTCAACCCTCTAGAACTCTTCTCCTCTTACTCTCTTGGAACATGTTATATGTAACTCTTTTTCTCTGGAACTTTCTGTGAGGGGTGGGCCCTGACCCTCACAAAAATGACAATGGTTCAAGGAGGCTAGGTGGCACGGTGAATAGAGCACTTGCCCTGGAGTCAGGAGGACCTGAGTTCAAATATGGCCTCAGACACTTAACACTTACTAGCTGTGTGACCTTGGGCAAGTCACTAAACCCCAAATTGCCCTACCTTCCCCCCTCAAAAAAAAAGCAAAAAAAAAAAGGCAATGGCTCATGTGTGGCATCTGGAGCCTGTTCAGTGAGCCTAAGTTGGGATGTGAAGGCTGATTCCATCAGTCCTGGCACTGCTCCCTTAAGAGATGCACTAAATTTTAGGAGTGGCTACCTTAGGAGCTCTTGGGACCCTTAATCAGTGCCTGCTACAACATGGGAAGGAGGTTTCCCCTACTGCTCTACTTAGCCATCCCCTGTAGTAGGAGTCTAAGCCCTGGCCTGTGTTACCAGAAGACTTTGCACCTTGAGGAGACTCTTCAGAAAGTATAGCACCATGGCAGAGGCGAGACGCCAATTTACAAGTCCCACAAAATCGTTCAGGTTTGATATTTTAAGCATGAGCCTCCCAAAGGAGCGTAGTCATGTTTAAGTCTTAGTCAATGCATGCTTGAGATTCTTTCAAATTTTAAGTATGTTAGTTTTCCTTTTATGGTGGAAGAAATACATTTCTCCTGTACCTGATCTGCTTCATACATTGAAAACCTTTGGACTCCCTTTTTGGGGAGACCCTAGATACGAGCCAAACTAAAGCTTTACATGATTTCCTCTTGGGCTTCTGGAAGGGGGTAAGGCATAAAGAGTAGAGAATATGGGGAGGAGGCCGGTGGGAGGGTGGAATCTAATGCTGTTCTTTTGGGCCCAAACTCTGTCCTAGAGCAGAGGGGCATTTTAGTGGGAAAAGGCCAACATCTGAGCCCCTCCATCCCCCACCTCCACCCCTATCTTCCCCATCCTGTCCAGAACCTGGCAGCAGTTCTGTGTCATTTCACTCATAATAAAATAATAAGTTCCTCTTTGTACTCCCCTTCATTCATTGTGCCATTTTTCCTGCCTACTCCTGGTCCTATGGATTATGCATCTATATCCGTCCATCTTGGGCTTTTCTTTTCTTCAGAGGTAACTGTCAGAAGAAACCTGGGAATCCCATATTTTAGTTATTCCTGTGGGGCCTTCTGTGGGGAATGATTATAGGATGAGTGTGGACAGTTTGGGGTAATTCTTATAACTGGAACTTGGTGTAAGTAATCATCTCTGCTACTTACTGCCTGTGTGGCCTTGGGTAAGTCACTTACCTCTCTGGGTCTCATGAGGTCATGGGACTAAATGGCTTCTGAGATCCCTTCTGGCTGGAGATCTAGGATTCTACTTTGTATTAGAATACTCTAATATCAATGTTTTTATGTGTCATGGACCCCTTTAGCAGTCTGATGAAGTCTTTGAAATCTTTTTCAGAATAATATTTTTGAATAAACAAAAAAATATGAAGGAAACCAATTATATTGATGTAAAGTTATAAAAATATAATAAAGACAAGTTCATGGACGCCATGTTGCCCTAGAGGCTCTATGATCACATTGATATATTTCCTCCCACAATGCAGATTGTAGCACATTCATGCTCTCCCTCATGACTCTTATTCAAATCTGCCCCTAAGTTTGCCATAGGGGTTCTATCCTGAAGACCTTCCTTGCTTTCTTTTGTCATTCCTAGTGGAAGAAGCAACCTGTCCATCAATTATCCCTCATTCTTGACATAGAACCAATCTATCTCCTTTTTCTCTCATACATTTCTTAGATGATATTCTTTACAACTTCTGTCCTTTGTAACTGCTTCTTTGCATTATGTTGCCCCTTATGCCCATTACACACCTCTATTGCCTTTTGAGTGAGCCCCAATTACAGGTGCAGCTCAGTGGTGCAGTGGATAGGGTGCTGGGACTAAAAAAGACTCATCTTCCTGAGTTCAAATCTGGTCTCAGATACTAGATGTGTGACCCAGTCACTTAGCCCTGGTTGGTCATCTGTAAAAAAAAAAAAATTCATCTGGAGAAGGAAATGGCAAACCAGTCCAGTATCTTTGCCAAGAAAACCCTAAATGGGGCCACAAAGAGTTGGATATGACTGAAAACTTCTGAACAATGCTTACAGTACTTTTGAAGCATAGGTTGTAGTGATCCACAACTCACTGGGAAGAATGTTAGTATTTTTTAAAAGGGGTCTTTGTTGGAATTATGCTAAGGGACTAAGAAAGGATTAACATCCATACCTTTCAATATACACCAAAATATTCACAGTAGCACTTTATGTAGAAGCAAAGACCTAGAAACAAAGTAGACACCCATCTCCTGAAGAATGGTTAAATAAGTTGTGGTCCAATGATGTAATAGAATATTTCTGTGTCTTGACTTTAGTCCTGCCACTGAACTTTGATGATTCTGGAAGACAGACAGACAGACAGACAGACAGAGGCTGATGAGTTTGTGCCTCACTTAAATCCAATTCATGCACAAGTCAAGACATCACCCTGTGATGTCATTGGCCTTCTTCAAAATGAAGGACAAACAACAAGAATATTGCTGCACTGGGGCAGCTAGGTGGCACAGTAAATAGAGCACTGGCCCTGGAATCAGGAGGACCCGAGTTCAAATCTGGCCTCAGACACTTAACACCTACTAGCTGTGTGACCTTGGACAAGTCACTTAACACCAATTACCCTGCCTCCAAAAAGGCAGAAAATAAAATAAAATTGCTGCACCATGAGAAATGATGAAGAATACTGAGAAGGATGACAAGATTTTAGGTGAAATGATGCCAAAAGGAGTAAGCAAATCAGAACAAAATACTTAATGACAATAACAGTGTGACTGGAAAGTACAAAAAAAAAAAACCCCAATCCACAACTGTAACTGAAACCTGAATGCTATATAATTATAGAGATCAAGCCAAACCCTCCAAAGAAGAGGGGAGAAAATGTATCTCACTGCCATCTTTGTAGAGGTGGTAGGCTGTGGGTGTGGAACACTGCATATACTATCAGAGTTGGTTGCATTGGTTAGTGCTGCCCAACTGCTTTTCTTTCTCTTCTTGCATTTATTTTTTGTCATAAGGGATGACTCTCTGGGGAAAAGAGTCAGAAGAAATACATTTGAAAAGAAGTTGATACAAAAAATGTCAAGAAACATGAAATAGGTCTTTGTTTCATGGAAAAATTTGGTAAATGATCCAAACATATGGTTTTCTTTCTTAGCATGAGTAAGTTGTTCTTGATGCCCAAGAGCTTTGTGCCAAAGTGTTATGGGTCCAATCAGGGAACAAGAGAAAAGAAACAGAATGATGTAGAAAGATCCTCTGGACTTGGAGACCTGGATTCAAATGCTGCCTCAGACAACTTATTGGCTGTGTGGCTCTGGGCAAGTCACTTAAAATTAATGTGACTCATTTCCGTATCTGTTGGATCACGTGGCCTCTGAGGCCCCTTCCAGCTATGGATCTCTAAATTTATAAATGCCAAAAGAAAAGGTTGTTATCATTGCTGTTCAGTTATTCAGGCATGTCTGACTCTTTGTGACTGCCATGGGCCATAGCTACACCAGTGCTGTCCCTGGAAGTTTCTTGGCAAAAATTGTGGAGTGGTTTTCCATTTCCTTCTCTAATGGATTAAGGCAGAGGTTAAGTGACACTCCCAGGGTCACACAACTAGTAAGTGTCTGGGGCTAGATTTGATCTCAGGTCTTCCTAACTCCAGGCCCAGCACTCTATCCACTGAGCCACCTAGCTGCCTCCAGAGAAAAGATATGTGTATGTGAATGTCAAAATTTCTACTAACATTGTTCCCTTGATTTCAGAGTATCATGCAGGGGTGAGGAACCTGTGGTCCCCAGACCATATGAGGCCCTCTAGGTCTTCAAGTGCAACCTGGGTTCAGTCAAAGGGCCACACTTGAGGACCTGGAGGGCCATATTCGGTCAAAGGGCCACACTTGAGCACCTAGAGGGCCATATTCAGTCAAAGGGCTGCACTTGAGGATCTAGAGGGCCATATGTGACCTCAAGGCTGCAGGTTCCCCACCCCACTAGGCTTCAGTTCAGTCAAACATATGGTATAAAAGACAAATAATTTATGCACTGAATATAACAATGAATTAAGTATTAACAAAAGAATCTTAACTTTGAACTATATACTTACAACCCAATGACTTTAATTAAATTATGTATTTCTGTTTTTTTTTTCTCTTGGAAATTATAAGTGCAAATGTGAAGTTAGAGAAACATAGAAGTGCATAACTGGAAGGAGCCTCAGAGGTCATCTAGTCCGAAGCATGAAACTCATCTAGCTCCAATTTGTAGACTTCCAGTAACAGGGAACTCGCTGCATTTCCAGGCAGTCCTGTAGCTGAACTGTCTGTGGCCCACTTCTAGTTTTATTTATAGCAAGAATGTCAGCATTGATGTGGTTCTTCTGGTGTGCCAACTCAGTAAATAGAAAAAGATTACACATGAAGAATAGCAACAGTTAAATCCATTTTATTTGAAAAAAAAACCTAATAAGGTCTAACTTGGGGGATTTTCCCCTTATGTTAAGTAAAAACCTATATCTCTTTGGGATACTGAGTTAGAAAAATTTAAATGTGCTGGTTCCCTTCTCATCACCCATGAAAATGAATGACTCTAAAAGTACCTGTTGATCAATTCTTTTTCTGTTTGTTGCCCTCCTTCAGATTTCATTTACAAAGGTCATTGGGATGACCTGGCTTAGATCGATCACAATTCAGCTTTTCTGGTTTTGTTCTCAGATCTTTTTACTGTTTTGTACTATGATCCTACTCACAGTCTTCCAAAATATTTGGCAAATGAATTGGATTCCCAATCAGTATTTCCCTTAATTGCCTCATTTCTTTGTTTGGCAAGGAGATTAAACGTTTGCTAGATGAGGCAGTTTTGGGGCTTTGGGGACCTCCTTGTTATGGTGGTTGTGCAGCATCAGTTAAGTTTTTCTAAGAAATGATTATAGAGATAATGGAAACTTTACTTTTGATCTTTTTTTAAAAATGAGCTGACAAACTGGTCAAGGTAGAGTGTCTATATTCAAATATAGGCAGTGCCTTCTTCTAATCTTTATCCTTTCTCCTGGTTTGGTTTTACTTTAACCTTTAATCTAACTAACTGCTGATCAGACAGCCAATTTTGCTGTGTTTGATGTATAAGCGGGCATTTCCTGTCTGTAAGACGAAGTCAGTTTCTGTTCTTATGATGTTGCTTGAGGCACACATGTCCAGTGTCTTTTGAATCTTTTGTTAAAGGAAAGAATTGTTGTTGCTGTTGTGTTTGTCCTTAGTTCTTGAAGAGGACCATGGCTTCAGGGAAATGATGACATGACTTGTAGTTGACTTGGATTTGAGTGAGGGAGGGCTGTGCAAGGTCACCAGCCTCACTTTCTCCTCCAGAGCCTCCTGTATTCATTGACTAGATATTCATCAGGATGATTGGAGATGACCCAGGATATAATGGGAGACCTGGTCCTTTTAGGCTAAGGCCTTTTCACATACTCACTTACCGTGTTTCCCTGATAATAAGACCTATCCCGAAAATAAGCCCTCCCCTTACTGTGTAAGATTCCTCTAAAATAAGCCCTCCCCCCAAAATAAGCCCTATTGAGATTGCTACTGTAGTGAAGGTGATCCCCTGCGCTACACGCTACATTACGGTACCCTCTGTATGCACCATTCCCTGCCCCCCCGTGAAACGCACGCCGCGCTCCGAGCTGCATCCAATCAGAGCTGCAGCAGTGAGCGCGTCATCCTGTTCTTCCCCAGTGATTTGCTTGCTGGCGCCATTGAGAGCAGTGCCGCTGAGGAGAGCTGAGGCAGGGCAACATAAGCCCTCCCCTGAAAATAAGCCCTCTGGTGTTTTTCTTTCCAAAAAAAATAATAAGATAGTGTCTTATTATCGGGGAAACACGGTAGAATGAGGCAACTCCCATTCAGTGAATAGGCCTCTTTAAGAAGTGAGTCAAGGGATGGCCCCTTTAATTAGAAAAAGGAAAAAAAAATCAAACTGGGAGGGGAAGACCCTCAGGCTTGCTGTTCCAAAGAGAAACAGTTACCATCGACATTTACTCTAAGCCAGGAGGGCCCAAAAATTGATACATAGGTATCATGCTTCTAAGTAGCATATAAATCCTGAGCCACCTTCATTTCTTGATCTTGGACCACATTTTCTAACAGTTTTAATTGTCCTTTCCTACATCCGATTTCTCATTAAAGTCACTGAGTATTAACGAATGTGTTGAGTGAGATAGGAAGATCTTGCCAAATTCGTCACTTAATTTCTCTATTTCTTCATCCTCTGTAATGGATGTTGGCTTGTAAACTGTAATTATTTTCATGATGACCTGTTCATTTATACTGATCCTGTGCACTGCTAAGTGAGATAACCAAATGTCCCATGAAATAATATTCTTGCTATTTTTGGTTATATTAAAACCAACTCAGCTAACTCAATTCAAATCAATACAACACACTTTTATTAGGCACTTTCTACATTATATCTGCCTTTCCATTTCCTTCCCTGCAAAAGTAGAATGGGGTTGGTTACATAGGACAGAAGACCATTTTATATTTTTATCCATTTCATGAGTCATCAGAGCAAAAAAAAAGAAAAGAAAAGAAAATCAATGCTCTGGTGGCCAGCCTTTTTAAAGTTGCTGCTCAGGTCTTTAACTGCAGACACAAAGTCTGTCTGTCCCCTGGCCCATTCTTCAAAGATTTCTAACTTGGTAGAACCTGCGAGAGCTTGCAGAATCCCTCATAGTCATACACTGATGTTTCATCACATTGTGGCAGTGACCCAAGGTTCTCAAGAGCTATGCCAGCACCAAGTGAGCTCTGATGAGTTCTACCAAACCTGGAAACACCCCTTCTTAGGTTGCAGTAATGAGAACTAGACACAATATTCCATATGTGGGAGGAACAAAAAATAGCTAAAAGACTAACACCTCCTTTGTTCTGGTAACTAAACTTCTATTAATGGTAGAACAGGGGCTTTTTGTTGTCCAGATGTTTCAGTTGTGTCTGACTCTTTTTGATCCCATTTAGGGTTTTTTTGGCCAAAGATACTACAGCGGTTTGCCACTTCCTTTTGTAGCTCATTTTACAGAAGATGAAACTGAGGCAAAGGGGGTTGTCACTTGCCCAGGGTCACAGAGCTAGTAAGTGTCTGAGAACAGATTTAAACTCAGGTATCCCTGACTCCAGACCTGGCAATCTATCCACTGAACCACCCAGCTACCCATACTGGGTCAGATAGCATTAACAATCACATGTTTTAGATGATAAAAAAAAATTAGCTGTTGGTAATCTAATATAGCATTAACTTTTTTTTTTCTTTTTGGAGGAGGGGAAGGCAGGGCAGTTGGGGTTAAGTGACTTGCCCAAGGTCACAGGGCTAGTAAGTGTTGAGTGTCTGAGGACAGATTTGGTCCTCCTGACTCCAGAGTCAGTGCTCTATTCACTGACTCTCCCATTAAACCGTTGTCTCATAATAATCATGTAGCTCACTAAAACTCCTAAGGTTTTTCTTGAAATAAACTGTTTTGTAGATCTAGCTCTCCAACTTGTATATTTAGTTCAAATGACTTTTTGAACCTAAGGGCAGGACTTTATTCCTATTGAATTTTATCATTTTAGTCCCTGCCCAATGTTATCCAGCTCATTACAATCTTTTTTTAATGCTAAAATCTCTTATCAGATGTGTTTAGTGCCCTCCCAGATTTGTGCTATCTTTAAATCTGACAAATATGCGGTCTGGACCTTTGTTCAAATCATTGATAAAAGTGACAAACTGAAAAGAGCTGCCTCGGTGAAAGGGAGTTCCCACACCTAAGACATCACAGACCCTTGATATATTATCCTTTATAAACTTGCCTATGATTTGTAATTCTGATTCTTTAAAATAATAATTTGATAGAAAAGCCATTTGTTGAACTTATTTTTGATAATATGCCATATCAAAGGGTATGAAAGAATTACTACAAAAATTATGAAGGGGCTCAATGAGAGTATGGCTATTAGAAGGATGAAATGCAATAGTATATGTAAAGCTCCAAGTAAATGTCACCTATTAAAGATTAGGTTTTTAGGCCCAGACTGAAAAATGTGAAGGGTAGCATACTACATCTCCTGGGCATTTTATTTGATCATTTTCACACTCATACTCTTGGTATGTCCTAAAGATAGATTCAGAAAGTCAGAAGGAATCTCTAAGACAGGGTTTCTTAAACTTTCTTTATGTCATGGGCCCCTTTGGCAGTCTGGTGAGGCCCCTTTTTAGAATAATGTTTTCAAACACATAAAAAAAGTGATTACAAAGGAAACCAATTATATTGAAATATAATTATTAAAATATTAAATGTTCACAGTTCAAGGACCCATTAAAATGTATCCACGGAGCCCTTAGGGTTAAGAACTCCTGCATTAAGACATTTTCTTGGTATCCTTAAAATGCATTTTCCCATTAAAATTGTTTAAAATGGCAATTAGTGGTGGTGGTTCTGTTTATTATATGGTTCAATTTTATTACTGGGTGAGAGTGAGGAAACATGGTATAGTCATAGAATGAGCACCTCAGTTCAAATATTCCCTCTCTACTTAATACCTGTGTGACCTTGTGAAAGTCTCATTATCTCCCTGGCTTTTTCGATTGTTGGATCTAGAAGAGAAGGGGGTTGGATCAGATGCCCTTTAAGGTTTCTTGGGATTCTAAAATCCTGGTACTATAGAAAGCTGACCTAGGAACCTAACAGCTATTTCTCACTTTTTTTTTTTAAGGGAAAGTATGTTCCCCTTTCCAACCAACCAACTTAAAAATGAGCTTTTCCAATTCCAAAGTTCTCTTCCCTCCTACTGCCCTTAGACAGATTTCCTTGGAACCCTTCCAGGCAGACAAACTCTGGAGGAGGATTTTCAGAGAATAACAATCTGTAATTTCCCTTGACATTCCATTCCATTTCTTGGCAACCTTTACTGTAGGGAAGTTCTTCCTTATATCAAACCGGATTCCCTTCTCCTGTCATCTGCCCCCATTTCCTCCTCCTCTTTCCTGTGTGGGGTCTTTATTCCTGCCAAGTAAGCAAGTTAAAAGGAAGCAAAGGGAGGTGACATTCTGTTGGTAAGATTCTCCTCTAGGTGAGAAAGCTATTATAAAGGGACTTGGAAAGTGGGGGCTAGGGACTGGGAGGATGGAATGAAGTCTGTGGAGGGTTCAGACAGGGGAAAGTCAAAACTATTATAAAATACATTTGTATGAAAAAATAAATATCAATTTTAAACAGTACTCATGGCATATAGAAGGCCTATGATTGTCTTAGGTGTACGACTGCCCTCCGCCAAGGCAGGCTGTTTATTCAATTCAACATTTTTTACCAAGAATTTGCATTTTATAGAATCACAAATATTTTATACATTCAGAGAACTGCAGGAGGCTTTCATTGGTTAAGTGGTCACCCTTGACCAGTTGTTCAAGGTGCCTTTCAAATGCAGGTCTTCTTTATTCTAGAAGGTCCTTCCCATCTGCCTCAGCTCATCACCTTCACCCACTAAGCCACGCTGCAAATCAACTTGAGATACTTGGTTCAAAATCACATGACTTTTTTTTTTTTTTTTGCTTTTTGGAAGGGGGAAGGTAGGGCATTTGGGGTTAAGTGACTTGCCCAACGTCAGTGGGCTAGTTTTTTGTGTTAAGTGGCTGAGGCCGGATTTGAACTCAAATTTGAACTCAGATCTGAACTTCTGACTCCAGGGCCAGTGCTCTATTCACTGTGCCACCTAGCTGTCCCAAAGTCATATGAAATTAATGAATATTTATTGAGTGCCTACTCAGTAGCTGCTTGACATGAGACATTGGTGGGACATAAAGAAGCTAAACCAGATATTAGAGCTGGAGCTTTCCATACAAAGAAACAGAGAAGGAAAATGGCACCTATTTGTGTTCAGAACCCTTCCCCTTCCCACTCCCAGTAGAATGTAAATACCTAGAAGGCAGAGAATTTTTCATTTTTTTTTTTTTTTGGTCTTTGGATCCCCAGCTCCTCACACAGGTGTTAGAACATAGTTGGTCCTTAATAAATGTTCATTGAATTGCCTGAGAGCACACAGCCAAGCCTGAAGCAGAGTTCAGACCAGGAGAGACCTAGACTCTGCTCTCCAGGAGCTCACAGTTCAGTTGTAAGAGTTCCACCCAAGCATATCAGAAAGTTAACAATAAATAAGGCAGCACTGGGTAAGAGCCAAATGTGTTGTCTAGGCGAGATAATTCTTAGCTATTTTTTTTTTTTCATTTTCTTGGGGGAAACCAGCAGCACTGATATGCTCATAGTACCACCCACAGTTTGGCAGGAAGGTCAGTTCATTCCCTAGTGGCCTGTGAGGGATGCCTGGCCTGGGAGGTCCACTCAGTTTAGCCTGCTGCCAGATCCAATTCCAAGGTCCCTTCCTTCCATTGGATGTGTTTCTCTCACTACCAATGCCTGAATGTTATATGTCTTCCATATAATTAAACTTACATACACTGATGATGGGGCAGCAAGGTGGCACAGTGCATAGAGTGCCGGGCCTGGAGTCAGAAAGGCTTATCATCCTGAGTTCAAGTTTGGCCTCAGATACTTCCTAGCTGTGTGACCCTGGGCAAGTCACTTAACCTGTTTGCCTCAGTTTCCTCATCTGTCAAATGAGCTGGACAAGGAAATGGCAAACCACTTCAGTATCTTTGCCAAGAAAACCCCAGATGGGGTCACAAAAACATACAGTAGGTGCTTAATAAATGCTTGTTCCTTTCCTCCTCTTTGTACTTCCAGGTTCAGGTCAGAGGTAGACTAATTCAAATCCAATTAAGTTTTATTAGGCACCTCCTCTGGGCAGGGTACTCTGCCAGAGCTAGGGATTCAAAGGGGAAGTGGGACGAAGTTCCTACCCTCAAGGAGCTTGCAGTCTACAGGGCACAGGTGAAGATGTGAAGTACATTAGAAGAAATTAATGAACATAGCCCTACAACTAAGCCTAGTGCATTTTAGAATATGATAAGGAGAGCTTTTAGGAACATCAGTTTCATACATCAGGGACTTGTGACTTCTGGCACAGACAAGAGAACAGTTAAGGACTCAGGAGAGACTGGTAAGCTTTTGCTAATCTTGGGACCCACTAAGATCTCCAACCCACTTCTTGGGACTTCACCCAAAAAAAATAAAAGAAAAGCATCCCTAGAAATCAGATTCCCCAGAATTGTATTGCTTTGTCACTTAGAGATCTCTTTCGGGTCTCCTGACAGCACACTCAGCTCTGCTCTTTGAGGGCCAATTTGGGAGAAAAAAAAATGGCCTGGTGTGCTCTCCTAGGTTAGGTCAGAACACTCAGCACTTTGGGGCAGGCTGTCCCCCCTTCCTGGAACACAACCCCTCTTCACCTTTACCTCTTCAAACTCAGTTTTCTTCAAAGCCCAGCTCAAGCCCCACCTTCTACAGAAAGGCCTTCCTGATCCCCCAACTCTTATTGCCTCCCCCCCTGCCCCAAAATATTGTAAATTTTTTTGTATATGCTTTCAAGTGTCAATCTTGTTTCTATCCCACCAAAGATTTTCTAATCTCCTTGAGGGGAGGGACTATTTCTTTTTTTTTCCTTTGTGAACCCAGTGGCCAAGAACCTAGTACATAGGGAAGAGAAAAATGCTTGCTGAATGATTGATTGGTTGATGGACTAGCAGTAGGCAACATCAGAGGGGCAAATGCCCTCATCAGAGTTATTGGCCACAGGGGCTGACTTCCTCTTCCTTAGCTCAATTGCCCAGACTTCCTGACTGAGGAAGAACCAGGGACAATTCCCCCGAGGGAGGGGATGGAGCTGTCCCAGCTCTTGGGAACGCAGAGCAGAGATTCTCAGACCAACTTTTCTCCACTGGAGCACATGATTAATCTAGTTATGCCTCATGGAGGCCCTCACCTGGCCTCTGAATCACCTGCTGGAGAGCAGTGCCATGATGGACCACTATTCTGACTTGTTCAAATTGGGCAATGCTGTGGGTGACAGGAAGCCAGCTCACGGTGTGGAGCAGAATATATATTTGGCTCTGGGTTGGCCGGTCATCTTATACCAGACTCCGGGGCATATTTTAGGTGTGATGCTCATCCAAGTCTGCTTTGGGTTTCTTTTGGGTTCCCACGGTGATAGGTCTTTTTTTAGGCTGAGGAGATATTTTAATGCTATCAGTCTCATAACTGACCAGCAGCTTCCTGTGTTCAGCCTCTGAGGCACCACGATGCCTCATCCTCAAAGCATCAGACTGATTAAATTACTCAAGAAAAGTCAGAGCTGTTAATTGTTCTACTAATCGTCATGGGGCCAAACACTGGAGTTTTTTTTTTTTTTTAAGTAAGAGGCATGGCATGCAATGAGATCTTTTGTTTTTTTGTTTGTTTGTCTGGTCCCAGCTCTTCCCTGTACAACCATTTCTGCTGGGACTAGGGAACTTTGGAAAAGTCTTGAATCTTTAATTTAGGCAAATGGTACTCAGGTATGAAAGCTGAGCTTGTCTCTCATTTGGGAGGAGGCAATAAAGCCACTGCTCCTTCTTTGGTAGATCTATTTACTTTTTCATGTCCATTTCTAATGTGCCCCCTTCCCCAGTATTCAATGGTCCCCTAACTCCTTTAAATTTCAGAAGAATATGAGCTGTCTGCTCTAGAATGTAAGCAGGAGTATACTGGTAAATGTTTAACAATAAGTCCTCTGAAAATATGCAAGACAAACTTTTAAGTTAAATCTGATTTTTTAGCATTTTCTCTGACACCTTCTCAAGTCCAAACTATCAACAAAATAATAAACCACCCTTGATTTGTAGCATTTGCTAATTTCCAAGGTGTAAATGCTCACACTGGAAACTTTGAAATGGCTTCATGCTGGTTCAAGCTGGTCCAGCACACCTCTGGGGGCAAAGGGATACACAGAGATTTGCAGTGGAAAGATCTGAGTTTCAGTTCCAGCCCTAGTACTTGCTAGTTTGAGTGACATTCTAGCAAGTCCCTTACTCTTGGGGGGGGGGAGGGAGGAGCCTTGGATTCCTCATCTTTGCAATGAAGGGGTTAAGGGAGATGGTCTCTGAGGTCCCTTCCAGTTCTAAATTGTTTTTTTTACACAGGCTCCTAGCTTCCCTATTTTCCATGATGCTGATAAAAGAGGTAGTAGGTTCAGGGGGTAAAGGTACTGGGCTGGGAGAAAGGAAGGAGACCCAGATTCTAGTCACTATATTGTGGTGTGATTTGAGACTAGTCACATAACTTTTCTAGACCTCAGTTTCCTTATTTTCGAGATGACATTGAATGGGATAGATTCTTGGATCTCTTCAACTTGGACAGTCGATATGAATGACCATATTAGTTTGAAAAGAAACTGCCCCAAAATATAGGCCACATTCCTGAAATGAATACAGCAGGAAAGACATCAAAATGTCTGGGTTCAAATCCTCCCACTGATATTACTTGTGTGATCCTAGACAAGTCACTTAACCTGAGCTGCAGTTTCCTCATTTGTAAAATGGGGAGCTTAATACTTACAATATCTCTCTCACAGGGGTGCACACAGAAAGAACTTTGTGAATCTTAAAATGCTTGGAGATGTAAGCAAATATTATCTACTTGAGAGGGGGAAAATACTGACTTGCTACCAACCCCTCCCCAAACCCCAAATTGATAATAATTGGACTCGTTAAGTTTTTCTTCAAGTTAGATTTCAGAGGAGGAGCAACATGAATGGATGTCAGGCCAGCTTTGGAGTCAAAAGAATTGATCTCTGATGCCTCTGACATAGCTGTGTAGCTATAGGCAAGTGACTTAACTGCTCAGTGCCCCCAGACAGTTTTCTAAGCCTCTAAATTACAGATGAGCTGAAAGGATTCAGGGGGTTTCCCCTAAAGGGAGCTCCCTACACTGATGAAATTATAGATCTGGACCACCCCTCCTTCCAGCCAACCTCCACCAAAAAATGTTTGGAGGGGGGAAATGGAGTCATCTTTAAATCGAGAAGGTATTTAGGCAAGAAGGGAAGCGTGAGATTAAGAGCCAGAAGGAGATACCTGGAAATCAGGTTGCTTCTTCCACACCGGCTTCTTCAAGGGCTATAATAAAAACCTGTTGTGCGGGAGATGTCAAGTTGAATCTGGCTGTCATGAAGTGATCCTAACCAGGAAATCTCAAAAGAAGATTCACAAGTTAAGAAATAGCAAATCAATTGAAGTGATGAATATCTGACTACAGTTCCAAAAATACTTGAAATGACTACCTGGTGCAAGGTGCCCTGTTTGGAGCCATGGGAATATAACAGATGAATGAGACACAGTCCCTGCCCTCAGTGAGCTTATAGTCCAGTATGTGCACAAGCTAGGAGAGGTAGTATGGTATAGTGGATAGGCAGCAGGAAGGAAGATGAATTCAAATGTTACCTCAAACATATACTAGCTGTGTGGTTTTGTGTGAGTCACCTAATCTCAATTCAGTCATTTTTCAGTTGTGTCTGACTCTTCATGACCCTATTTGGGGTTTTCTTCACAAAGATACTGAAGTGCTTTGCCATTTCCTTCTCCAGTTCATTTTATAGATGAGGAAACTGAGGCACACATACAAGGTCAAGTGACTTGTCCAGGGTCACACAGCTAGTAAGTATCTAAGGTCTGAGATAAATCAAATGTTTTGCTGAAATTCAGATAAACATATCCCTACTCTTTCAATCTAGTGATCCTACCAAAAAAAAAAAGGAAATGCGGTTAGTCTGGCTTAGTGTCCAATGAGATAATGTACACAAAATATCCTGTAACCATGAATTACAGTCTACATTTAGAAAATCTCTCTCATTTAAAAAAAAAGCACTTTAGAAAGGATTTGTCATGGGTTCACTAAGAAGTAATTATTTATTGATCCTCAAATCCTATTATTTTAATGGAATATTAATTTAAATAATAATAATGGTTTTAGCAATAGATGTAATGAAATAAATTCAATAATTTTAATGGCAACTACTTTAATTGTTAGCATTTGATAATAATTTATTTTTATGTATTACAATTTTATTATGTTACATTTATTATACTATTTTATTTAATATTATCTTAGTTGTAATTTATTTTATCATTAGTAAGTAGTATTTGATGATTATTAGTATTTTGTAATAATTCAAAGAATTACTTTTAACAATGATAATGATTTGTTCATTCTCACTGAATCCATGATAGCTTCTAATAATTTCTTCTTACCTTTACAAGTTCTTAAAAGCCATTAACCTAGTCCATTTTAGAATTTTCCCAGAGATTAATAGTAATCTCACCAATCTATAGTTCAATTCAAGAAATATTTAATTCCCTACTATGAGCAAGACACTGTACTAGATGCTGGGGATAAAAAAAAAGTCAAACCCCAACATTCCTTTCCCTAAAAGTCTTAATTTTTTCCTATGTGGAAATTGGAGCAACCATTTTCAGTTTCTTCCATTACCTCTCCCATTCTCCAGGATTCTTCAAAGATTACTGAGAAAGGGGAAATAAATACAATTATTTTTACACTGTTTACACAGCCTTTGGGAAGACTGATGAGCTAAGAAAGAACATAGGTTTGATTAGATGACCATACATATCATTGCAGGCAATGATAACAAATACTAATAAAAAAAATTTCAAAGCCCCAGGCAATTACCTACTTATTTAGAACAATGTTTGTCTTAAAAGCAACAAAAAACTTTTAACAGTTCCTTGAATTTTTTGCAGTGGAAGCTGTCCTCCGATCTATCAGGGTTTTCCCTGAAATTGTTCCATGAATACTGAATCATTTATATCCATTTGTCTAATGTCTTTGGGCAGTATATGTCAGAGCAAGATCATAAGTAGTGCTGAATAATAAGGCAGAAAAGGAAGAAAGGAAATGGAAAGCCAAGAGAAATACAAAAGGTCAGGGAGAGGCTGTGGGTTAGGAAGTAGGAAATACTCAACTGCTAGAGAACTTGTACAGTGCTCATGCATGCCCTCATCACCTCTCACCCAGAATATTGCAAAGACTGCCATGCTTACGTATCTTCCAGCCTCCAAGTCTCTTCTCCCTCCTATCCATATTTTACACTGCCAAAAGAACCTTCCTGATGCTTAGCTCTGAACATGTCGTCACTACTCTGCTCAAAAGCCATCAATGGCTTCTCTTTACCAGTTCTGGGTAGACTTCTTAATTTGGCATTCAAGGACTTCTACAGTCTGCTTTAGCCTAATTTTCCAGCCTTATTTCATCATATTGATGCAAATATTCTCTATTTGAGCCAAGTGGAACAACTCACAGTTCCCTGATCTTGTCCTGCCCTCTCCCATCTTTATTCATTTGGGCACATCATCTCCCATGACTAGCTTTGCCTGAATCCCCACTAGTTTAATTCTCCAAGGCTGGGCTTCGGTGATATAGAAAGTGACTTGACCAGGATCACACCGCTAGTAAGTATCTGAGGCCTGATGCTTTGCTGAAATTCACATAAAACATATCCCTACTCTTTCAGTCTAGCAATCTTACCAGAAAAAGGAAATGTGGTTAGTCTGGCTTAGTGTCCAGTGAGATAATGTATATAAAATACCCTGTAATCATGACTGCATTTAGGTGACATAGAAAACAGACTTTTCTGGTCCTAAATGATTTGTATCTTTACAAGATGTTGAATTTTAAAATGTCCCTGTGTACCGCAATCTAAAACCATAGAAAACTGATGAAATTGCCAAATTATAAGGAATATGCCAAAACCTTTTCCAAGATTGGGTTTAGGTGACATGGAAAATAGAATTCTCTGGTGCTAAATGATTTGTACTTTTACAAGATGTTGTATTTTAAAATGTCCCTGTGTACCACCATCTAAAACCATAGGAAATTGATGAAATTGCCAAATTGTGTATAATAGGCCAAACCTCTCCTCACTGACCCTACATGGACCATAGCAGGTGAGGATGGGGAACCAAGGGTGCAGTTAGCCAGCTCTGTCCCCTGACTCCTGCATGCTTAGTCAAGGGAACTTTTGTATTGTCAATCATCAGTTTCTACTTTCTCTACCTGTTTACAAGTTCTTTGAATTAGGAAGGCAAGTTGAGGGAATCACAGGATTGCAGATTTAGAGCAGAAAATGACCCTACTGACTTTCTAGTCCAATTCCCTCATTTTTCAGGTAAGGTACTGGGGTCCAGAGATGACTTGACCAAAGCCAAAAAGTTACTAAGTGGCAAAACTGAGTTTTGCAGGTAATAATGATGATGATCCTATGATTTCAAATCCATTATTCTTTCTACTGAACCCTACTGGGTGTGGAAGTGAGCATGAAGAAAAAGGCTAGAGACTAGCCACTAGAGATTAACTCTCAACTGCACTGGGAGTAAATTTGGGAAGTTGAGAATTCCAACTATCCCTCCCTTCTTCCTTTTCCACTGCCCCCCACCTACCTTCTGCCCTGTGGAATGATAATAATCACTAATATTTCTATGGCACTTAACTATGTGCCAGACACTGTACTAAGTGCTAGTAGTGAACAAAGAGTTTGGCCTTAGAATCAAGAGCGCTGGATTCAAGTTATGCCTCTGACATAGACTATCTATGTAGTTCTGGGCAAGTTGATAAACATCTCAAGAGTCCCTAGAGACTCTTTTATGCTCTTAAGTTGCCAAATGGTTCTTATTCCACAGTGGTAGAGACAGTTTCCTCACTGGGGGTTACTTCAACTAGTTTAGTCACAGTAGACAAAAGCAAAACCACCCCAATGAAAACTATTATCATCTTCTGAATTGACCCTTCAGTTATAATGAGAGAGAGTTCTCTTACTCAGGACTTCAAATTTTCACACTCCATTATATGTTAACCTAGGAGGTAGCTTGATGAGATGGAAAGAACACCAGACTTGGTAAAGACAGAAGATCTGACTCTGACACAGCCTCTGTGACTGTGGGCAACTCTCAGTTCCTGTAAAATGTGCATTAACAACCCTGGAAGTAATTATTATGAAAGGCTGTTGTGAGAAAAGCGCTTTGTAAACTGCAAAGAGCTATAGATATGTGAATTATTTTTGTTTCCTAGCAATTTTTTCTGTTTCATGGGCCTCAGTTTCCTTATCTGTAAAACAGCATAACAACCCTGACAGTATTTATTTTGCTCTTTGTAAACTGCAAAGTGGTATATAATATGTGAACTGCTTTTTTATTCCTTACCATTTTTTTTCCTGTTTCATGGGTCATTTATTTCCCTGGTGACACTCTTGGGTTATGAATCATGGAATGCCATGATCTCAGAAGAATCCAAATTGCAGGTGACCCAGAGGGTAATAGTGAGACACATGGTTTGTGTAAGTAAACTTCTGCCCATTACTAACAATGACTTATATGAGAAAAATGGTATCAAAGACATCGTCAGGATGGTTATGACTGGGGAAGGAGGTGTATTAGTCATTTAGCAAGAGTAAAGAAGAACATATGGACAGCCCCGGGCCACACTGGCAGCTCTGAACTATTAAAAGAACCAGAGGGAGGCCTCCAGCACAGTTAGGTGTATCATCCATGGGAGACCCATGGAAAGACAAGGACAGAAGTTACGCAGGAAGGGGAGGAGTGGGAGATTTGTGATATGCGCTGGTGGAGGGAATATACCTGCCCTGATGAAATCAAGGATCCACTCAGAAGACTCAGAGGTAGAGTGAAATTGTGGCTATTTGGTTGATCTGAGAATCAGGAAGACCTGAATTTGAATCCCACCTCAGACATTGATTAACCTGGGAAATAATGTCCTGAGGAATCTCATCATTCTGCAAGATCAAAATTAGCCTTGCTACTCAGACTTCAGCAGTACCCTCTGACAGAAGGGCAAAGCAAAGAGTTCATTAAGAGGTCATTTCCCACCTGGCTACTCACCTGTATACCTCATCATTGTCTCCAGAAACTTATTTTCCTATAAGACCAAATCAGCTCTGAAACTCAACCTCTTCTGTATCCCAGTGTGTGTGTGTGTGGGGGGGGGCATGGGAGAGAGTTCCTTCTAGATCCTACATTCAAGGGGGGACTTCATTATTTCCTACCGGACTGGTATATATTCCTTCCCCCCATGCCAAGAACCGCCCCCCTCGGCTTCTTTTTAGATGTTGTATCCTCCATTAGATTGTAAACTCCTCCAGGGTGGGGACTGAGCTTTGCTTTTCTCCATATCCTGAGTGTTTAGCATGAGCCTGGCCAGCATAAGGCACTTAATAAATGGGTATTGATTGATTGACTGACATGGTGACTTGAACTAATATAAAATTCTTTTTTTTTTGGAGGACAATTGGGGTTAAGCCACTTGCCCAAGGTCACATGGTTAGTTTTTTTGTGTTACGTGTCTGAGGCCGGACTTGAACCCAGGTCCTCCTGACTTCAGGGCCAATGGTCTATTCACTGCACCACCTAGCCGCCCCTTAAAATAAAATTCTTACCAATTGCACAGCATCTCCACATCTGTTATCTCACTGGAGCTTTGCTAAAACCCAATGAGTTTGGAAGGCTAGGGATTGATTTCTCCATTTTACAGATGTGGAAACAGAGGTGCAGGACGATTAAATGATTTGTCAAGTTCATACAGTGAACCAGCTGAAATGAATGGGAGGAGAACCCAGGTGTCCTGATTGCTTTATGTCATGGTGCCTCAAACACCTGCAGGGCTTATAATTTGTACCACTCATTTGGCACTTCCTCTCAGTTTAGATGTGTGTTATCTTCCCAATTATCTTTTCTTTCCCTGTTCTGGTGTTCCCAGCTAGATTATAAGCTCCTTGTGGACAGGGACTGTGTTTTATACCTCTTCTATCACCAGCGTCAATAGCACAGTGCCCAGAGCAACAGTAGACCCATGCTTTACATCACACAAATAATGGTAAACAAGAGTATAAGCTTCTTGAGGGCAGGGAGCTACTTATCATTGCATACCCCACAGGGCATCGTATAATACTTCTTCCTGAGAAGGTTCCAAGCTCTACCATTAATTGGGGTTGTATGATCTTGGGCCTCCATCACAATCCAACTCTTGCTTCATCACGACATCAAGGTGAACCTGGGGGTCTTGCAGGCTGTGCCAGTACAACACAAGTTCTGGCAAATCTTACCAGAATGGAAAGACTTGTATGTGTCACCTGTGAACCAGTCTAGCTGAGTTCAGGTCACTGATTATCCAGCTGGTCCCAGGGTAGGGAGTCTTTTGGTCATTGCAATCCTTGGTAACCTGGCTACTGAGTTGTTGAGAGTTGAGAGTTTATGATCTGTGCAGACAGAGAGGGAAGATACATGTCAACAAAAAGACAGGTCCTTGAAGTCATAAGAAGGACTAGAATGATAGTGGTTGCTGGTTGCTTGCTATTTGTCCTTCCTTCTCGAAGAGGACCATGACATCAGGGAGGTTGATGTCATGAAATACAAGTGAATTATATTTAAATGAGGAAGGGCTGTGCAAAGTCACCAGTCTCACCTTTCTCCTCTGGATCTAGTGGCCAGGAATGGATCAGGACCACTGGAGATGGCCTAGGATGCCATGGGGGACTTTGGTCTATTCAAGCCAAGGACTTTAACTGGTCTCAGTTTGACTGAGGCAATGCCCAATCCATTATTAATGCTTAATAAGAATTGAGGCAGAGAATGGCATCTTTACCTACTCAAAATTATAAATGAATGAATAAACAAACACATTTAAAAAATATTGATCTGAGAGTGGAAGACCCTCAGGATTTCTGGCCGAAACAGAAACAATTGTTATTTTACACTCATTCTGATCCAATCAGGACCCAAACAATGACCAAGTAGAGCTTGGCCTTCGACCTGACCTATTGCTGGCCAATCAATGAGATTGACTACTTTTCCTCTCAGACACTGTCTCCTCATTTGATATATGAGGGGGTTGAACAAAATCATCTTTGAGGTTTCTTCCAACTCTAAACCTGATGATTTTATGATCCCAAGTTACTTCTCTTCACTTAGACCTCACAAGGGAGCACAGGACAGTGGAAAGGTTCTGGAGCCAGAAAACCTGTGTTCAAATATCATCTCCAATTCTTGCTCCCTGTGTGCAAATACTTTCAACTCCCTGGGCTCCAATTTCCTCATTTGTAAAATGAGGGACAGAAAAGGTTGAATTAGATGGTCACTAAGTCCTCTTCAGTCTCTGACATTATGTGATTGAATAATCACAGCTCATTTAGTCAATATATATTTACTCATTGTCTACTTTTAATAATAACTCAGTAAGTCAATAGCTTTTATTAATTGTCTTCTTTTAATAGTAACTTGTTAAGTCAATAAACATTTATTAATTGGTTACTTTTAATAATAATAACTCAGTAGGTCAATAATATTTATTAATCACCTACTTTTAACAATAATAACTCAAGTCAATAGCATTTCTTAATCATCTATTTTAAATAATTCAATAACATTTATTAATTGGCTACTTTGAAGAATAATAATAACTCAATAAGCCAATAGCATTTATTAATCACCTACTTTTAAAAATAGCTCATTAAGTCAATAACACTTATTAATCACCTACTTTTAGTAATAATAACTCAATAAGTCAATAACATTTATTAACTGCTTACTTTTAATAATAATAAATCAATAAATATTTATTAATCACCTACTGTGTTTGCACCTAGGGGGTGCAGTGGATAGAGTACCAGGCCTGGAGTTAGGTCTGAGTTAAAATCTGACCTCAGACACGTACTAGCTGTGTGACCCTGGGCAAGTCACTTAACCTTGTTCTCCTCACTTCCTCATCCATAAAATGAGCTGGAGAAGGAAAAGACAAGCCACTCCATTATATTTGCCAAGAAAACCCCAAATGGGATCACCAAGAGTTGGACACAATGACAACAGCTGTGTTTGCTAAGCACTAGAGATGCAAAGAAGGGCAAAAGACAGTCCTTACTCTCATGGGGTGTACAGTCTAGTGGAGGAGAAAACATGCTGCCAATTAAGTACAAATAAGCAACATATAGGATAAATTGGAAGGAGTTGACAGGAAGATGCTAGATTCAAGGGGAATCAGGAAAGGCTTCCGATAGGAAGTGGGCTTTCAGCTGGCCCTTGAAGGAAGCTAGGAGAAAGACAAGAGGAAGGAGGGCATTCTCTAGGCCTGGAAGACAGAGAGTAAAATGCACAGTCATGTGGCTCTCTAAGACTTGCAAACACTTTGTACACATTGTTTAATGTGGCTCTAGGTGCTATTATTATGTCCACTTTGCATATCAAATGAAGTTTCCTCAAGGTCATACAACCTGTGTCAAAGTGCATTTCGAACTCAGGTCAGCTATTCTAGGATCTGTAGAGCTGACAGGGACCTCAGAGGCCATCTAATCCAAACCCTCCCTCTACCCACTCATTTTGCAAAGGAGGAAAATGAGACCCTAGGAATGCCATGGCTTGACAGGCAGTCAACATCAGAGATGAGATTTGAGCTTTCCACTTGACCACCCTCCCTTGTAGGTCTGACATCCTTCCCTCTTCACCAAGCTCTCTTCTTTATCTACACCAGGAGAGGTGGGTAAGGGAGAAGCTGGCTTGGTTAATTTCTATATTCCCTTTCAATTTGGAGGATATATGACTAATTCTAGAGCCCTCCTTCTCCTTGCAATCCTTCCTTCAGGCACCAGAAGGAGGAGAAAGTGCTTCTGCCTGGGGGGTCAATGAGAATGTGGAACTTAGAAGTGAGAGGAAAACACACACTCATCTCTCAGTGAACAGGATCCTCGTCTTCCCCACCCCTTTCTTTGGAATTTTAAACTGAATTGCCCTCCTCAAATAATCTTTTCTATTTCAGCAGTTACTCACCCTTATTCATAGGCCGTCAGGGAAACAATGGTCCACAATTAACTTACTGTTTCCTGACAGGATCCAAGCTAAGGGAACTGTATAGTGAGTCACGTCAGAGGGGGAAGTCACCCTCACCCTCCTCTGGAATTCAGACTCAGAGGCTCAGGTCAGAATTCCTGGCTGGGACAGGAGATTGCCCTCCTCCTCAGGGTAGCCTTGGGTAAGCTGCCTGAGAGAGCAGCTTCAACTTCCCAGGCCTCTTCTCCCAGAACATTCAGACCCATTTTTTTTTCCTTGTTGGCTCCTAGAGGTTCTTGTGGCTGCCACTGAGATTGCAGATGATGAAATAGAGCCTGCCCAAAATACCCCAGTCTTATTTCATAGACTGCGTTGGCCTACACTTTTAACTGGAAGGAAGCAGCCAGATGGGGGTGGCTCCTTTGTTTCTGAGAATTGGCCTCCCGACCGACTCCAAAACTGGAGCTATGGTAGAGGATCTGAAACTGACATGACCAAAGAATAAGGGCCAGGCCAGGTGGAGCATGGGCTCATTGGGAAAATGGGGAGAGGAGGGCTGGACACAGCCGTAGACTTCCTGTGGGCCACTGCTGGGGCTGGGAAGGCTTGCATGGTCCAAGTGCAGGCCCAGAAGAAGGAGCAGAGGAGGGGAAGGAGAAGGAGCTCTCCACCACCAGCAGCCAGGCAAACCTGGCCCACAGGCCTGAAGGATGACGGACTCTGCCACTAACCACATGGGTGTCCCCACAACTTCCCCATTTCCAGTGAAGCTCCCATCATGCGGTTTGCCCTTCTGATCCCTCCTGGTGTCAGTTCTCTTTTAGAGACCCCCTTTCTGGGATAGTGATGACACTATCATAGCCTCTCTACCTTTGGGCTTTCCTCAAAGGTAATAAGGTGGGTGGGTAGGAACAGAGCAGCCCCCACTAAGAGTGGTAGGAAAGAAATACATCTTTTGGCTTTGCTGCTTTTTGACAGCTGTCATAGGTGTGGTTTCCCAAAGAAAGAAAGGAAGGAAGAAAAGAAAGGAAGGAAGGAAGGAAAGAAAGAAAGAAAGAAAGAAAGAAAGAAAGAAAGAAAGAAAGAAAGAAAGAAAGAAAGAAAGAAAGAAAGAAAGAAAGAAAGAAAGAAAGAAAGAAAGAAAGAAAGAAAGAAAAAGGGGCAGCTAGGTGGCACAGTAAGTAAAGCGCCGGCCCCGGAATCAGGAGGAGTTTGGTTCCAGCCTAAGATACTTAACACCCACACAAAAATAAAATAAACTAGCCATGTAACCTTGGGCAAGTTACTTAACCCCAATTGCCCTCCAAAAGGCAAAAAAAAAAAAAAAAAAAAAAAAAGGAAAGAAAAAAAGAAGGAAGGAAGGAAGGAAGGAAGAAGGGAAGAAAGAACGAAAGAAAGAAAGGCACACAGCTAGTAATTGTTTGAGGCTGGATTTTTACCTCTGGTCTTCCTGACTCCAGGTTGAGAACTCTAGCCATTGGTCCACCTAATTGCCTCCTAAGATAGTAGCCAAGAAGCAAAGACCTTCAACTTTTCAGAGAAGTGTGGCTCAGTAGAAGACATGCCGATTATTGAAGATATTCTTCATCCACAGATGAACTACATTTAATTCAATTACAACATTTCTTATTTTACAAGGTACTGTGTTAAGTTATGACATCACAAATACCTGGAATTCTAAGTTCACATGATTCCCTGTTACATCTTGAAGGCTTCTCAATAATAACTGGATAGATAATGCTCCTACCCAGAGTTTCCCTTAAAAACAAAATCAGAATTGGATTCATTTTGCTCCCCACCCCACTAAGGTTTCCACTAGATTTACTGGAATTTGACATATGTCTAGATGGTCACAAAAAAAGGAAGGACCATTAGTTCCCCTGCAAGTCTTCAGGCTGGCAAGATATGAATGTGAAACAAGCTTGATTTACTTTGGTGCTTTGATAAATCTACACTCTCATTGATTCAATTCAGTTTAACAAACAGCACGTAAAACATTGTGCTAGGCACTGGGAATAGGAAGACACACACTGCACACCCTGTCTTCAAAGAACTGGCATCGTACTAGGGAGAATGTTGTTCATCCTTCATTTTCAAAGAAGACCAGTGACTTCATGGGGTGATGTCTTGACTGGTGAATGAATTGGATTTAAGTGAGGCAGAGTTGCACAAAGTTATCAGCCTCATTTTTTCTTCCACTCATTGATGTCCAGTGACAAGAAAAAAGTCAAGATGATTGGCAATGATCCAGGATGCAGCAGATAACCTCGGCTTCTCTGATATCTGATCAGGCTCTAAGTACTCCATGGTGTCTGCTTCAGTCACCTTCATGGACATTGGAACAAATTATTTTTGGCCCCTCCCCCCCATTCTAAGGAGAACAATAGGTACCTGGGTAAGTACAGTGTAAGAAACATCGAGGAGAGAAAGGACTGACAACTGGGAGGGAATTAGAGAAAGGTTCATGGATGAAGTGGCACCTGAGCTGAGTCTTGATTGAAGACAAGGATTCAGAGAGGCAAAGACAAGGAGGGCATGCAATACAGACATTGTGGATAGCCTGTAAGAAGAAACAGAAGAGAGGATGAGTGGCTTAGTTCAAAGAACAGCTATTAAGTGCCTTTCCTCTGTTCATTATTTCCTGTTTATCTTTTATTAGCTTATTTTGTACATATTTGCTGTCATGTTGTCTCCCCAATTAGATTGTAAACTCCTTGAGGGCAGGGACTGTCCTTTTCTTCTTTTTGTATCCCCAGCGCCTGGCACATAGTAGGTACTTAATTAAAAAAACTTTATAAAAAATAATGTTTATTGATTGATTAATTTAGGTTTGGTCAGAACATTGGTTCTTAAACTCCCTTGGTTTCAGGATCCCTTCATGTTCTTAAAAATAATTGCTACATTTATATTTAAAATTCTTAAGGACCTCCAAAGAGTTTTTGTTTATGTGGGTTACATTTATTGATATTTATCATATTAGAAATTGTCTTAATATTATTATGAAATGAGTTTTGACCTCCTATATTCCATGAAAAGATTTTGAGAAACCCCAAGGGCTGCTGGACCACAATTTCAGAACCAATGGAGTCAGCAAACTATGGCCTGAGGGTCAAGTCTAGCCTGCAGACTGTTTTTTGTATAGCCCACAAGCTCTTGTATACACACATACATAGATGGTCTATACTATAAATACACTATACTTTATACACACACAGTCTATGCTATACTATATATAGCATATATACACACATACATATATAGTTTATACTATAAATACACTATACTATATACATACATATAGTCTATACTATATTACATATAGCATATACACACATATCTGTCTGTCCATCTATCCATCCATCCATCCCATCCATCCATCCACCCATCCATCCACCCATCCATCCACCCACCCATCCATCCATCCATCTATCCATCCATCCATCCATCCACCTATCTATCCATCTATCTATCCGTCTATCTACCTACCTACCTATCATCTATCTATCTACCTACCTATCTATCTGTCTGTCTATCTATCTGTCTGTCTACCTACCTACCTACCTACCTATCATCTATCTATCTATCTATCTATCTATCTATCTATCTATCTATCTATC